>NC_041223.1:15518041-15614352 GCF_002837175.3 Physeter macrocephalus | reverse complement strand
CTGGGAAGATCCCACGTGCCGCGGAGCGGCTGGGCCCGTGAGCCATGGCTGCTGAGCCTGCGCGTCCGGAGCCTGTGCTCCGCAACGGGAGAGGCCACAACAGTGAGAGGCCCGCGTACCGCAAAAAAAAAAAAAAAAAAAAAAAGAAAAGCAGTTTTGCAGTTAGTGTTTCAATGAAGCAGCGAAGTGAGGCAGGAACCAGAACCAGTAATGGAGGGTGGGGTTCAGGAGGCTGGGTTCATCAGTCAGCAACTGGGGGGAACTTCTGAAGGATGGAAACAAAGAAGCCCCGCGATCACGTTTGTCATACACATGACAGGATGAAGGTAGTGTTGGAGGCAGCCCAGTGGGGAGGTCATGATGTGACCCCTGTCAGAAAGTAATGAAGCCATGGGCCAAGGCAGTAAAAGTGGTTCCTGTCCAACTCTAACTTTTTATGCTGTATTTATTGTGCCGCCGTTAGACTCGTTTACTGGTTCTTTTGTAAAGATTTAGCCCTTTGAGAGCTAGAAGGGATCGTGGAGGTTCTTAAGCAGTCCTTTCATTTTACAAATGGTAAAGCCTAAGTTCTAAAGAAATGAAGTGATTCCTCCAAGTCAGGCAACTCATTACGAGCAGAGCTTGGGCTTAGACCCAAGCCTCCTGATTCCAAAGCCAAAACTTTTCTGGTGATGCTTCCCACATGTCCTACCTGCTCTCTGGTAGGCACTTGCCCAAGCCCATGTCCCACCTAAGGATCTGTCACCTGGAGGTTGATGACACAGTGGGATATTGACTGACTGACGATTTTTTTCTAGTCCGCTCATGCCCTGACTCTTCCAAATGACTTATTTCTTTTTTAAAAAAAATTTATTTATTTATTTATTTATTTATTTATTTTTGGCTGTGCTGGGTGTTCGTTTCTGTGCGAGGGCTTTCTCTAGTTGCGGCGAGCGGGGGCCGCTCTTCATCGCGGTGCGCGGGCCTCTCACTGTCGCGGCCTCTCTTGTTGCGGAGCACAGGCTCCAGATCCGCAGGCTCAGTAGTTGTGGCTCACGGGCCCAGTTGCTCTGCGGCACGTGGGATCTTCCCAGACCGGGGCACGAACCCGTGTCCCCTGCATCGGCAGGCGGACTCTCAACCACTGCGCCAGCAGGGAAGCCCTAAATGACTTATTTCTAATCTTCCTCACTCTTCCCAAATGCTCATTCTTGCCCATCACATTCAGAAGATGGTCTTGTCTCTTACTTCCCAGATAAAAATAGAAATCATCTGAGAACACACTGGGCTACTGCCTGCCAACAAATCTACGAACTCCCAACTGCCTGCCCTTTGTTTTAACAGCGAAAGGGTCCTGACCTTATTGAATGCTGGGTCCTGGATCCTGGGTCCCAGTTCCTCTTGTCTTTTCAGGGATATTTTTGATTATTTTCCCTGTTCTAGTATTTTCAACCATTTCTTCTCTAAAAGATGTATCCTGTCATCATTTATATGTCAGCCGGACTTTTTCATTTAAAACCCTGCTTAGGGGCTTCCCTGGTGGCGCAGTGGTTAAGAATCTGCCTGCCAATGCAGGGGACATGGGTTCGAGCCCTGGTCCGGGAAGATCCCACATGCCGCGGAGCAACTAAGCCCACGTACCAAAGCTACTGAGCCTGTGCTCTAGAGCCCGTGAGCCACAACTACTGAAGCCCTCATGCCACAGCTACTGATGCCCGCGCACCTAGAGCCCGTGCTGCACAACAAGAGAAGCCGCCACAATGAGAAGCCCATGCTTTGCAACGAAGAGAAGCCCTGGCTCGCCGCAACTAGAGAAAGCCTGCGTGCAGCAACGAACACCCAGCACAGCCAAAAATAAATAAATAAATAAATTTATTTATTAAAAAAAAAAAACACACCTGCTTAACATACCTATCCAGTGAGGACATTTCACTCAGTTATTCATTTCATAACTATTCGTGAGCAACCGCCATGTGCTAGGTGTTGGGTATGCTGTCATGTACCAAAGCAGTGGGGTCTCGTATAGTCTAATGGGGGAAACATGCTAAACAAATATCTGTACTTGCTGATCATTTAGATTGGAAAATGCAATTCTAACCAATTTTATGGTAGTAGGCAATATATTTCAGCTTTTTCATAGGTGCTGTATTTCAGTTTCATAGTAAAATTTGTGGTAGTGTGTTCTCTGTAGCATATCTGTGCATTACCAGAGGACTGGCCTTTGCTCTGGGTTTAATTTTAATATCACATGACCAAACGTCCTTACTGTTATAGGCTATTGTACACACCCAAATAGCCGAGCTAACAAGGCAAATAAACTGAAGAAATATTAATCTGCTCATGGAGTTAGAAACTAAAAACCACATATATTTATTCTAAATAAAATTTATTCTCAAATAAATAAAACATACTTAATATAATCTACCCTTGCAAGATAGATTGAAAAAAATCCTAATGGTTTTCCATGAAGAAACCAAAAAAATTATACAGAAAGAATCATCTGTTCAGTTTAGACTCTCCAAAATATTTTTTAATGACATTCATATTGTTTGAGCCTTTTGAAATTAGCGAAATAACTGTGTAAGCACACACTAGGTATGCTAATGACAAGTTTAATAAAAAGAAAAAGTTTTCTCAAGTACAGATGTAAAATGAGAAGGTTTCTTTGCGTATGTCAGTTATCACCCTCCTAGTTTCCTCGTGGGCTACATAATTCAGTTTTAGCATTTCCCCTCTTTTTAGAAGTAAAAGCAGTCCACATTAGCAAAACCAAAGATTTCCAGGAAGTACTAGTTGCTGTAATGGTGGGGAACGTGTAGACGAATAAATCACTGTTTGGTAGGAACTGTAAAATGTTTTATTGGAAGTCTGCTCTCCATATTCAGGTTTCCCTGAACTTGAAAGCCTATTGAAATATCCTCAATGTTAAATGAATAGTAAATAAAAACTCTGTGATATATTTGGTAGTTTGTTTTTTAAAAACTGATAGGTTGAAGCCTGTTTTTCTCGACTGATGTGGAAACGTTGAGAAAAGAAAAAAGGCCTCCAGTGAAAGGAAATTACCTTTCTAAATATAACATTCTAAAGTGATGTAACAGGTTTTTCCATATGTTGCTTGAATAAAACTAGTGTTTTTACAGAAGCATTTTACAGTACTCACCATTAAATAAACCTCATCAACAAATTTAAATTTCTAAAGCTATCTCCCAAAATATTAGTTTATTAAATAACTAGTATAAGAAAGACATGTGATATCTTTGGTTTCCCTTTACTAAAATCTGTCTTACTTTTGAGTCAGTCAAACTTTAAAAACCACAGCCATCTGAATTCTGTTCATTTTAGGGAATTTTGCTATGTAAACTAACATTGTTCATTTTCGTTGCTTGCTAACACATTCTGAATCACTTAAAGTTATTGGTCTAAGTTGAAAGAAGCTGTTGGACTCTAATCTATATTCCTCTAATCTATAAAAGCCATTGCTGGGCTTCCCTGGTGGCGCAGTGGTTAAGAATCCACCTGCCAATGCAGGGGACATGGGTTCGAGCCGGGAAGATCCCACATGCCGTGGAGCAGCTAGGCCCGTGCACCGCAACTACTGAGCCTGCGCTCTAGAGCCCACGAGCCACAACTACTGAAGCCCGTACACAGCAACAAAGACCCAACGTAGCCAAAAATTAATTAATTAAATAAATAATTTAAAAAAAAATGTTGCTTATAAAATGTTTCTGCTTAGAAATGCTCATCCATTTCTATAGTTTCCTCCATTTTATTAAGTACAGAATCTGCCGAAACTTTATTAACTTTCATAATCACCTTCCTTCTTATTTCTGTCTGGACTCGAGGATCTTTGGAAAGTCTTGTCTTACTCATTATATTCCTCCACTGGTGTACTAACTACTAAGCCCCAAATTTTAATATTAGAGTTATATTCTTTTTATGCTTTCAAGATCACACTGGGTAGCATGCTGCCTCTGGGTGTTGTTACTAGCTAACTCTGTGACAGTCCATTCCACTGACTGGAGGTTCCATGGGGGTAAGAACTAGGTCTGTCCTAGTCACTGCTGTGTCCCCAGTACCCATGCCTGGTGCATTATTGGTGCCCAGATGTTGGATCCATTCAGGTCATTTTAAGAGTAACACAGGTCTCTTGGGTGATAGGAAAGTGAGATAGGAAAGTGTTGGTAACTGTATTATAGCATTTGCAATACAGCTACCATCCAGTCTGTTGACTGGTATACATCCCGTGAAAGCCTGCTATCTTGGGAAGAGGCTCGGTATTTTTCTTTGTCATTCTAGTGCCTTTAACAGCACTTGAATGAAGGTCATTCATTCAAGAAACATTCACTACTTCACATTCTTGCCCATTTTCCCCTCCAACATTGAAAAATAAATGGAAAATGGTGTTGGAATCCCCAGTTCTGTTTGGCCAGCTTTTTTTTATAAGGAGGCCCACTTTGCTCTAAGAATGAAAAAGAGAGGGACATAGAGGGGAATATGAGGAAGGGTCATCAACTCTAACTCCTAATCTCTGATTCAGTATTAGAATTAAGGATCCTTTGTCAAGTCATTATGCCAGCTGTTAGTCTTTTTAAAAATATAAACAGGAAATGACAAAATCTAAGCTATGGGTCATCAGAATCTGGTGTGCAGAGTCTGTGTTGTCTATCTGCTTTTGGTTTCCTTTCTAAAAGATTCACAACCAACTTTCCATTCAATATAGCCCAGATTTGGGAAGCATGCAGTATCAGCCTAACGTTTCTTAATAATATATAAAGAACTTTAATCAGTTCTACATACACACAGTTGGTGTGTGATCCTGCGGAACCCAAGAAATGATACAAACTAAAGACTGAACTTGTCATTTCATCCGTCTTCTTTCTGTGCAGAATGCAGTGCCTGACAAGTCATGCAAACCTGATGTGTTACATCAGAATTGAGCGGGTAGAACCGTCACTTGAACAGTTTTTTTCTAATGTATCTATTAAAATGCCACAGAAAACGATTCAACTTATTAAGAATTGCCTTACGTATGTATTTTTCCCAAGAACACACCCATTTTGTAATATGAGATATATTCCTCAGAGACCTTGCTTTACCCACTTTATAACCTCCATGCCTGGCACAGTGCCTGACACACATCAGGCATTTACTATATAATTTAATCAAATTGTGGGTAAAACGAGTACATTTACTGGTTAGGAAACCAATAACTATTAGTTATTGAAAGATGTGTACCTCTTCTCAATAGTCTCCACTTCCAAATTCTAGGGTTTGGTTTTTTTTTAAGTGGTTGAGACCCACTGGATCTCTTTAGAAACATGCCAATTAGAGAGATCAAACAAAGGCCAATTAGAGATATCAAATTAGAAATAGAAATTGAATTGAGTTTGCAAGGAAAGCTGTAAAGTGTCCGTCTTTGGAGGTCTCTATGGGAATAGAAATGTATGTCTGTGCATAATAGATGCTAAATACTTGTTGAATGAAAAAATAAAAATTGAGTCTGAGGCATATAAATAATTGCCTGATTGAATGAAAAATTTTTGTGATTGTTTAACACTCTTATTCTAAAATATTCGATCATTTAAATTTCCCCCCTCCACTCCCACTTTGGTCAACCAGTTTCTATTGTGAATTCTGTAGCTGATGGGGTTTTTTTTGCTTATGTCTGAACGGTTATAAGTACATATGGCATCCCAGAATCAAAACTTGGTTCTCTGAAACGACTAATAAGCTTTTGACAAGAAAAAGCTAAGAACTACAGTTCTTACTTTTGCAACTTTTCTGTATATTTCCAAATACATTTTTTTCAAGTTAATAGCCTTTCTAGAAAAAGCAGTATATATTTTTAAAGGTATATTCTCCAATAATAACAAAAATTAAGTTCCTAGAAACATATTTGATGAAAGATCTTTATGTAGACACTGGAATAACTTTAACTTTATTGAAAAATACTTCTAAAAGATCTAAATAATTGGAGGGGGATAAGATATTCATAGATGATCTCATTAATGTAAAGATGTCAGTTCTCCCAAATATAGATCCAGTACAATCCCAGTCAAAATTCAACATGTTTTTGGTGGAACTTAGGTTGATTGATTCTCAAACTTATATAGAACAAAGATCCAGAAATAGCCAAAAGAATCCTTAAGAAGAAACAGGTAGAAGGATTTAGAGATATGTATATTGTTATAAAGCCAGAATGATTTAGACACTGTAATTTTGGCAATAGGGATAAGTGATTAGACCAGTAAAACAGTATTTCTGAAACAGGCCCACATTTATATAGAAACCTGTTATGTGACGCAGCTGAAATGCAGATCAGTGGAAAGAATAAATAAATGATACTGGGGTAATAGCTTATCCTTATGGAAAAAATGAAAATGGCACCTGCCTTGCAGCAAACATAGTAATTAATTTCAAATGGATCAAGGACTTAAACACAAAATACACAATTATAAAACTTTTAAAAGAAACATAGAAGAATATCTTTATGTCCTTGGGGTAGGGAAAGAATTTACTAAACAAGACAGAAAAATCATTACGCCATAAAGAGACATATATAACTGCATCACATTTAAGGACTTCTCTTTGTCAAGAGACTGAAGATAAACCATAACCCATAATAGACAGATGGATTTACATTTTGGGGAATATATAAATAACTCCAACAAATTCATAAGAAAAAAAAATTCAATAGAAAAATGGGCAAAGTGTATGAGTAAGTTTTTCACAGGGAAGGAAACGTGAATAGCCAACACACAAATGAAGTTATGCTCAACCTCATTAGTAATTAGGTAAATGCAAATTTAAACCACAGTAATACCATTTCTCACCCACCAGAATAGCTATAATTAAAAGTTTATACAAAAAAAAAAAAAGTAGGGGGGCTTCCCTGGTGGCGCAGTGGTTGCGCGTCCGCCTGCCGATGCGGGGGACCCGGGTTCGCGCCCCGGTCTGGGAGGATCCCACGTACCGCGGAGCGGCTGGGCCCGTGAGCCATGGCCGCTGAGCCTGTGCTCCGCAACGGGAGAGGCCACAACAGAGGGAGGCCCGCATACAACAACAACAACAACAACAACAACAAAAAAAAAAGTTTATGGTATTAGGTGTTGGCCATAATATGGAGTGAAAAGAACTCTCATATATAGGCATACATCAGAGATATTGCAGGTTCAGTTTCAGACCATTGCAATAATGTTAATGTCACAATAAAGCGAGTCACGCAAATTGTTTGGTTTCCCAGTGCGTATAAAAGTTATGTTTATACTATATACTGTAGTCTATTGAGTGCTTAATAGCATTATGCCTAAAAAAACTATATACCTTAATTTAAAAATATTTTATTGCTAAAAAATGCTAACCATCATCTGACAACACAGGGTTACCACAAACTTTCAATTTGTAAAACTAAATAAATAAATAAATATGCAATATGTTCAAGGTGCAATAAAGTAAAGCACAATAAAATGAGGTATGCGTGTACTCTGGGTGGAGTGTAAATTGGTACAATTACTCTTGAAAAAAAACTGGCATTACCCGGTAAAGTTCAACATGTGTATGATGAACAACCCAGCAGTTCCAGTTCAGGTAAATACAATGTAGAAGTATGAATACAGGAGTCATGTACAACATTGCTTGTATAGGAAAGAAAAATGGAAACAATCTAAAGGTCTAACAGTAGAGCGTATAAATATACCACGAAGTATCCAGTGAAATTCAAAGAAATACTCTCTATCTGCACAAATAATTACACTGCAAAATGACATGGAGGAATCTCACTAACGTAATATTTATTTATTTATTTATTTGGTTGCAACAGGTCTTAGTTGCGGCAGGCGGGCTCCTAAGTTGTGGCATGCAAACTCTTAGTTGCGGCATGCATGTGGGATCTAGTTCCCTGACCAGGGATGGAACCCGGGTGCCCTGCATTGGGAGCACAGAGACTTAACCACTGCGTCACCAGGGGTGTCCCTCACAAACGTTATATTGAGTAGAAGAAAGTAAGTCACCTTGGAGCATGTATAGATCTGTTCTATAGTTCAAAAGCACACAGAATTGATCAGAATGAGATTCCTCCGTGTAGGCTCATTTTCATGCCCCACACGTTTGCAGGATGGCTACAGCAACTCTGGCCTCTAAATCCTGTCTTGTTCGTGTCTCATAGAAGCAGGAAAAGTTCTGCTTCCGTAGTAATTTTAATAAAATACCCCAGTTAGGTCTCATCGATCCTGATTGGTGTGGCTTGGGTCACGCGCCTATCCATGCACCAATCACAGTAATCAGGGAGATGAAATATGATGAATTGTTTAGCCTAATTGATTTCATTCAGAGCACCTGGGCTGATAGGAGGACAAAGGAGAGGGAAACGCTGGTATGGTTGTCAGAAGGAGGGTAGATGGATGTTGGGCTTCCAAAATTGTAGAGGATATTATTCCACCCCCTTTCAGCAGCCAAATTAAGAAGGTTTGTATTTCACTAGCTACTGCTGCTTGCTTACGGTCTATGAAGGAAATGAGGCAGCTCAAAGAAGGGCAAGCGAAAGAGAGAAAGTGGTTTTTATGTCGAAGTGGACCTAGAGTCCCGAGTTACCTGGCATTCTCAAATCAGAATGGATAGATGTGGAGCGGCCCCCCAGGATGGCAGGTGTGGGGCAGGCGGCGCTGGACTCCGGTCTGAATACAGAGATTCCTTTTGGATTTACATGATCAAACTGTGTATCCCCTCAAAAATACTCGCTTTGTTTTTGTCTACTTGACCATCTGTGTTACTTATTTAAGGAATACTTTCTAGATACTTAGGGCATGAACATTGGGAAAGTTGCCCTTTTTTGGTCTTATTGCTATTGAGTACATTATAGTCTACACTGGTCTAAAATTCTGTGATTTCTGGTAGCCCTTTATGTGAGTTTTCACCCTCACTTTGTTTCTTCTATGAAGTTTTATGTGTTTTACTCAAGAAATAAAGATAACAGATTTCATGCTTATGGGCAAGCCTTTGGGGCTCCTGTATTTCAAATAGTTGACATTTTTAGGGAAAGTGTCTATGCCTTGGGTATTTGCACAGTCATTATCATAAGTAGAAGTATTTTTATCGAACATGACTTTAAATTGTTCCTTGTTTAAACCCTGCCAAACTCAGCCCATTAAACCTGTTTTTACCTAGTCACTCAGTATCATCATCCTCCAAAGCTAACAGGCCTTTAATTTAGTCCTGATATAAAGAGCAAATGTGATCCCTTTTGTGACATTGATTCCATAGTTATTGTCAGAAACACTTGGCTTTTAGTTTCTCTCCTCACTCTGTTGTCTAAAATGAGAGGTAAGCTTATTTTAGACACTGTAGCTAAAAAGACAGGGTGACATATTGGACTTGCGTCTCCTTTCTATAAAACCAACACTGACATTTTATTTATTTTTATTCTCAAACTCACATTAGTTGTGGTTTGCCTATAGAACTTATTTTAAACACCACCTTGCATGTACTCCTGACTATAAGTTTCACATTGTTCTTTGGCCAAAAGCAATAAAATGTGACCTGTTTTATCATGGTTCAGTGAAGTGTAATTAACATTTTCTTTCCAGAAATATAACATTGATGGCTATTTTTTAACATTTCCCCAACCTTCAAAAGTGTAGTGAAGTGTTTGGGGGTATTTTTATATCAAATTCTATTTGTGTTTAATGCTGTGAGTATAATCTGTTAGTGCATTTTGCACTTAAGGCCGGATAATCAAATATTCTTAATGTGTTTTTTTCTAAAAATTCTATCGTGAATTTATAGAACAGCCTCTGAGATCCTCAAGTATTCACCTATAAATAAGCCTCTCTGATTATAAAAGCCTCTTACTGTTCTCATATTCCTATAATGGTACTTCACCTTCTACAGACCAAAAATATAAATTCATTAGTTTACCTCATATTGAGTTTCCTGGCTAGATGATGCTTTTTTTTTTCCCTTTTCTAAAAAAGTACATTTATACTTCTCAACATTTCTCATGAGGAAACCACTGTCCTAAAGATTTCCTTAAACATTTTCTATATAGGTTCTTTAAGCATAATTTTTCTGAATATGACCTGTTTTCAGACTGTCCTTTTTTTCATTTGTTTGTGACTGGCCTTCGCTACCACTGGACAAAAAGCATTGCTTTTTACGTATTTCAAATAATCTGATACCACCCTTACTAGTTCCAACTGGGTTATTTTTAGATATTCCTCTTGAGTTTTAGGTATTCAGCCTTGCACCTGCTGATGGTAGTACTTGGTCTGTTCATTTCCTTTCACTAATACTTTGTGAACATCTTTTTATTTTATTCCTGACTTTTTAGCAAAAATGTTGTCTGTTGGTTTTAGATCTTTTTAAAAATCATAGTAGGTGATCTTTCTATGTCTAGATTACTGAGAGGTTATCAGGTATAATAAGTGCAGAGTTTATCACATGCTATTTTGTCATCTTTGAAAATATGAATATGTGTTGATCTGACCTATTGATACAGCGTAAGAGACTTATTTATATAATATTTATAGAATAAGCCCAGTTTATATTGTTGTGTCGTTATTTTAATTTACTAGAAATCAAGAGTTCTGAGCACTTTATTTGATGTTCTTCCATCTTGTTGATCTAAGTCAAATAAGCCTCTTACTTTTTTCCTTCTCTGTGTCTTATCAGATTAGGTTATCTGATAAGCTTCACCAAACAAACTGAAGAGTCTCATTTGTTTTATATCCTGAAAG
The DNA here is from genome assembly GCF_002837175.3 of Physeter macrocephalus. Taxonomy (NCBI): domain Eukaryota; kingdom Metazoa; phylum Chordata; class Mammalia; order Artiodactyla; family Physeteridae; genus Physeter; species Physeter macrocephalus. The sequence goes on along the minus strand of NC_041223.1, from coordinate 15,603,643 downwards.
CTTTTTATACAGTTTGGGAATTGTCTAATCCTTGAAGTGAACCATATTTCTTTTTTTTTTTTTTTTTTGTGGTATGCGGGCCTCCCTGTGCCGTGGCCTCTCCCGTCGCGGAGCACAGGCTCCGGACGCGCAGGCTCAGCGGCCATGGCTCACGGGCCCAGCCGCACCGCGGCACGTGGGATCCTCCCGGACCGGGGCGCGAACCCGGTTCCCCTGCATCGGCAGGCGGACGTGCAACCACTGCGCCACCAGGGAAGCCCCTGAACCATATTTCTTAACCTTTCAGCTTTTATATTTCTGGTTCAGTTTTAATAATTAAATACCACCTTAGAAAACTGTTTCCATTGAGATGTTCAAATTTATTCACAAGGATCTTTTTATATGGCATTCTCAAGTTTATCATCTCTTCCATATCTGTGATATGTTCTTCTTGTAATTCGAGTTTCATGTTGGATTTTAAGACTAGATTTGCCTGAAATCTGTCTATGGGACATTTCATTCTATAATGAACCAGTGACTGTTTTTTAAATACTGAAATCAAAAATTCCTGCTTTTATTTTTTTCTGTCTTTCCTATATTACCTTTATTGCTGTTTTTGAACTTAAATTTAAATATGCAGTTTATTGCTTTGTTCTCTCCAGTTTAAAAAAAAAAAAACAAAAGTTACTAGTGTCACAAGTAAAACTGCATTTCTTACTCCCCACCCAAAATGAAATTAACTTGCTTTTACCGTGTATCCCCACTCATTTCCCCGTTTTTCATAACATGATCCAGGATTTCAGACTTAGATGAGCTTAACTGTTATAGTAATGTTTTTATTAAACATTTTTTCCAAAAATTTGGAAGTTTGCACTCTATTTGGACTGGTTTTAGAATAATTAGCATATTTTATTCCCTATTTACTGCTCTTAACGCTTACCAGCCGTGCTACTACGTGACTACTTTTTCACTCTTTTTATTTGGATTCATCCCTCAGTCAACTGGAAATATTTTCAAGTAACTTTTGTTCATGAAGATACCTATCTGATACATTTCTAGGCACATTTGTTTTTTCTATATAATGTCTGTGGTTCTTTCTTTTCAAAAATAGTGACCAGAAAAAAAGCAACCCCAGATTATACCACATCTAAGCATCACCCCCATTAACTTCTACCTTCCCACCCCAAGTACTTTTCAAAGATGGAAACTGAGAGGAATTATTGGCTACAGCCATAGAGAGGAGCTCAGGGATAGAGTGGCCATGGCCTTAGAAGGCGGTTCACATCCTGTGGAAGACTTGCGTTTCAGAGATAAGGATACGAGGGTTGAGCCTGAGTGAAATCATCCGTTCTCCTTATGCTCCTTGGAGTTTCGTCTCTCTTCCTGGTAGAGGAAATTCTTCTTGGCTCCTGGCAAGTCACTGAACTTAATTTTTAGCGCTATTGAAAGTTCAAGTCTTTTTTAGATTTTCTGAGTATTTCAAGGGAAAGGGAAAATCAAGATTGGACGGACAGTAACTTTCTAACACCACACCCTGTAAGTTGTTTTTTAAATTAAATTGTTATGATTACTGCTATAGGCCCGTTATAGACCAGTAGCATAGGTGACTTTTTCCTAGGAAAATTACGGTCTTTTTGCATCCAGTCTTCCTTTTGCCGCTTAAAATTGGTCCAGATTTCTCATCCGTGTTCCACTGAAATCATTCTGGAAAAGTAAAAAGCAATTTATATTTTGTGTTTCTGCTACAGGTAGAGACGGATGTTAGCAGTTGGTGGGTGAAGACACTGGAAAGGCTTCAACCAAAAAGTGAGCTGTTTTCATTTTTTTACCACTTGAGTATGATACATGCTAAAAGATTAATAAATTAGTAATTTAGGTTTGTTAGGTATTTTTGTGTAAGTACTCTCTATGAGCAAAATTTTTATTGTTTTTTAACTATTTTGTAAGACAGAATAACAAATATTATAACCAAAGGGTGAAATACAAAAGAAAATTCATATTTCAAAATACATACATGAGGAATAAAAACGGAGTCAGGAAGAGTAAACCATAGTGTGACCCAAATTGGAATCATTTCTTCCTGTTGGCCCTCTACTGTTAATGAGTCAGTCTCTTGGGTAATATTTTAAATGCTTTTCACTGGCGAGAAAAGTTCTTCCTGTTCTTTTTAAGTTCCTCTTTTTTCTTTAAGATTTAAAATCTCAATGCAATTTTGTGGTGGTAGTACTTGAAAAACCACAATGAACAATAAGAGGGAAAGGAAGGAGGGAGATATACCCTTTTTTTAAGGTCTAGGCAATTATTTTATTCTGTTTCTCCTTTCCTAAGTCCTTTAATTTATCATACTCTGACCACATCATAAGCTGTTTGGCAAGACTTGAAATGTTAAACTGACATTATTACTCAATTCCATATCAAATGCTTACTAGAATGGAAGGAATATGTGAAGAAACTCAGTCCTGGTAAGCACAGCATTATCCTTTTACTCATTTATACTTTCAATTCTACACCAGGTCTTTTTTTTTTTAACCAAACAGTGAAATAAAAAGAACATTAAAGCATAAGTGCAACAAGGGGTTAGAGTCTGCCTTTAACTAGCAAAATAATCATGCTTTATTGGAATTATGAATATTTGATACACTGCATTATTCTTGTTGAGGTACTCAAAGTTATTACAAAGACAAATGGTATTTTAATGGAGTAAAGATGTCTTTGCTTGTGTTGGAGTTCAGCGTTCATCGGTATTTTGTTAACTGGTAAAATAGTGGTTTTCTTACCGCAGATCTTCATTACTGGCAAGAAAGTCCTAGAAGTTCTTTTGTCTAATGTATGACTAGGATGCTAAGTAGCTTAAAAATCAAGAGTCTGAGGTCCAGAGCTGACTTACCCATTACACACAGTGCCTGGGGCCATGATACCTTTAGTGGCCCATGAAAATGTTTTAATTTTAATTCTTTCCCCCAAAATAAATAGAAAAATAGTGAATATATAATAACAAACCCAGCCTGGATTATATTTTTCTTTATACCAATACAGTCATAAAATATAATTTTTAATATTCTTTTTTATGGAGGAAGGGGCCAAAGTGCCTCAGAGCCCAAGAAAATCGTCACGTGCCCCTACCTGGATCGCAGTCAGGCCCACTCTATATATGTGACAGATTCAGTCATTTGAACGCTTTTTTGTTTTTCTTTTTTTGAAGTGGAATAATCATTTCTTTTTCAGAAATGATTACCTTCTCTGGAAATGAGTTCATAGACTTGTCTGCTCATCAGAGACATACATGGTTCGTCTCCCAAGAAAGAAATGACACCTTGTTAGGTTAGATAGCTGTGGTGATTCGTGATGTTTTTTTAGAATAAAATAAATATTTTCTCCCCTGAGAGACCCACTGATATTCTGTTTGCTTTGTAATATGATACGCAAAATAAGGGAAGGGAAAGCAGGACTAGCTCAGGATTCTTTGGTCCCATTTTGGACAAGCATTTTTGCCTGAGAAGCGTGTGTTCCATGAGGACAGTGGCGACCCCGGCTCCTCGCTGCTGTGGGCGTGTAGACTTTAGCTCTTAGATCTTCCGTGGTTGCTGGTCTGTGTTACTGAGTACATGACATTTTCAATTACCATGACCGATCCGGTTTTGTTTGTTTCTGAAGCCATGATCTAGTGTTGGAGAAAATAGCTTTGTCAGTCTTCAACTGCAGTGACCAGATAAGAATATCTTCTAAAAGTCACTTGTTCATTTAAAGTAAGTGTGTTGAACGTCTGATGAACCTCTTTTTCAAAATTGGTACCCACTCAAACATAAACTCCCTCAGAGCCAGGTCTTTGCATGTTTGGCTTGTTGCTCTATAGCCTAGAAAAAGCCAGACATAAGGGAAGCTCAGATGTTTGCTGAAAGAATGAATGAGCTAATTTCCTTCTTTAGAAAAGTCATGTTTCCCCCTTCCGAGAACTAGGGCTCCAGGCCTCTGGTTTGAGGTAACAACGGTGGAGATTGGATACAGGAAGGGCGACATCTCCAGTGCCTGGAGGGGTGGGTGACCCTGCAGTGGTCAGCCTCCATCTCGAGACTCAGTTTACCTTTCACAAAAATAGTTGGGTTAGAAGGAGCTTTTTTACTTTTCTAGAACTTTTTTTTTTCACCGTGCCGTGTGGCTTATTGGATCTTAATGCCCCGACCAGGGATCAAACCCATGCCCCCTGCAGTGGAAGCTCGGAGTCCTAACCACTGGACTGCCAGGGAATTCCCTTCTAGAACTTCTTAAAACAACAACAGAAAAGGTATTCTGATGGCCTTCCACCTTGGTGCCCCCCTAGACTCCCCTCACCCCATGCTGGTCTCAGGCTGGTCCAGGCTACCCCACACTCCCTCTTACTAGCCCTCCAAAAGGGAAAAGTACCCCTGTATTTCTAAAACAATTGTTTATTTTAAATGTGACTACATATAATTAAATTGATAACCCCCCCAAAAAAATCACGTTATACTTCTGAAGTGTTCTGAAATTGTTTGGGGTAGATAAGTGAACTGCAAAACTTCTAGTTCTCAGACTAGCAAATATCTGGGCATGTACACAAAAATGTATATGGTACATCAGTATAAAATAATAATCTACCAGTTTGTTACCCACAAACTATAGCTAAGAACTGTTCTCTCCAGGGTAGCAGGCCAACAGATGCCATTGGGTACCAGCTGATCAAATTAAGCTAGGAAAACAAGAGAATTCTAGAGAGAAACGCTGCTCTCTCCAGCTAATTTTTGAAAAATCAGAGGAATATAGGCCTATTTTTCACAGTTTTTGACCCCAAAGGAATTAGAATGCATTATTTTCTCTTGGTATGATGTGTGTGTGTGTGTGTGTGCATGTGTGTGTGCATGTGTGTGTTTGTGTTATTCAGCTTCAAGACTACATCTTTGATGAAAACTATTACCTATAGAATGGATAAACAACAAGGTCCTGCTGTAGAGCACAGGGAACTATATTCAATATCCTGAGGTAAACCATAATGGAAAAGAATATGAAAAAGCCTGTATATATATATATATATATATATGAATAACTGAATCACTTTGCTGTACAGCAGAAATTAACACAGCATTGTAAATCAACTATACATTAATAAAATAATTTTTTAAAAAGACTACATCTTTGAAATACCACCAAAAAGATATGTGTGTACCCATACTCATATAAACATATTTTTTTCCTGAATAAACTTGCCCCACACATTTTATTCTCGGTGCCTTTTTGTCCAGGGTTTCACCTGCCCCAGTTCTTTGAGGAAAGTGTATCAGGGGTGGAGTTTAGGAGCACACAGCCTAGAGCTGCCCGAGTATCTGAGAGATGCCACTTAAACGTTCCAAGGTACACACCAGGCCCTGGGGTGCTCGGGGCATCCTTTACAGTTCTTGCCAGCATTTTCTGAACCCTACCATGTGGTCATGCTCTTCTCTGGAGGGAATAAACATCACTCTGGCGTCTTCCGTCCCTAGCTGAGGACTCTCACGGCCCTTTCATGAGCAATTGCAGGAGGCCCACGTGCTCTGTGGTACCTCCAAAGTCTTGAAGCTGAAGGCTTTGTGGGGTTGCAATACTGTGGCTTATTACCCTTAAGACTTACAATCAATGCAGTGAAGGATGCTCAGTGAGGAATCAGCACTGCACAGCCCTTTCCATATCCTGTAGGTGACCTTGCCACTGTGTTCTAGGAAGTGTTTGACTTAAGGCTGATAGATTTATTGGAAGGCAGCTAATAGAATTATCGGTGGATACAGCAAAATGATTGACATTGTGAATAAATAACTAATTATACTGCTCTAGACATTGCTAATAATGTACCCATCTGGTGCCATTCTTGGCACTAAGCTAGAGGACAGGGACTTAATGCAGCGGGATCTTTAAAAAGTCATTGAGATGCTTTCCATCAGTTTTCTTCCATTGCAAAATCCCTTGATTATCTCTTAACGTGGAGGTGTCATGAAAATAATTTTTAAAGGAGAATCGAAAATGAAAAGTGTTATAATAACTAAATATAGTGGTTACAAAAACATAGCACAAAATTACGCGTTCAGAAAGACGTACAGATTTGGCTTTCTGAGTATGGGCACCTCTCCTCTACTAAAAAATATCTCCTTTTAAAGAGTTCCAGAGATGGGTTGCATAACCGTGTGAATGTACTTAACACTACGGAACTGTACGCTTGAAAATGGTTAAGATGATAAATTTTATATGTATTTTACCACAATTAGAATTAAAAAAATTTTTTTTAATATCTTCTGGAAGTTTGCATACCTTAAGCTGGTATAGAGACTAGACACCCTTTGGTGGGGAGGAGGGGTGAAGGAGGAAGACTTCTTCATTGTAGATCTTTCATTATATCTGGGAAAGGTATGAGGGGAAGTCCCCAACCATTTTTGAGAGAAAAGGGACATAATTTAAGAAAAAAAAAAAAAAAAAAGGTACTTGTTTTCTCGTGAAGGGATGACCTTTGGAGTTAGGAACGAGTTCCCGTTCCTGGCATTGAGCATAAGAGGATTCTCAGGACAGTATGTTCTCAATTTTGTGGAATTATGGTAATAGGTTTCTGTCAAAAACAAGGACGAGGAGGGGGGCTTCATGGTCAGATAAGTTTGGGATTTAAGCAAGGTTAATGATTACTTTTTCTGCAGAGCCTTTACTATGCTGCCCTGAACTGTACGTCTTCAGCAAGGAAGTGTTACAGGCAAGGTTCTCAGACTTATTGAAATGGAATTCCTCCTCCCTCCCCAAAGCCCCCTTCCACCTGGTAGTTTTTTGACCTATTACTGTATTGTTCTGTGGAAGATGGCTTGGTAAATGCCGATTTACTATGGAAAGAGGAAGTGACCAGCACAAACACAGAAATGGGTTATGGGAAGATATATAGACGAATTGAAGCCATAATTGTGACGTGTCTCGGTAGGAGGAGCCAGAGAGGACATTTGGAGGATAAAACTCTATACAGTGACTCCAAGAGCTCCATCTGGATAACCAGTAATGGAGCCAGCCCTGAGTTTGATGGTGAGGGGACTCCCTCCCGTTTTGCTCGCCCCTCAGACTGACCTGTATGTTCCATGCATACAGCTTGTGAAGCATCTTGAAGCATTCGGCTAAGCCACTGGCAAAGAGATCAGGGATCAGCAAAGGGTGACATTCAGTGTTCTGAAACCCTACTGTGGAAGAAAGTTTCCTTAAACCTTTTGCTATTAAACTACCTCCAACTTAATAACATTTGACAGATTCTGAGGGACTCGTTATTGGAAGAGAGGTGGCGTAAAATTATTTAGCATAGGTTGTTATTGATACATCATGAAAAGTGATGTGTTTCAGGATGATCATTTTATAAATGAATGTCTACTTGTGTAAAGCACTAAGTATTGTGAGGGATGCAAAGGCAAGAAGACAAGGCTTCTGTCCTTGGAAAGGTTGTAAAGTACGTCAGAGAAGGTAAAACACATCTAACAAGTAACCTTTCTGTGAAGCAGTATGTGATTAAAAAAAAAAAAAGTGGTAACAGAAATTTAGAGTACCAAAGGACCTAGAAATAGGATCCAAAGAGATGTACTTCCCATATAAATTATTCACTTGTGACTGTCCCATGTCTTGAAAATAATGCTTATTTTCTGTTGGGTACAAAGTTATCAATTAAATCAAAATCATTTAACTGTTATTCAAATCATCAGTATCCTTACTTAACTTTTGCTCTATTTGACCTTTTCTGTCATTTTCTGAGGGAGCTGTTTTGGAACTTAATTGTGTTTAGTGGATTGTTAATTTTTTCTTTTAGTTCTATCAGTTTTTCCTTTGTATGTTTCAAAACTGTACTTTAGATACACAGAGGTTAATAAATTATTCACTTGTTATGTAGCTAGGTGCAAGATAATTGTTGTGTTTTGGAAACCAGATAGAATATCCAATCTCCATGAAGTATGGGCTCGCGGAGGATTTTTGAAGGTCTCATGTTTTTAACATCTGCCACTGATGATGAACCTTGGATAGACCTGCCCGGGGCTTGCAAAGGGGCCATCTAATAGGCACGGAAAGGCCGTCACTTAAAATGTCAGAAGAACCAGATGAGTCCAGTGGTGCCAGATCTGCTTTTGGCAGCTGTAGATAATGAATCTAGTGTCTGGAACAGACAGTTAGTTGTAATATTTGAGAAACTTGTAGAAGCACTGGACCAGATTCACCAAGCTTAGGAAGTCCGTACAACAGAATTATCCACCATAGCTTTAGGTAAGCAAGGCCTGTATTCATGTTTACTGAATAAAGCTGACATCCCCTCCGCCTCTGTCTTGGCCCCTTGCTTCCTGTCTCATTTCAGATCCCAACTATTGCTGTTTCAGCTGCATTTTCCAAGGTATGCATAATTTTTAAATCTGCGGTTTATTGCCTTACACTATCATGACTTTTCTATGCCATAAGGAAAGCCTGTTCTGGAGGCAGATTACATTTGTGATAAAGACTTTCTAGAGTTAAGTCAGGTATTAAAGCAATCATTGTGTTTTAAATTGAAAGACTCGGCGTTGCAATTGATCTTAAGTCTTGTATTAAGTAGAGTATTTTCTTTTAATATTCTTTGTCTTAAAAAATGTGGGATTGGATTTCTTAAAATGTTGTAACTTCATATATATTCCTTTGATTTCTAAAGCATAGTCATTCAAAGAAAAACAGAGTTTAGCAATTTCACAAGTCCTCATAAATGGAATATTATAGCAACCAGGCTCTTAGGCAAATGATCACCAAATCCTTTTTCTTCTGGTCTCCCTTTTGTTTCTAAGCTCTCCGTCTCATTTCTAACTCTTTTCTGAGTGTTTTCAATTGGGGATCTCCCAGTCACCTCTAAGGCCACTTATTCCTAAAACTACCTTTTAACTCCTATTTGAGGAGAATGAAGATATTTTTGTGCAGGCTTATCGTTTCAAGTGCACATTTGACATCTCTCTCCCTTGCTCCCCCACCCCCGGCCTCCACCCCTGATACCTAATTTGTCACTAGATCTCCCTAAATTTACTTCCCTATCTGTCTCAGCCCTTCTTTTCCATTTCCACAGACTTCAGAGAAGGGAAAAGTGAGTATATGAATGTTTGCCACACACTACACATTATATGCTTTTTCTTATTTCATCCTTTTAGTTTCGTGCAGTTATCATCATAAATTGGGCTTCAAGGTTAGGAGACTGAAATTCTCAGAAATTTAAGTCATTGCCCGAAGTCTCACAACCAGTAGTTTTAAGAAACAGGACGAGTTATAAATACCCAAGTACAACTCCAAGTCCAAGTCCACCATCTTCTTTGCTGCCCTAGCATGTGGGATACTGCCTGCAGCTCAGCCATGCCACGTACCTCCGTGGTACCACATCGGGGCAAAAGAACCAGATTCTCCTTCTCTCTGGTTTTTCCAAATTCATGAACCTCCAGTTCATGCTGTCCACCAGCCTGGTCCACCCACAGGGCTGGGTTAATTATGTCAGGTGTCTAGTCTAAAATTCACAGGGATACATTGTTGCTTGCTCCATAAGCTCTGACCTATTTTTGCTTTTCATCTTGAGGTCAAACGTTCTAGAAAAGTCTATTTTTTGCCACCCAGAACTGTCTCTGCTCCTTGGAGTTGTCATGAGGGAAGCACCGTGGGTTCTGGGGTCAGTTGGACCTGGGCTGCTCATCTCCTTCCTGGGAGGCCTCAGGCACGTTTTTTGCCATCCTCAGCTATAAAATCATGACGATAAACTCGCTACAGTCTAGCTGTGGGTCCAGAGAGTGCATGTACAATGCCAGCTGTGGTGAGAGCCTGGCAGGCTCTCAAATGGAGCTGGAGGGTAATCGCAATAATACTATTGTTGAGACCTTATCTATCCTCTTAAACTCAGTTCAGTTTCCTCCTCCTTCATAAATGACTCCAGCCTGATTCTATCTGCTTCCTCGTATGTAAGTTAGCTTCAGAACAATTCATTTAGCAATTTTAATTATGTAGTGCCTCTTGACACTGCTTTGTGGTCTTAAAAATCCTTCTTGGGTGTTAATTCCTGCTCTAATGGACTAAGACAGTTCAAAGGCAGGACTAGGTCTTATGCATATATGATCTATAGCCTGGTGCCTGATATGTAACTATTCACAAACTCTTTTGATTCAAAATTAAGAAGGTTCACATATATTCAGATGGAATCAATAGCCTGCGTGTTGGTTTTAAGTACAGAGGGTTCCCAGGTAAATGTCTTCATGTAGCATGATTAGCCCAAATTTCTTTGTTCGTAGTTCTGAATGTGAAGAATATTGCAGAGTAAACTTTGAAACTCCAAGAAATCTTACTATCCAGTATTTCTCACAAAACTGCCTTTTAAGCCCTGGGCAATCTTAAAACATGGCTTTATATACACTCATGTTTTATTTTCTTGGAGCACCTCCGAGATAGGAAATATTCTAATTGTTTTCATAACCATTATTTTCTAGGCCTAAATTTTCTTCTTGGGCAGATTTTCATTTTTCTTCTTTGCCTCTTCAGTCCAGGTAACTTTTTCTCCCCTCCCCTCCTGGCCAGATTTTCCGCTGGGACAGTCTGGTGGGGAGGATGTTGCTATAAAAAATAAGCCTGAGGAAGAGTCAGAGAAGAGATCATTTAGAGATAAACATGTGGTGGCACTTTTAAACTGAAGGGACCGTTTTGTTCACGATGGGTCTTCTATTTTTATTTTATTATTATTTTTTTAATTTAAAAAATCTCTTTATTTGAAAGACACAGAAGAAAATAAACAAGGTAATTCACAGGCTGGGAGAAAATATAATATACATATATATAAACGTATAGAGAACTCTAAAAATATATAAAGAACTCTAAAAACGCAATAATAACAAAACATCATTAAAAATTAATAAAAGATTTGAACAGATACTTCACTAAAAATGAGATACAGTTGGCAAATAAGCAAATGAAAGATGATCAACATTATCATTTATTAGGGAAATTCTTCTTAAAATCACAATTAGATCCCAGTTATTTGAATGCTGGTGTGGATACAGGGCATTGTACACTGCTGGTGAAAATGCAAAATGGTTCAGCCATTTTGGAAAACGCTTTAGTAGTTTCTTATTAAGTTTAATATAAACTACCACACAACTCATCAGTCTCTCAGATATTTACTCAAGTGAAATGAAGATATAAATCCATACAAAAACCTGAATGTGGATGTTTAGAGTAGATATATTTATTAACAATTGCCAAAAAAGTGGAAAAAACAAAAGAAAACAAATATGCATCAGCTGGTGAATGGATAAACAAACTATGCTACATTTAATCAATGGAACACCGCTCAGCAATAGAAAGCAACGAAACACAAGTATTTTTGGCAACATACATGAATCTCAAAGGCACTAGACTAAGTAAAAGAAGCCAGATTCATATACAGACTACATATTGTATGATTATATTTATATTACATTCTCACAAAGGCAAAACTACAGGGATAGAGAACAGCATTACCAGGGGATGGGGCTAAGGATAGGGAATTGACTATGAAAGGGAACATGGGAACTCTGGTGTGATGGGAAAATTCTATATCTTGATAACTTGATAGTAAAGGAGGTTACAAAATTGTATGCCTTGTCAAAATTCACAGAAATGTACAGCTAAAATGGTGGATTTTATTGTATACAAATTGTACTTAAATAAAATTGGCTAAAAAGTAATCTGTGAGTGGAATGAGATTGAGTGGAATGAGATTGAGTGGGGAAAGTTATGAAACAAGATTGGCCATCAGTTGATCACTGTGGAAGGCAGATGAAAGGATGCACCATTATTCTGCTCTGTCTACATTTATATGTTTATATATATAGTTTTTTTAATAAAACCTGCAAATACAGTTTAGTCTTAAGGAACTGTTTTTAAATTAATGATAAAAATAACAGGGAAGTACAGTACAAGTCAATTTACTGAAAATAGTTAATGACAAATAAAGAATTACCATTAAGAAATATAGGTAGGGCTTCCCTGGTGGCGCGGTGGTTGGGAGTCCGCCTGCCGATGCAGGGGTCATGGGTTCGTGCCAAAAAAAAAAAAAAGAATTATAGGTAGTTATAAGTTGTAATGATGGGTCTTTTAGCTTTATTTAATCACCCCATATTCAGAGCCAGTTTTTGAAACTCCATACTTTATCATTTTAACTGGAGGTTTGGGGACCCTCTCTTTCAACAATATAAGTATTGGCAAAATAATCATTTGAAACACGTTGTAGCCAAGTTTCACCTGCCAAGGTGTGTGTTCCATCCTAAATTCACATTTAAATGCATTTGCAAAGTCTATTTCTAAACAAAATGCAGATTACTAATTTTGGCAATATTTTGCCTATATGGAAAATTTATTTGTTAAAATATTTACTTAAGAAAAAAAAGTCTCCTTTATCTGCAGGCTTAAAGTTGTGAAATTGAACTGCGTGAGAGGCTTTGGAAGAACCCTTCCCAGGGGAATGACCTTCTTCCTTCCTGGGGTCAAGGTGATGGGGTGAAGAGTTGGGAACCACATCCCCCAGCTGTGGAACACCTGGCTCGGTGCATTAATTCTCTGCTCTGTGCCCTCCTCTCCCTTGTCCATCCAGGAGGCAACGCTAGATAAAACCCCAGAAGGTGTAGAGGCACCGGCTGACTCAGCACGCACCACCACTGGGATCTGGGAAGACCTCTCTCTTAGCAAAAGGAACGTTCCAAAGAAAAATTTCAAAACTTCAAAAGTTTTCAAGAATATTTGAACATTCAAGATTCTGTAGGGAAAGACTGGGACCTAATAAGGGTTCCGTCAGTAAAACCATGTGTATACACAGCATATGTTACACGCAGGCAATCTTCAATTTAAGCCAGGGTTGTTTTCCAAAAGTTCATTTGAAAACTATTTTGGAGTGTATTTTTTCCTCATTAGATATAAAGCTATGTGTGGGAAGTCCTCTGGCAAACAGAGCCTGTTTAACCCGTATTGTACCTGGAAAGCAGTTCAGGCCATTTTGGTGGCCTGTTGCCAATACTAATATTCTTCCCCACTGTTCATATAAACAATTGCGATTCCAATATTTGTAGAACTTCTCACAACTAGAAAATGTGGCATAAACATTTTTATGAGGCCATGTATCTTGATATCAGAGTTTAGAGAGACACATATTAGCTATAAAACTATAAGTCATACAGACGTGAGTAATCGTGTATAAGAATGATTCAGGAGAGCTTCCTCAGCATATCAAAGCAATAATAGAAGCACATTACAATTACATAGCACTTTCAAGTTTGATATATTTATAATTTATGCCAGTTTGAATTTTGAAACTCTGATACCCAGGCATTCTTATTTACTTTGTGCAAGAGTTTAGGGGGAATGCTTTGAAATGAATAGTAAGATGGGACCTGGTATCCTGAGGGGAGAATGAGGAGGCTGTAAGAATGATGCCCTGTGTGGACCTCTTAGGGAGATGAGGGAGGAATAAGTAATTCAGAAGAGTGAGCCAGGGACTTCCCTGGCGGTCCAGTGGTTAAGGCTCCACGCTTCCACTGCAGGGGGCGCAGGTTCAATCCCTGGTCAGGGAACTAAGGTCTTGCGTGCCGCAGGGTGCGGCCAAAAAAAAAAAAAAAAAGAAGAAGAAGAAGAAGAGTGGGCTGCAGAAAGGAGGAACATGCAGATCATGATAGCCCTCCTCCCTCATAAATCCTAAAGTGAGAATTGGCTGGTTATGGTAATAGTAGGTTGATGGAGAGAAGACGGGGGAGGGTAAGGAAATCTTTGCCTTTCAAGTTGCCATCTTCCCAATCAGGGTTACCCCCTGGTCTCTGAGACATATTCCTCCATAAAAACACTGATAACCTATGGTTAGATCCCACATTTGAGAATCATTATGGGTTAAAAAGCTTTTACAGGCAAAGCAGCTGGGAACCCTCTATACCAATAGAAGGTGGAACACATTTTCCTGTAGAAATAAACAACCATTTACCAGGGGTCTTTTGGAATGTGCTCCATTTTTAAATTGGTTCTGCCTCTCTGTGTAGAGTTGAGTGAGCCTGAGAAGCAAATAGTAAAACGCTGGATTCTCATGGGGGATGTAGAGCTTTTTGCCTTTGGAACTCAATGAACTGTTGTACCTCCTTGTACATCTAGAGACCAGTCTCAACTGTGTGTTTCTTAGACACAAAATAAAATTTCTAAGTTTTCCACGTTTATGATTTTTATGAACATGAGCTTTCCTATCTGAGAAACTTTAAACACTTAACGAAAATAAGTATAATGCTCATGGGGTCACTTTAGAATACAAAAAACAGATGGTAAGAGGTTCGTTGACATGACCGGCTGACCTGCTGTGAGATATTGAACACTTAAATTTATTTTTCTTCCTCCATGATCGTTCTTCTGAATATCTTGAAAGACATCCAAGAAAACTTTTTCTTCTAATTATTTCCAACTACTTCTTGGAAGTTCATTAGGACTTACAATTAAACAAATCATCTATGCTTTGGGAGCACTAATTTAAACATCAAATGTTTGTATTTATATATAGAAAGAAGGTTAATTATCTCTCCCCACCACCAGGTTTTAGCCTGAAAGGCAAATTATTTAGTTTTGCTCCCTCTTGTATACTGAGCAGTTGCTCAGTAAATGGGTCAAATAATATGGTATCTTGATTGAGGAGAATGTGGTTCCCAAATGAACCATTTAGAGAAAATAGGACGTGACTGTGAGTAGGAGGGACAAGGGGGTGGATGCCTCAGCAAAACAAGTTGTTGTGAAGGGAGAAGTGGAAAGTAGATGCTGGGTAAGCAGCCAAAAATGCCCATGAAATTGGGGCAATTATACTTAATTGTTGCAGTTTTATTTCTAAATAAAACATAGTTCTGAGTATAATCTTTCCATCCCTGGCTCTTATCCCTACATACTATTGCAGACTGTACTTCTACAAAGTTCCTCAAGTTATTTCTTGGCACCTTGGAGGGAGGGGGAGCACATCTCATATTATGAACAGCTGTGGTCTTGTCTTCATCTTCTGATCTAAAGTTGCTGAGCTCTCCATGACTGGAAGTGCCTGAAATCCAGCCAACCCTGCCATCCGGAATCACTCACGCACAGAGCCCACCCGAGGCCAGTTGGTGCTTTGCTCTTTGGAGCATGTGCCGGAGTCATAGTATATTCTGTGCAGAGTTGGGGCAGATGCTTCTAAATACCTGATGGAGTTTTAAGTGAAAATTACTCTGTTAAAAAATACTTTCTGGGGCTTCCCTGGTGGCGCAGTGGTTGAGAGTCCGCCTGCCGATGCAGGGGACACGGGTTCGTGCCCCGGTCCGGGAAGATCCCACATGCCGCGGAGCGGCTGGGCCCGTGAGCCACAACTACTGAGCCTGCGCGTCCGGAGCCTGTGCTCCGCAACGGGAGAGGCCACAACAGTGAGATGCCCGCGTACCGAAAAAAAAAACAAACAAACAAACAAAAAACTTTCTGCTCTCTATTCCTCTATCCTTAGAACTCAGACATAAACTATAGATACAAGGCCTGAGGAAAGTAGTCCAATAATTGAAGGATGGCTTCCAGGCTTCTGCCTTGGCCAGCTGGGTGGGACTAGGTTATAACCAGGAGGACAGGCTTCTTGTGGTAGCTAGCATCCAAGTTACATAGATCAAGGTAGGCAATTTTGTTGCCTATTTATCCTTTATAATGCTGTATCTACAGGAGAATGAGTCCTCCTTCCACCCTGGCAGCACTCTGGATAAAAGAGGCAAGTTATATAAATATAATGCAGACATATAATGTGGACAATGTATTAAGAGGGCCCGATGTTCCACTTTCTGCAGTCTGATAGAGTTGTAGTTGTCTGAAGTAAGGCAATATATTCAGATTGGAATATTGCCAAGAGTAAAAAGTTTAAGAATAAGGGTAAACTTGGCCTTCCTCTCAACAAGCTGAGGTCACCACAGGGTAACACTGGCTTTCCCCTTCAAGGGCTTCTTTTGTCTGGCTCTGTCCAGCAGAATCTCGTCTTAGTTCTCCGTCCCATACCCCCTCTGCTCTGTTGGTCCATTCGCTGCTGACCTAACGTCTGTTTGTCATCTTTGCCTATTCATGAAATGCCCTTCTTCTCTGCTTGGGGTAGAATTCTACCCTCCAGATAACCAATAAGCCTAGTGTCTCCACCCCTCTCTGTGCTCACCTCAGCCATACCTAGGTGTTAATTTTAGACACCAAAAAGATCTAGTCCTGAATACCTCATGTTGCTTATGAGGAAACTGAGGCACAGAGAAAGTTGGTGTCACCACCGTATTTGCGCGGCAAGTTTGCGCCAGAGACTGAACTAGAATCAAGGTGTCTTGTCTTCTAGCCCAGGATACCAACTGCATTTATGAAATTCTTTAGTTTTTCCACAAAAGGGGTATGTATATAGATACACACACACACACACACACATATTGTTTTAAACTGATGAGCAATAAGAAAGATGGACTTTTAACAACTGATTTGCTGTATTAGTCTGTTTAGAGCTGGGAATGCCAACAATTCAGATCTTACAACCTGAAAATTGGGCCTGTTTAAACATGTATTAGGGCTCGGTTTGTATCACCTTTGGTCACCTAACTACTAAGATTTCAAGTTTCTAGCATCCCAACATCAGACTTTCAAAATCTTGAATGGCTGTAGACATGACTTTTAAAAAGGATTTCCACCCATCGGTTTTATGGATACCTAGTCTTTGAAGCCTAAGAAGGCTCCTTGTTTCTATTATCTGTTCAGTCAAGTCTTTGTGTTTTCAGCAAACTTATAAGAGACAGCAATATGGTGTCTTATTGCAGCACTAAGATGGGGTTTGGGCAGAGCAGACTTCTTGTAACACACAATCTAACATTATAAAGTATCTTGGGAAAGAGTAGTTTGAAGCACAGTTTCCAGCGACAACCTCCCAGAGTATCATTAATTTTCCTTGTTCATGGCAGTCTAGTTTTTCCTATTTGCAGTAGATGTGTCTAAACAATATGTTTTATTAACTCAAACAGAAATATTTTCCTGCATTAAAATGACCTAATATCACATTCTTTTCTTTTGTGTAAGGAGCGTATGCTGCTTGGGAACATTTAGAGAAACCGAATTCAGATGTATGGGAAGATAGGATTCACATGTATGGAAAGATAGGAAGTGGTGAGAAGCAGAATTGACTCTCCTTTAGAACTCAAGGTCATATTAAATCCACCAACAATAACAAGTAAAAATACTATGTATTGTTGTCAAGTGCTACCTGTCCCTTGAAAAGATTTCTCAATCAGCAGATATTAAAAGGTTTCAAGACCTCTTGTCTATTTTTTTTGCTTCTTATATATATATATATATATATTTTTTTTTTAAACATCTTTATTGGAGTATAATTGCTTTACAATGGTGTGTTAGTTTCTGCTTTATAACAAACTCTCTAGGTGGTCACAAAGCACCGAGCTGATCTCCCTGTGCTATGCGGCTGCTTGCCACTAGCTATCTATTTTACGTTTGGTAGTGTATATATGTCCATGCCGCTCTCTCACTTTGTCCCAGCTTACCCTTCCCCCTCCCTGTGTCAAGTCCATGCTCTAGTAGGTCTGTGTCTTTATTCCCGTCTTACCCCTAGGTTCTTCATGACATTTTTTTTCCTTAGATTCCATATATATATGTGTTAGCATACAGTATTTGTTTTTCTCCTTCTGACTTACTTCACTCTGTATGGACCTCTTGTCTATTTTTGAGATGTGTGTCTAAAGAGACATAAAGAGCAGAAGTATTTGAAGATTGACTTGTACACAAGAGTGGCTAAAATACTTGTATACAAATAGGTCCTTCCAGCAATATGAAAGGGAAGATGGATTCTAAAAGCGTACTTGCTGCTTTTCTCAGCTGGCTGTTGTCAGGTGTGAGAGTTTTTCTATGCATTGGGGAAGGCTTCCTGTGCCCATGTACTACTGTGTCCTTGTGCTTCTGCAAGGACTGAATGTGCACCTCACTGCTATCTGTACCTGCCAAGAAAGGATGTAAAGCGTTGGCTGCCCTTCCTGTAACTTTTCTGAAAACAAAATAAAAAATTATCATGGAGCATTAAACACCAGAACACCTTCCAGACAAAGTGCAAAATGATTTGGTTCTTTACAGCTTCCTCAAGTACTTTTCAACTCCCAGAAGTCTAGTTCCAAAGAAGAAATTATGGTTTTGTCTGAGAGCCAAAAGTTCCCTTTGTAAATTTCTGGGTTTTGGGGAGTGATATTTTGAGTTCTTCTACAATAAAATTTAATGGTCCATTTGAGCAATTGTACCTGTATTGAGCTGAGTTTCTATTTGGGGATTGTTGGAGGCAGTTGTTGAGTGCTGACCTCTTCTTTGATCTGTTGGGACTCACTGGTTTCCATGGAGTCTTGCTCTCATGACCAAGTGAGAGCTCGGCATTCTTGTCAGCTGGGGTGCAGTGTTCCCTATCAGGTCTGACCTGAAACACTTGGACAAAGGACTTTAAAATCAGAATGCTTTATATGTCATCCTGAAAATATGTTGATTATTTTGGGAGAAGAGTGCAGTAAAGGTTTAAAACCTTGTGTTTCTTTCATTTACTTAAATTTTGATTCATTTCTGGAAAACTATTTTAGTCTTCTGATGCTACAACATCCATAGTTTCTCCAGTCCTCCTATTCTGTACAAAGTAACACAAAGCATAATGTCTTATTTGACCTTAAATGTAAGTAAAATGAGAGCCAAGTTATTGTGACCAATATATTTTATGCATCTGGCAGAAATCTTTTTATTTTATGGCAGTGATGACTCAAAGCAATTGTTGATCCTAATTTATTTATTTATTTATTTATTTTTTTGCGGTACGCGGGCCTCTCACTGTTGTGGCCTCTCCCATTGCGGAGCACAGGCTCCGGACGCGCAGGCTCAGCGGCCATGGCTCACGGGCCTGGCCGCTCCGCGGCATGTGGGATCTTCCCGGACCGGGGCGCGAACCCGTGTCCCCTGCATCGGCAGGCGGACTCTAAACCACTGCGCCACCAGGGAAGCCCGATCTTAATTTATTTTTAAACATTTTAACTTAAGCCTTCTTCTCAGGGCTTCTCTGTTCCTCCCCCACCTAGTATTGTAGGATGGCTAAAATAAGATCACCGCAAGTACCGACGTTCTTTTTTCTAAGTCAGACATTTGCACGGCTACACTGTGGATTCAGGAGAGACAAAGGGAGGTCCCTGACTTAGAACTAGCCCTCAAATAGAGGTGACGGGCATCCACAAGGCTCCTAATTGTAGAGAGCTGGAATGTGTCTTTATTGTACAAAATGAGTAGGAGCAAAGAGGAAGAAAATACGACTTTGGCCTGGGCAAGGGAGGGCTGAAGAGGCATGTGAGATGGTATTTGTGTTCCTACAGAGGGCATTCTCTGACCTACTTTGATGCCTGACTCCCTTGTAATTACCTCTGCTCGAATCCACAAGGCTTCACTCTAAGGGGAGAATTAACTCTTTAGCTAACATGGAAAATCATGAGATGTTCTTTGGGGGAAATTTTTACCTAAATTACTTTCAATACTTGACTTGATGTCAGAGTTACTTGAACTATTCATTTAGATCCTTTGGCAGCAGCAATTGTAAAGAATGATTCTTACACTCAGTCAGGTTCTTACCAAAGGTGTTCTCCATGTTGACATCACACTAACCCAGATTTTGACCTTGAAATGTATTTCTAATTTCCTTTTGAGGCCATTCCTGAGATTACAAAGGGATTTTTGTATTGAAGGAAAGACGTGGCTTTATTAATTTTTATCCCTGCTCCTTCAATGAAATAATGTTTGTTTTTCTTTATAAACCCCATGGATTTTAATAGGAATATCAAGAAAAAAAATTTATATAATATTTTCACATGTGCTTATGTCTTCAAAGTAAATAAGCAATGAGAAATCATTTTTCAAAAATCAGTAATGTTGGTGGTGTTTTTCTACAAAAAAAATTGACTTAAGTAGCTTCACTTTTCATAGCCTCTCACTGACTTTTATTTCTTTAACTTTATAAGGAATATGATCCATTTAGTCATATTTTTAAAGACTTGCACAAGATAAATATTGGGTTTTTAACAAAGAATAAACCCAGGAGCAAAGCATGAAGCTGGAAGAATAGTCCAGAGAGGCAACATTAAGGAACTGAGCAGGGCCACCACCTACAGCTACACAGGCCAGCTGCACACACTCCACCGGGAATGGGGCCCCCTGGAGTTAGGCAACCTGTCATCCCTAGACCTAAGGATTATAAAAAATGTTTTCACATTTTTGGGTTCATTCAGCACACTTTTGGGTTCCCTAATTATCCTAGGATTGTTGAGAAAACCCTGGATCACGCAGCATTCATAGCTAAGTGACCTCTTTATTGTTGACCCCCAAGAGTAGTCCATTTGGCCAAGGCAAATGGCATAACGTTACAGCTCCTATGTTGCTGCGTTTTCCCCATCCTAAAGCCTGCTCCTTTGAAGAAGAAAGGGCAGAGCCATTATGGGTAAGAAGGAACCACAGCTGAAGACTGCTGGGGAATTTGGCGAGTCAGGAGTCCTCCACACCTCACTTGCTCAGGCTTTCACGCGGCCAGCACTTAAGGAGGGGCTCCATGTGCCAGACGCTGTAGTGGGTGCTGAGGATACAGTGGTTACCTTGGAAGTACCTGCAGGAAGCCTAGAGCTAGTGGAGCTGAAAGATAATTGTAAAGACCATCGTTAGGTGTATAATTACACATTGCGGTGAATGCTATGAATGAAGAGAACAAGGGACTCTTAAGAGAGTGGATTTTCATAGGCACAAAGGCTGATCCTGAGGTTGGGACAAAAATGAAAGAATGAGTGAATGAATGAAAGCCAGAATGTGTAAGAGGCTGGTGAGCAATGACGAGTGGGGTAATGAGACGGGGCTGGAGAGGCAGGTGAGGGCTGTGTCGTGCGCGGGGTTGCAGGCTGTGTTGAGTCTGACTTTTATTCTAAATGCAGTGGGAACATACTTACAGGTTTTAAGCAGGGCAGTGATGTAATCCAGCTTAGTTTTTTGAAGGTTTGCTCTTTAGGGTAAAGAATGAATTACAGATAAGAGTGGAAAGGGGGTAACCAGTTAAGAGCTTTTTCTTTTTCTTTTTTAATTGAAGTATAGTTGATTTACAATGTTTGTTAGTTTCAGGTACACAGCAGAGTGATTCAGTTATATATATATATATTTCAGATTATTTTCCATTATAGGTTATTACAAGATACTGAATCTAGTTCCCTGTGCTATATAGTAAATCCTTGTTGCTCATCTATTTTAGGTGTAGTAGTTTGCATCTATTAATCCCATACTCCTAATTTATCCCCCCTCCCTCTCTTTCCCCTTTGGCAACCATAAGATTATTGATTATTTTCTATGTCTGTGAGTCTGTTTTTGTTTTGTATATAGATTCATTTGTATTATATTTTAGATTCCACGTATAAGTGATATCATATAATATTTCTATTATATTTCCACATATAAGTGATATAATATAATATTCTCTGTCTTACTTCACTTAGTATGATATTCTCTAGGTCTGTCCATGTAGCTGCAAATGGCAATATTTCATTCTTTTTGGTGGCTGAGTAATAATATTCCATTGCGTGTATATATATATATATATATAAATATATATATATATATCTCACATCTTCTTAAACCAATCGTCTGTTGATAAGCACTTGGGTTCTTCCCATGTCTTGG
Source organism: Physeter macrocephalus (assembly GCF_002837175.3). Lineage (NCBI taxonomy): Eukaryota > Metazoa > Chordata > Mammalia > Artiodactyla > Physeteridae > Physeter > Physeter macrocephalus. Next base: position 15,581,935 of record NC_041223.1, on the reverse strand, counting down.
CTATTGTAAATAATTAGGGGGCTTTTCAATAGGCTAGTCAGGAACTAATGGTCCCTTGCACCAACGGGATCCCTGACATTAAAGAAATTACCCTCTAGGGCACACGAAAGATGTGAAGATGTTATTGAGGAACCACTATTTAAATAATGGGAAAAAAGCATGTGACCAGAAGTCTTCCTCTCTTCACTGCCTCGCCTTTTCTAAGTGGTGCAAGGATGGTCTCTGCCTGGGTTCTGTCTATACCATGGAGAAAATTAGAGCCTGATTCCAGTGCTGTCCACATGAATAAATCAATGCTACGAGGTGCTCTGTAGTACTATACAAGTTCTAGAAGTTGTTGCTGCCTCCTCTGCTTTCCCCTTTGCTCCTTGAAGTTCCTGGGGGAAACCAGCAGACATTTATATTGCTTGTTCGTGGAGATGAGTGAACATCACAATTAAGCATGATTTTACAATCGTCTTAGAAGTTGAATACTTTGAAAAGATCTGATTAGTTGCTCATGTTAATTATAAGCCTATTTTAAATTAAGGCTGTATTTCACAAATACTAACCTTGAGGTGAAAAGAGAATACAGAAAATTTTAAGTCATTATTGCTTTGACATATGTGTAATATAATTAGTATAAACTATTTAATATATAAATATATGTAGTAAATGTACATAGTAAACATATAATATACATACATTAATTTAATTATAATGTATAAGACATATCAAGGAATGTTTTCAATTATTATTTTAAGTACCATTAAAACATTGATGCCCAGTATCTTCAGCTATTTGTTACTGTACTATGATTTTTTTCCTTTGAATGTTATGATAGAAAATCATATCAAAGACTTTAGAATTAGAAGAAATTTTTAAAGATGAGTAGGTGTACCACTCCTTTTTTTTTTTAAATTTATTTATTTATTTTTGCTGTGTTGGGTCTTCGTTTCTGTGCGAGGGCTTTCTCTAGTTGCGGCGAGCGGGGGCCACTCTTCATCGCGGTGCACGGGCCTCTCACTATCGCGGCCTCGTCTTGTTGCGGAGCACACGCTCCAGACACACAGGCTCAGTAGTTGTGGCTCACGGGCCCAGTTGCCCCACGGCATGTGGGATCTTCCCGGACCAGGGCTCGAACCCGTGTCCGCCTGCATTGGCAGGCGGATTCTCAACCACTGCGCCACCACGGAAGCCCCTCCTTTTTTTTTTTTAACAGAAGTAAATGACACAAAAGCACTTCCTTATCATGGACTCAGGAAATCAGTCTACCCTCTCCAAAAGAGAAATAGAGGCACAGCCCAAAGTGACTACATTTTTAGTTGATAATTCAAAGAATGAAAAGAGAAAACTAGGATTATTTATTGTTTCTCTGTAGATGTTTAATTTCATTTCCACATAGGTAAGTTTATAGTGAAAGGGGGTTGAGAACTCCTCATGTTTTTAGTTTAGGTAGGAGGAAAGAGCACATTGATGGATAAAAAGGAAGATAACTGGTCCCCTCTGCTGCCCTCCTTTCTCTTTTAATATTTCTGCAGGTAGGCTCACAGTATGAGTGTCTGCTTCTAACTAGTAGGAAATAAATAATTCAGCATTTTCTGCTACATATCAACTCTCTGCTTATTTTCCCCCTCAAATTACATATTCTGGCAAGATCTCTCACTTGTTAAAGGATTTAATTATTGTGTTTGGCAGTCATGGTTGCTTGCATTACATAAACAGATGCCTACTTCAAACACTGAAACTGATTTTTTTCATAGTCTGCCAGAAAGCGAGACTATTTGATGTGCAGTTTGAATGCTGTATTGCTGATTATATAATTTAGGTCTGGGAATAGAATTTTGGCATTTGTCTGCAGTCCTTTTGCCATAGAAAATTAAGCTTTAGCATCCTCTTCAAAAGGGCAAATCATCATGGATACAAGTTCCAAAACCACTGTGAAGGTAAGGGCCTAAAAGGATCTAAAAGATCCTTTTATCTTCAAGCATATGCACATCTATCTAGTACTGCATTATTTGTAAGCATTCTGTGTAATCTGTGACCTCCGCAGAGCTGTGGCTAACTCAGCCCCCCATCCTAGTCAGTGTTTAGATGAAGAGCCTGCTAGACAAAGTTGCTTTTCTTCTGCCTGTCTGTAGCCAGTGCTTGCTATTAGATGCTGAAATATATTCAAAAACACTTCTCAGGGCACTGGACTCTCATTTAAGGCATATAATCACCTGTACTCGAGTGAAATTTAGGTAAGCCAAAGCCCCTAATGGACTATTTTCTTTCTAAACTCAGTTTCTAGAAGAAACCCTCCCTCCCCACCACAAACACAAACTAGTTAGACATGAGGGATTTATTTAAGGAGAAAAGATAAACCTTCAGAACCGTGTTATGTGATCAGTCCTTGTTAAACCACTTCACCATCTTCTCCTCCCAGAGTCTGGCGCTACACGCCTTGTGGAGTTGACCCAGAGGCAGAGCAAGAGTCTGAATCATCAGAGGAAGGTTAAATTATATTAATTTAATATAATTAGTTAATGGGAACCTGTATAACTCAGAAAAAAAAATTAACAAGACTTAAAAGAGTTTTTTATTGTTAACCCTGAAGTGATCAGAAAGTTCAGTTAGGCAGAACTGCTCATCTCTTGAGGAAATTGAGTAACTGCTATTTTTCTTAATAACAATGACAGAACTAATGACCTCAGAGGCCAAGCCCTCGTCCCCCTGACTTCCCCAGCATCAGCTTGCTACCAGGAAGTTACAGAAGCTCCTCTGAGAAAGATAACCACCGAAATGAGGAGTGGAGAGATGGTTGGGTTCTAGCTCTTGTTACAAAACAGAAATAGACTCACAGACATAGAAAACAAACTTGTGGTTACCAAAGGGGAAAGGGTGGGGGAGGGATAAATTAGGAGTTTGGGATTAACATATACACACTACTATATGTAAAATAAACAACAAGGACCTACTGTATAGCACAGGGAACTATATTCAATATCTTGTAATAAGCTATAAGGTAAAAGAATCTGAAAAAGCATATATATATATGTACAACTGAATCACTTTGCTGTACACCTGAAACTAACATAACATTGTAAATTAACTATACTTCAATTTTAAAAAAGAAACAAGTTCTTGTTACAGATTATTATAGAACTGCGTTTATGGCACCTGGGTTTCACTTGTATTTCAAATTGCATGATGCCAGATTATGCCTCACACCTTTCCTAGAAAAGGTACACACAAATTGGGCACTGTTTCCTATTTGAAAATGTAAACCCGAAAAACTTTTTGCATGAGTTGATGACGTGACCTAGCTGAGACGTGTAATAATCTCAGACACCATTTGGGGAGCGTCTCATGTGCCAGCAGGCAGTGTGGGGTAGGTGATTTGCAGGTGCTTTGTGATTTCCCTGGTACCACCCTGTGATAACAGCTCCTGGCAGCTCTTCCTGCTCATCCTTGCCGCCTTCATTCCACGTTCCATTACATGGTTTGGGAACTCGCCTAAAGTCACACAGCCCGAAAGCGGAAGAAGCAAGACTCACACCAGATCTTTCAGACACTGCAGCGCATGCCTTTCACCGCCTGCACTGTCTCCAACGCATGCTCACGCAGAACGCTCATGTGTTCTTGCTCTTTTCTTCTTTCTCTCGTGCTTTCCAGGTGGGGGGCGGTGCTTAGGAGAAGGGAAGTCCTACCCCACAACCTCATCTTTCAGTTTTTCATCTTTCTAACATATTTGAGGGTCTTTTATCCCCTTTCTTTTTAATGGAAAATTCATCTGTATTCTGTTTAACTTTGGTGACATTCTAGGGCATCCATAATGCATTTAACTAGGTTCTCAGCCGCTTACTAGCTATATGATCCTGTGCAAATTGTTCAGCCCTTCTGAGCCCCAGTTTCCTCATCTGTAAAGGAATGAGATGTAATATTACTTATAATATAATATGAGTGTATATTATATTACACTCATAAAGGTGTGATACTACTTATTCTTCAGAGTGATTTTATGTAAAGCACCTGGCATGGTGCTGGTGTACACCCTTTCTGAGATAGTTTTATTTTAGCCTCTTGTCTGTAATGATAAAACGTATTTCCCTTAGTAGAAGATAAGCACAAGGATAATTTAAATCTAAGATGATAAAATTAAATAGCAAAAATGAGCCTACAGAAATATTTCTTGCAGATATCATAATAAAAAACCTATAAAATATAGATGAATCGAGCAAAAACTAGGAAAATTATTAACCACAGGATATACTAGGAAAGAAAAAAATGTCTGGGACTTCCCTGATGGCGCAGTGGTTAAGAACCCGCCTGCCCTTCCCTGGTGGCGCAGTGGTTGAGAATCTGCCTGCTAATGCAGGGGACACGGGTTCGAGCCCTGGTCTGGGAGGCTCCCACATGCTGCGGAGCAGCTGGGCCCGTGAGCCACAACTACTGAGCCTGCGCGTCTGGAGCCTGTGCTCCGCAACAAGAGAGGCCGCGATAGTGAGAGGCTCGCGCACAGCGATGAAGAGTGGCCCCCGCTTGCCACAACTAGAGAAAGCCCTCGCACAGAAACGAAGACCCAGCACAGCCAAAAATAAATAAATAAACAAGAAAAAAAAAAAAAAAAAAGAACCCGCCTGCCAGTGCAGGGGATACGGGTTCGAGCCCTGGTCTGGGAAGATCCCACATGCTGCGGAGCAACTAAGCCCGTGTGCCACAACTACCAAGTCCTGCATTCTAGAGCCCGTGAGCCACAACTACTGAGCCCATGTGCCCTAGAGCCTGTGCTCCACAACAAGAGAAGCCACCGCAGTGAGAAGCCCGCGTGCCGCAATGAAGAGTAGCCCCCGCTCCACGCAACTAGAGAAAGCCCACGTACAGCAACGAAGACCCAACACAGCCAAAAATAATAAATAAATTAAACAAATAAATTTTTAAAAAAATGTCTAAGATTCAGACCACATACCATAAACAATGTGTATACCTCAGCAAACTCTCAGTGAATTGAAGAATTATGGATTTGGAGTAGCACAGTTCCAGCTACAAAGGGGAAATTTTTGTTGAAAGAAATGAACATTGTGGGACTTCCCTGGTGGTGCAGTGGTTAAGATCGAACCCGTGTCCCCTGCCAATTCAGGGGACACGGGTTCGATCCCTGGTCCGGGAAGATCCCACATGCCATGGAGCAACTAAGCCCGTGTGCCACAACTACTGAGCCTGTGCTCTAGAGCCCGGGAGCCACAACGACTGAGTCCACATGCTGCAACTACTGAAGCCCACACGCCTAGAGCCCATGCTCCACAACAAGGGAAGCCACCGCAATGAGAAGCCCGTGCACCGAAATGAAGAGCAGCCCCTGCTTGACGCAACTAGAGAAAGCCCATGAGCAGCAACGAAGACCCAAAGCAGCCAAAGATATATATATTTTTTTATTTTTAAAGAATTTTTTTAAAAAAGAAATGAACATTGAAAAGCGAAAGATGGGAAAATGTATTTACATAAAATTTAAAACCTTTTAAAACTAAAACAGTGAAAGCAACAAAATGAGAAAATATGCATAGCAAAAATTAGAGACTTGAGGGCTTCCCTGGTGGCGCAGTCATTGAGAGTCCGCCTGCCGATGCAGGGGACATGGGTTCGTGCCCCGGTCCAGGAAGATCCCACATGCCACGGAGCGGCTGGGCCCGTGAGCCATGGCCGCTGAGCCTGCGCGTCCGGAGCCTGTGCTCCGCAACGGGAGAGGACACAACAGTGAGAGGCCCGCGTACCACAAAAAAAAAAAATTAGAGACTTGATAACACAGATGAATTTATATAAATGTGAGCACAATATCAGATTATAATTAAATAAGTGGTCCAAGGAAACATTCAGCTATTTCACCCAAAATAAAACAAACAGAAAATTAAATTTGTATATTCAACATCAACAAATTTTTAAATGAATTTTACACCTACCAAGTAAATGAAAGTCAAAGGCCAGATCTGGAAGGGTTATAGGAAAAAGAGATATACTCATGCATTATTGCTGATGAAGTAAAAAAACTTGATCTGTTTGGATAAAATCTGACCGTATATAGTAAGAATTATCAAAGTCTTCCTCTTTGATCCTGCAGTGCTCTTCCTGGGAATTTATCCCAAGGATATCATGAGATAAGCACTTATTGAACCACTGCAGGGTGAGAAGCAAAGATGGGGGAGATAGATTCTAATCTGAAGGAGCGACTAATGCAATTTAAAGGCACTAAAATAATACATGTACAAAAATGTTTTCAAAGGATTAATTATAACGGGGGAAAAAATACAGGGTAGTGTAAATGTCTGAAAATGGGGGACTCATCATTTCCCTGAACAACCCACCACCCCACGAGCAAAACTCCTCTCTTCCTCTGCACGTACCCCTGTGAGCCCCGTGTCACCTCCACCGCAGACCTGAGCTCCTCCTGACTCCTCTCTCCCCTCACACCCAACCCCAGGGAATCAGTTCCCAAGCCACAGGCATCCCCACTCCAGCTGCCTTTATCCAGGTGACCATCATCTCTTTTTCAGCTGGTCTTCATCTGCCTACTTGCATTCTTACTTCCTCCAATCCGTTTTCCAACTTCATTTAGTGTCTTCTTTTCAAAACACAGATCTGATCATGGTACCGCTCAACTTTGAACCCTTCAAAACCTTCTCACGCTTCAGGATAAAGTCAGACTCTGTTAAGATATATAAGGCTCTTCATGGCCTGATTCCTGTTTACCTCTATAGTCTTGTCTCTTATCTCTCTCCCTCTTTACACCTCCTACACACACACACACACACACACACACACACACACACACACACACACACACACACACACACACACACACACACACCACTTACTACCTCACTACATTGCTTACAGTTCCCCAAATAGGCACCCTGGGTCTTTGCACGTAGTATGCCCTATACCTGCTCCTTGCCTCATCCTGAAACTCCAGGCTGGCTGACTCCTATTTATGCTTATTTGTTCTTCTGGATTCAGTTCATATATCATCCCTTCCAGGGCATCTTCATGAGATAGGCCACTTTCTGATATACACAGACACAAGATGAGGAGGCCCACCTGTGTCCACAACATCTGACTACCCCTTGTGTAGAATGTTGTCTCTATTGGGAAAGAAATTCTGAATTCTGAAAACGCATGTCTGAACAGTTCTGTTTTCCATCTAACTTGAGGCAAAATATATCATCCTGCTTAATCTCTAATAAGGTGAGTTGTAATACTATCTTTTATACTATTTTATTGATAGTGGTAGCTACAACCATTTAAAATTATCTATACGAGTTGTATTTCTTTGCTCACTTCCTTGCTGTATGCAGAAACAAGAACAGATTTCTGGGACTGCCAGATTTGGGAGCCTTCAACAACCACAGCAGAAGAGGAAGAAGGGGAGGGATATACCTCCAGTGGCATCAAGGGGGAGGTTTAGACCACTGGGAGGTGAAAGGAAGGTCACCTCAAGAAGGAGGTGACCTGGTTAAAGCTGCATCTCTCTGAGATTGCCCAAATCCCATTAGCTAGAAAATCTAGCAAGTCAACTGTTCATTAATTTAAAAGTCTAATATCACATGTTTTCAGCAAGAGTAAAGAGGGAAACCTTTCAAGATCTTTTCAGTGTGTTCCCTTGTCTTTAATGTAAATAGTATTTGTGACCCCTTAAATGTTGGTATGAGTATCACCTGGTACTTAGAGAGCAAATGGGGCCCCAGAAAAGGTAAATATGTTTTCTCACTTTTTCTAGTCAAATATTTAAAATCTGCTTCCAGTGAACACCTAAATGGAGCACTGCTTGAACAAGCTTTAATAATTCTATAAAATGAGCATAGAGACATCTAACTCCTTATGCCATTGATAAACAAGAATTATTTCTTACCAAAAATAATCCATGCTATCTTCAGATGCCATAGTAAACAAAAGTTTTTATATTAGATTCAGCCTGAATTACCCATCTTGACCCAATCTAATTGATGGAAGTGGTAGGAATTACTTCTGTGCAGACAGGGATAAAGACTAAACCCGATCAATCAGCGCCTTGTAATTAACCCGCATACTCTTTTTAAAAGAGAGAGAAATGTTGGCACTTCTCCAGTTTAAGGTTATGCACCAATCTAATAGAGAGTTCTACAATTTTATAGGGTTCAGTTTCAGGGTAGAATTACAAATAACAAAGGTTTTGCTGTAGCAGATGGTTATTTCCAACTGCCAAGTGTTGAGGCTTTCTTGGGAATCTGTTCTAACCATCCATGAGAAAATGTATGAATATATGAATTAAAGACAAAACATTTACGTGCCTTTATGCTAACACATATACATGGAATCTAAAAAAAAAAAAGGTCATGAAGAACCTAGGGGCAAGACGGGAATAAAGATGCAGACCTACTAGAGAGTGGTCTTGAGGACACGGGGAGGGGGAAGGGTAAGCTGGGACGAAGTGAGAGAGTGGTAGTGTGTATATGGACATATATACACTACCAAATGTAAAATAGATAACTAGTGGGAAGCAGCCACATAGCACAGGGAGATCAGCTCGGTGCTTTGTGACCACCTAGAGGGGTGGGATAAGGAGGGTGGGAGGGAGGGAGATGCAAGAGGGAGGGGATATGGGGATGTATGTATATGTATAACTGATTCACTTTGTTATACAGCAGAAACTAACACACCATTGTAAAGCAATTATACTCCAATAAAAATGTTAAAAAAGAACAAAAAACATTTATGTGCCTTTTAAATATGGCTTGAAAACCTGGGCTTTATCATATTAGGTTAACATTGATATTGCAGTTTTTAAAATCAGACATCTCTGAATACCAATTAATTGTAAACTGGAAGTCAGTCTATACGTATCACCTTTCATTTCTGAGAAAACAGATAATAAACCCATAAAAATGGACAATATTAATAATTTTATAAACCAATATATTAAACAAATTCTTATAAAATTGCATATATAAATGAAGGTGCCACACTAAGGGATAGTAGCCTTGCCTTACTTTGATGTAGAGGAGAAAATAAATATGAGAATCGGACTTCCCTGGTGGCGCAGTGGTTAAGAATCCACCTGCCAATGCAGGGGCCGTGGGTTCGAGCCCTGGTCCCGGAAGATCCCACGTGCCGCGGAGCAACTAAGCCCGTGCGCCACAACTACTGAGCCTGCGCTCTAGAGCCCGCGAGCCACAACTACTGAGCCCACGTGCCGCAACTACTGAAGCCTGCGCGCCTAGATCCCGTGCTCCACAACAAGAGAAGCCACCACAATGAGAAGCCCACGCACCTCAACGAAGAGTAGCCCCTGCTCGCTGCAAGTAGAGAAAGCCCCTGTGCAGCCAAAAAATAAATAATTAAATAAACAAATTTATTTTTTTTTAAATGTGAGAATCTTTTTTGCCGTATATTAAGGGTTTGGCGTGAGAAGGGGCCATTGCGTCTTATTTATTCCGGTTGCTGTGTTTTTAATAAACTGCACATTTAACAGTTTTTAATATATTTTAACCTAGGTTTTAATCTTAGAATGAATACTAAGCTGCAATGAGATGCTTAGTCATCTGTTAAACTTCCTGAGCTTTATGGCTCTGTTCAGCAATATTGGTAGGATTTCTAGGGGCAGAGACGAAGTGAATCTTAAATCTAAATCGGAGATCAATATAGGCAGCCCACGTTTCACCACAATGCTCTCTTTGAAGAATCCATATAATAAAGTGGGGGTCATAAAGTAGATCATATTTTCCCATGGGAATGTTTTTATAATTACCAGCTACTCTTTTAATCCAATCTTAGCATCTAATTATAACCATAGCATGTTTTTAAACATTACAACAACTGTGATAGAAATATCATACACACTCATTATACCAAAGTCTCCAATGCACTATAGTTGTTCATTCATTCATCCCGCAAATGCTCACTGAGTATGTACTATGTGCCAGGCAGTATTCCAGGCTCTAGGGATTTGATATGGGCAAAAAACACATGGCCTCCACCCTCATTAATATTACAGAGTAGACTAGTGGGGGAGATGACTATAAACTAAATAATCCTTGCAAATTATAAATGCTAGAAAGGAAAAAAATACAGGCATTGCCTTAAGGAGGTGGTCATTGTAGAGAGCTCTCACAGATCAGTAGTAGCTGTGGGGGGAGGTCGTTCATGGCAGGAAAGCAATGTGGAGAGACCACGACTCCCTAGAGGAACTTAGAGAAGAGCAGTGAGACTGTAGTGCTACAGAGGCTGGTAAGGTGAGCAGGGAGGCAGGGACTAGACCTGTGAGGAGTTGGAGGCTGTGTCAAAGATTTGATCCTTGTCCTGGAAGAAATGAAAAGCATGGAAGAGTTTTCAGTTGATGGGGTAAAGGTGGGGTGACATCAGATTTACAATTTGAAAAGTTTGTGGTGCGACAGTCCTGTACCCTCCATGACGAACATTATACTAGTACAAATGAAAGAAGAGCAGGGTAAAGATAGAGGAGAGCAAGTGCCATTTGAAAGAGTTAGGAAGTTAAAAAAAAAAACCAAGCACTGGAGGTAGTAATGGTTTGACCATCTGGAGCAAAGGTGGAAAGGAAGGTTCCAGAATTTCTGGCTGGTATATCCATGCAAATGGTAGTAGCATTCCGTTTCCTGTGAAATCTCAAAGCTGAGATATCAAATAGTCACTTGGATGTACTGGTCTGTTGCTCAGATGTTTGGGCCAAAGGTGAAGTCAGTGATTGGATGGTCCTGCAAAGGAAACTGAAAAAGGATGTCAATATAGGTAGGAGGGAAACCAGATAATAAGAGATCATGGTCCCCAGGGGAGGACAGTGCTTCAAGAAGAAGGGAGCAGTCAGAGGGGTCAGATGCTGTCAAGAAGTTATAGGGGAAAGAGACTGATAAATAGCAGTGGGATGAGGAAGCATTATACTACAGAGAGCTGTTTGGGTGGTTGAGGAGGGTGAGGGGAGAACTAGATTGGAGTGATTTGGGGAAGAAATGAAGAGAAGTACAGATAAGCCATTTGTGATTTTTTACCCTTGAGGAGAAGAGACCTACAGCTGGAGGAGGAGGACACAGGGAAAGTCAAGGGAACATCTTCTTAGATGGGCAAGTCTGAGCACATTTTCTCTACTCTTAGCGCGGATAGAGAAGAGATGCCTTCGATAGTTAATGAACATCTCTAAACAGCAAGACCTGCTTGTGTATGTGAGCATCCAAATTCCATATGAATTTACAAATACATTTTTCAGTGATTATCAGCATTAGCAGAAACCACACGTGCGTTGACCTTTTCCCCATGTGCGACCTCTGCAACACTGAGGACTGTACATGTGGCACGGGGAGGTATGCTGTAGTGCTTGGTTGGTTTTGGTACAGCATCCAATTCAGAGCCATTCAGCCTGGGTTGTGGTTATCACTTAGAGAAAAGAAATGAGGATAGAGCATCAGTATTTTCTGTTCATTTTCCTTTGTTTTAAAATTTTGAGAATTTCCTCCACATTCCTCTTATTGAGAACTATGCAAACACCAATGGCTCCACGCCCTCCAAGGTTAGAAAATAGGTTTTATTTCCCATCCCCTGCAGCAGTTAGCTATGTACAGCTATCATCCCTAAATGCAGCACTTTGATCCAAAGTCCATCGCCAAGTCCAGAGCAGAATCTCAGTGGTATCTAAGTGAGAGAACCAAGCGAACCCAGGTCAGCTGGAGGACCCATTGTGTGGGGAGACTCTCAAACCTGTGGATGAGCCATCTGAGTTCAGATTTTGCCCTCCCTCAATTTCCTCTTGGCCTTGAATGCAGAGTAGAATTGGAGCAATTAGTCAAGTGCTGCCTGGATCTGCCTGGCATTACTCATTTGAAGTTCAATCTCCTCGGGCTGTGTGTGCAGAACTTGCTGCCTTGCAGCGCTGTTCCAGTCTTCATGTCTAGAAAGCCTGTAAACGCAGACTCTCCTTTTGCTACAACTGACTCTAAAGTCCATCGCCAAGTCCAGAGCAGAATCTCAGTGGTATCTAAGTGAGAGAACCGAGCGAACCCAGGTCAGCTGGAGGACCCATAGTGTGGGGAGACTCTCAAACCTGTGGATGAGCCATCTGAGTTCAGATTTTGCCCCCACTCAATTTCCTCTTGGCCTTGAATGCAGAGTAGAATTGGAGCAATTAGTCAAGTGCTGCCTGGATCTGCCTGGCATTACTCATTTGAAGTTCAATCTCCTCGGGCTGTGTGTGCAGAACTTGCTGCCTTGCAGCGCTTTTCCAGTCTTGATGTCTAGAAAGCCTGTAAACACAATCTCTCCTTTTCCTACAACTGACTCTTTGCCTCAGTACACCTGCTTCAGAACCCTGCACTGTGTAGGTCAAGGGCGGGCAGTGGTAGCCTGCCTCCGAAAGCCCCCGACACTTAGGCTAAGCCTACACTTGCTGAGGCCACCGAGCCATCTGCTTAGGGGGTGAGGCCTGAGCCCTGCTTGGGAGGCCTGATACCTGCAGGCCTGATGCTCTTAAAAGAGCCCCTTGCCTGTGAGCAAAGTCATCTTAAGCTGAGTCAGCTGGCAGAGCCAAAATTGCACATGGGATAAAGCTTAAAGCTGCTCACCGGATCACCCCAAAAGCAACGGCATGACCATAAAAGCCAACTCTGGCACAAAACAATTTGCTATAAATTGCCGAGTAAACACCAGTGGCCCACACTAGGTACAGCATCTGCCAGAAGCGTCCATCTCCAGGAGTCATTTTGCTCCCCAAATGCCATGTCCAAGAGCCAACCCACCAGATGTTGGGGCTTGGGAGGAAAGGGCAACTAAGACCCTTTCCTTCCATCCAGGTTCTGAACCAATTTGAGAATTTGAAACAAAGGAGCAAGGCAGATGGAGACTAACCCCCCACCTTTATTGCTGATAAAATCGACATTGGATATTGTGTCTTACACCTGTGGGCAGGTGAGCATCCTAATACTAAACTCAGCATCAGAAGCCTTCCCACCAGTGGGCTGAACAGGGGCAGCCTTCCCCACATAGGAGCAGAGCTTTCCTGGGAAGTGAAGCAAAACCTTGCTACCTGTGGATAGCTCTCTGCCAACGGAGCCAAAGAGTAGGGCTAGATTACCCCTGCCCGTTTTTCCCTCCTGTGTTTGCCGATCTAATTCCCGATTCCTGCCCCCAAGAGAAATGTGTGTGAGGAGTCAAAGAGAGACCAGGCGCTCTTGGAAGCCCACCCAGATGGAAGAAAAGCTCAGGAGCCAGGCAGAAATTCTCCACACAGCCCCCCCTCCACGCAATAGCTCCTTCCTGAAGTAAGAGCTGAGGTCAGAGATCTGCTGCAGAGATGGAAGCCATTCTTAGTCTGGTAGCTCAAAGCCCTTTTAGCAGTTGACAACCATATCAGCACAGCTTGACGTGCATTTACACAATCAGCATTTTCTGAGAGCCCTCTGTGTGCCCAGAACCAGGTCCTAAGAGCTTACAAAGAAGTATGTGGCCGATTCAGCCCTCATCCTCTTTAGAAGGTGGGTGGGAAGGAGCAGTACTTATATTTCTGAATTTTAGAGAATTGTTAGTAACTCATAGAAACCATAGGAAATTAGAAGCAAACATCCATGAGCTGAGTTTGTCTTGAGCCATATTGACCTTTACAGAGCCTTCAGCATGATTCTGGTTTTCTGGATATTCTGTCTAAAGAAAAAAGTGTGTTTCCTTCCTCAGTGTGCCCCTTTTCATGAGTGCAAGGGGAGGGTATCTTATAATAAGACTGACAGGGGGTGGAGGGGGGAGATGACCTCATGGGCTCGAGGGTGAGCCGTTTCCCCTTGTGTCCCTGGGAAGGGCGCAGTCGGCCTCTGGCGGGTCTCTGTCAGGAAGTGCATGTGTAGGAGCTGGGAAGGGTGGGGCTGCCCTCCACGGGCAGGACGTTACTCTCCTTCCTCTTCCTGATCACATTTCCCACAGCAGGCATGGTCACGGCTCAGCTTCCTGTCAGGGAAAACCTTGGCTACTGAGCGTTCACCTGCCACAACCAGCAAACTAAGGACAGCAAAGTATTCCCTGCTGCTGCGAAACCCTGAGTTCACGTGCAGACCCCTTGACAATGGTACCCGGGGCCTCAGACATCAGAAGCAAAGATGGAGCCGTTCTTTGTGGGGTTGAGGGGACAGGAAGCTGCTGCCCTGGCAAATCTTGTTCTGGGCCAGAACCTCACAGGCGAGTAAAGTGTGCGAGTCTGGGGCGGAGAGAAGACAAAGCGATGTCATGGAACGGCTGCTGCAGCCAGGGTGGCCTTGGGGGTAGAGCAAGGAAGGGGGCTTCAGGGGAGGATGAGGGGGTCAGGCAGCCCAGTGGGTGTGGAGACGAGGGGTGGGCATTGATTCTCCTCATCCAACAGACTACAAGCTGGCCACACACACTGTGCTGGCCGCAGAAGTAATGAAGGTCGCAGACTTCAAGAAGCCCGCAGTCAAGGAAGTTCATTTCTTCAGACCTTCCTTGATCAATTCCAGGCTGGTGAGGACATGGAAGCAACCTAAGTTGTCCATCAACAGATGAATGGATAAAGAAGACGTGACACATATATACAATGGAATATTACTCAGCCATAAAAAGGAACAAAATTGAGTTATTTGTAGCGAGGTGGATGGACCTAGAGTCTGTCATACAGAGTGAAGTAAGTCAGAAAGAGAAAAACAAATACCGTATGCTAACACATATATATGGAATCTAAAAAAATAAAAAAGAAAGGTTCTGATGAACCTAGGGGCAGGACAGGAATAAAGATGCACAGATGTAGAGAATGGACTTGAGGGGGAACTGTGACAAAGTGAGAGAGTGGCATGGACATATATACAGTACCAAATGTAAAACAGATAGCTAGTGGGAAGCAGCCGCATAGCACAGGGAGATCAGCTTGGTGCTTTGTGACCACCTAGAGGGGTGGGATAGGGAGGGTGGGAGGGAGGGAGACTCAAGAGGGAGGAGATATGGGGATATATATGTATATGTATAGCTGATTCAGTTTGTTATAAAGCAGAAACATAACACTGTAAAGCAATTATACTCAAATAAAGATGTTAAAAAAAAAATTCCAGGCTGGTGGGGGGAGCTCGAGAAAATGCAGGCCCCCCGGCACTGTCATAGACCTGGGGGAGCAGTCATTTCAGGGCGAGCCCCAGGAATCTGTATTTTATAAGGTGTTTCTATTTTTTTTTTTAACATCTTTATTGGAGTATAATTGCTTTACAATGGTGTGTCAGTCTCTGCTTTACAACAAAGTGAATCAGTTATACATATACACATGTTCCCATATCTCTTCCCTCTTGTGTCTCCCTCCCTCATGTTCCCACTTGCTGCTGATGCTGCTGGTCCAGGGCCACACTTTGAAAACCACTGCCCTGTCGGGTATGTTTGCCCTGCTGATTACTTTTGTCTCTGTTTTACACAGGAGGAAATGGGATTTCAGAGAAGTTGAATTACTTAACCGAGGTCACACAGGTGGCAGATTTCAGACTCAAATTTAGATCTTCTGAGAATAAGCCATAGTGCTTTTTCAAACGAAGTGCTGTTGTTTCAGATTTATCCCTTAAGAATTAAGAGAAGTTTTAATATATTTTAGAGTTTCATCAAAATACTTGCAACTAAAAAACATTGTCATTCTGGCTATTATCAAAATGACAAGAGATGACAAATGCAGGTGAGGATGAGGAGAAAAGGGAACCCTTGTGCACTGTTGGTGGGAATGTAAATTGGTGTAGCCACTATGGAAAACAGTATGGAGGTTCCTCAAAAAATTAAAAATCATATGATCCAACAATCCCACTTCTGGATATTTACCTGAAGGAAATGAAAGCAGGATCTTGAAGAGATATCTGTACCTCCATGTTCATTGCAGCACGATTCACAGTAGCCAAAATATGGAAACAACCTAGGTGTCCATCAAAAAATGAATGAATAAAGAAGACGTGGTGTATATATGTGTGCATATATATATATACACACACACACACACACATAGTGGAATATTGTCATGAGAAAGAAGGACATCGTGCCATTTGTGACAACATGAAATCTTGAGGGCGTTATGCTAAAGTGAAATAAATCAGGCAGAGAAAAACGAACACTATATGATCTCACTTATATGTGGAATCTAAAAAAGCCAAACTAAGAGAAATAAAGTAGATTGGTGGTTGTCAGGGGCTGGGAGGTTGGGGAAATAGGGAGATGTTGGTCAAAGGGTACAAACTTCCAGTTATAAGATGAATAACTTCTGAGGATCTAATATAGAGAATAGTGACTATAGTTAACAATACCGTATTGAATACTTTAAAGTTGCTAAGAGAGGATATCTTAAATGTTCTCACCACCCAAACACAAAGGTAACTATGAGGTGATGGATGTATTCACTAACTTTACTACGATAATCATTTCAAATATATACATATATCAAATCATCACATGTACACCCTACAGCCAGCATTGTTCTCAATGGTGAAAAACTGAAAGCATTTCCACTAAGATCAGGAACAAGACAAGGTTGCCCACTCTCACCACTCTTATTCAACATAGTTTTGGAAGTTCTAGCCACAGCAATCAGAGAAGAAAAAGAAATAAAAGGAATCCAAATAGGAAAAGAAGAAGTAAAGCTGTCACTGTTTGCAGATGACATGATACTATACATAGAGAATCCTAAGGAGGCTACCAGGAAACTACTAGAGCTAATCAATGAATTTGGTAAAGTAGCAGGATACAAAATTAATGCACAGAAATCTCTGGCATTCTTATACACTAATGATGAAAAATCTGAGAGTGAAATTAAGAAAACACTCCCATTTACCATTGCAACAAAAAGAATAAAATATCTAGGAATAAACCTACCTAAGGAGACAAAAGACCTGTATGCAGAAAATTATAAGACACTGATGAAAGAATTTAAAGATGATACAAATAGATGGAGAGATATACCAGGTTCTTGGATTGGAAGAATCAACATTGTGAAAATGACTCTACTACCTAAAGCAATCTACAGATTCAATGCAATCCCTATCAAACTACCACTGGCATTTTTTACAGAACCAGAACAAAAAATTTCACAATTTGTATGGAAACACAAAAGACCCCGAATAGCCAAAGCATTCTTGAGAACGAGAAACGGAGCTGGAGGGATCAGACTCCCTGACTTCAGACTATACTACAAAGCTACAGTAATCAAGATAGTATGGTACTGGTATAAGGTGTTTCTGATGCGCAGTGAGGTCTGAGGCAGCTGGTTGAGTGGGGCAGACGTCCATGGACGCAGCAGAGGGGGACAGGTGCTGTGGTTCTGCGCCCGGGGACTGTGAGAACAGAGGAGCCGTACCCACGGGAGCGTTCAGGGCTGGGGTCTGGGGAGTTTTATTTCAAGTGTCCGTTGTCTCCATTCACCTCCTTTCTCACGTATGTCCGTCTTGCCTTGGTGGCTGATAACAACAGCTTTGTGGGGTCCTCAGAGTCTGAATTAGGGCAGTTTGCTGTGCTTCTGGCCACGAGCCCTGTGTTTCCCACCATGGACTTCTCATTGGCCCACTGGGGACGGATGTCTGCAGGGATCTCATATACGTGGCAGCACTAATGATCAACACTCAAAGAAAAGCTCCATCTGGGGGCATTAGTAGATCTTTAGAGTCTTCAGAGCTGATCTTTTGCTTCCAGCATCACTGTGTTATCCCCACCACCTCACCCTGAGGATGGGGCCGGGTGGCTTCTGCTCGTCCTGATAGATCCTCTCCTGGAATCCCTACCACCCTGCATTCCCAGCCCGTCTAGTCTCCTACAACTGGACACAGAATCCCCTGAGAGGTGACTCAGGGTAAATGCACCCACCACGTTCCTGCCTCCTGACTCTGTCCCCTGATGAATTCCAAGTGACGCTGGGCCATCCTCAAGACCCCTGCTTAATCCCTCACCTCTAAGCCAGGACCAGACCCCAGGCTCAAGTAACTGGCTCCCTGCTGTCCTTCCTTGAGACCGCCCCACTCCCACAGGCGGTGTCCCCAGCAGAAGGCAGGTTCAAGCTGTCTTTGTGACTCTGGGGGTCCCAGGAACTGAGAGACTATTGAAGGCTTCTTTCCTCTTTCCCCCAAAGGGCAGGTGGCATTGCTCCCTGAGCAGTTCTCCCCTGAACCCCAGCAGAGCCCGGCTCAGCCCTCGGAGGTGGCGGGAGCTGCCCACGCCAGAGGGAGCCCCCGCTCCAGTGAGGAAGTGGGAGGCGCACCTCAAGGAGAACCAGGACCTGTCCTCTCAGCAAACACCACCCCTCCATGACCATAGACTCTGCCCCAGATGCGTGTCTGAACCCCTCCTGAGGTCAGGGAGCAGAGAGTAGAACCAGCAGCTTCCTACTCTTAGACCATTTCAAATCCCATCCTTCATTTCCGCCTTCCCTCCATCTGCCATGATACCAAAGTTTTTCTGCAGTTTGGAAAAGTCAAAATAATAAGCAAACGAGGGCAATTTCGACTAACTGAATCCGTAAAATATGTATCCCAAAACACTACTGCGTTTTAGTACACTGGAGGCTTTTTAAAAGAAATATTGTAAATGGATATGGAGGGATTTGGGGAATTTGCCCACCTCCTGCAAAAACAGCCTTGAGCTTATTAGATAAGGTATAGCTGGGGAAGAAAGGAGTGAAGCCAGGTAATGGGTCGTTCCATCTACTCCATCTGGGTAATCCATAACAGTCATTAGGACAGAAAATAATATCAAAAGCCTCAGCCTGCCTATAATTAATTCAGGCTAAATGAATATAGCATACCAAGGGGGTTCCAGAACTTTCTACCCCTTGCCCCTCCCACAGCTTTAAGGCAATCATTGGTCTCTAACCAATGTGCACCTGGCATCTTGGCCAGGAGGGGGCATATGTGAGCAGTGTACTCTATGCCTGTCGCTCAGGCCCCACCTACCAGTCTGAGGCAACTCCAGCTAGCTCACCAGGAGAGAGAAAAAATCAGGTCATCAGAATCAATTTATTTTTTAAAAGTTCTCGAGCATTGACATGATTGTGAATTTTTATTAAATTCCCTTAATCAACTTTCCTCATCCACAAAAGCTGTTATGATTCTGTGACGTGAACACCCAGACATTAGAAATACTTTTCAGAAACAAATTCTGTTTATCTAGACGACTGGTTCTCTTTGGAAAAACAATTGTCTGATAGCTGTTCCAATTTAGGAGAGAAAATAAGCTGGGAAAAGAGAAATAGATACACAGGTACATGCCCCCCTCCACATATACAGTCATTTTTGTCTGTTTGAGGGGGTTGGGGTTTTTTAAATTTTATTTTATTGAAGTATAGTTGATTTACAATGTTGTGTTAATTTCTGCTGTACAACAAAGTGACTCAGTTATACATATATAGCTTCTTTTTCATATTCTTTTCCATTATGGTTTATCACAGGTACACAGTCATTTTTAAATGTTGAAAAATTAGACTTTACTTCTTTAAGTGAAAAATGAAGAGTCAAAAAAAAAAAAGCTCTTCTATAAAGGAGATTGGCACTTCTGTAATACTGGCCATCCTCTTCTATTGATTGGCTCTGTTGGTACCACTCAGCTTTGTTTTTGCTGTTTTCTGCTTTTTCTCGGCTCATCTCCCACTTTCCCTGGGCCTCCTGGGGGAGGATCAACAATAAAAGGATGAGATGTGGGTGGAGGACAGGGCAGGTGGAACTGCCCCGACCTGTCTGTCTGGGGTGTAGCACCATCGCAGGTGGATGGGATCCTCCTGACGGTGGCAGCTGACAGGGCTGTCTACCCACTCCCGGCCGCCCAGCGGGGCTACGGCCACCTGGAGGACACATGCTGTCCACATCTGTGGTGGGAGCTCTGGTCAGAGGATGGAGGAATCGCAGCTCTCCCCGAAGGGCAGAATCCAGACTTCTGTTCTCCAGAGTCAAGATGGAATTCAGACTCAGGGTAGGTTTGTGACTTTGCTATGACTGTATGATTTTCTTTTTAAAGAGTTCAGGAAGGTGATAATGAGCTTACAAGCTTTCTCCCTCTTCAAATAGAGTTGACAAATCTAGAGTTTTCTTCTTAGGTTATTATAAATCATGGCTAACTCATGACGAGAGGTTCATTTTCTCTTTTCCTAGTCAAAGACATCAGGACATTCAGTGATCACACAGTAAGAGATCATTATCCCCCCTTATTTTCCTTCAAAGGCTTTTATTTTAAGATGTAATCCTTGTTCTATGATATGTGTATTTGACTAGTAAGACAGAAAAGGTTTACTGGCTTTGGCAAATTGTAGTCTAAATCGTATCACTTTATTACTTCTGGTATGGGAAATGGTAAAAGTAGTTAGCTTCTGGGTTTCCCCATTAATTATATTTATTTTCTGCTACTTTTTGTTTTGAGGTAGCAATAGAACTCGTGACCAAAATGTAGCTCTCCTGTTAACTTAGCTCCAAATTTCTGAAAGAAATTTGCATTGGAATGAAAAACTTTGGAAATTCCTAACCTCATCCTGCTCTGTCTAGACCTTGGACTTCTTTTATTTATTTATTTATTTTTAATTTATTTACTTTTTTTGACTGTGCTGGGTCTTGGTTGCTGCGTGTGGGCTTTCTCTAGTTGCGGCAAGCGGGGACTGCTCTTCGTTGCGGTGTGCGGGCTTCTCACTGCGGTGGCTTTTGTTGTGGAGCACGGACTCTAGGCACGCGGGCTCAGTAGTTGTGGCACACGGGCTCTAGAGCGCAGGCTCAGTAGTTGTGGCACACGGGCTTAGTTGCTCCGCGGCATGTGGGATCTTCCCGGACCAGGGATCAAACCCATGTCCCCTGCATTGACCGGCAGATTCTCAACCACTGCGCCACCAGGGAAGTCCCCTAGACCTTGGACTTCTTAATGATAGTTACTTAGAAGGGAACTCCTTGGTCTTGCTGATGACTGACCTATGAGAGAAGCACGGAGCTAGCAGAGGAACCAGGGGTGAGCCCAGAAGGAATCAACTCCCCGGGGCGTTCTGAGCTGGACTGCTGCCCCTCAAAAGGCTTCTGTCTGACCCAGAGCCCTGAGAGGTTCCCAAGCAGTAACTGCTAACCGTTCTGTCATTTCAACAAATCTGTATTGGAAGCCAGTACGTGCCAGGCATTTTTCGAGATACTGACTTACTCTGGCCTCTAGCTAACCTACGGTTGAGAGGTATGAAAATCAAAAGTTGTCATTTGTTTTGCTCTGATGGTGGTTTCCAACCATATTTTTCAGGCTGATGGTATTCAAGAAGAATCAAGCCAAGGGACTATTGTGAAAATGGTCTGATAAGTTTATTCATGGCAAGATAGTCAATTCCTTATTTAACCAGATATGCAAAAGATAGAAGGCTCAGCTGTGCTCTAAACTGCCAGAAGAGTTAGTGATTATTGGTAACAACATCTGGCATATTCAGAAAGAAGTGTGAATCGTAATGTTTCAAACATAAGTGCCCAGCTGTGCTCCTAGTATGTTTATTTAACAATATTCAGAGCTTTGCAAGATGACAAAGTAATATGCTAACATGTGAGGGATTTCTTTTAACAGCTTTACTGAGATATAATTTACAGGCCATACAATTCACCCAATTAAAGGGTACAATTCAATGGTTTCTGTTACATTACATTATTCATTTTATAAGTTGTGGGAAAATCTATGTAACACAAAATTTGCTCTTTTAACCAGTTTAAACGTGTACAATTTAGTGGTATTAATTACATTCATAATTTTATACCACCGTCACCACTGTCTACTTGCAAAACTTTTTTGTCACCCCAAACAGAAATTCTGTAACCATGAAGCAGTAACTCCCCATTCTCCCCTGTCCCAACCTTTGGTAGCCTCTAACCTACTTCCTGTCCCTAGGTATGTCCCTCTTCTAGATATTTCATATAAGTGGAATCATACAATATTTGTCCTTTCACGTCTGGCTAATTTCACTTAGCGTAATGTTTTCAAGAGTCATCCACAGCATGTATCAGAACTTCTTTCCTTTTTATGGCTGAAGGGATAGTATGTTTTAATTTCCTTCTGTTTTATTCTCCCTCCCATAACTATACCGTAATTTCTAACCTGGCCATAGAAGAATCTTCAGATATTTTTCAGTCTACTGGTATTTTTATATTTATTTGAAGTCTGAAGAGACTCTTAGGAAGGTATCTATTTTCAGTTAGCTCTTTAAAGGCAGGGGCCATAGATTCATCTTTTTAAAAATCCTTTTTATCCCTAATGTCTAGTCCAAGTCCTGGCCTAGAATAATTATTCAGCAAATTTATCTTGAGATGGACAGATGAATAGTTTATAAGGTTTTACTTTCAGGTACCAGGAAAGAGATTTTTTTTTTTTTTTAAATATTTATTTATTTATTTTTGGCTGTGTTGGGTCTTCGTTTCTGTGCGTGGGCATTCTCCAGTTGCGGCGAGCGGGGGCCACTCTTCATCGCGGTGCGCGGGCCTCTCACTGTCGCGGCCTCTCTTGTTGCGGAGCACAGGCTCCAGACGCGCAGGCTCAGTAGTTGTGGCTCACGGGCCCAGCCGCTCCGCGGCATGTGGGATCTTCCCGGACCGGGGCACGAACCCGTGTCCCCTGCACTGGCAGGCGGATTCTTAACCACTGCGCCACCAGGGAAGCCCCAGGAAAGAGATTTTAAATAAAAAATAATATAACCTTTATGCTTTAGTTCTTTATTTTCTGGAGCAATGCTATTTTCTTTTGATGTAAAAATTGCTAGCTGCAATTATTTCACACTCCATAGATCACTAAATATCAAGAGTAGATGTGTTATATAATATAAATATTTAACTGTGACATGTCAAAAGTTAACTTAGGAAGTCTGATAATGCCTACTTCATACTAGTTTAGAGAATATTTGGTGGTCTTTTGTTTTGTCTTTTGTTTTGTTTTGTTTTGAGGGTGATCTGAGTGTCCCAGCTGCTCAGCAGTGTGGTGTCAATCAAGTCTTCTCAACTCATAGCTGCTCTTGGCGCTGTCTACATAGTTACTCTTTCTCAGTGCTGGGCTCAGGAACTGGGAACAGTGAAACTGAAACAGAAGCTGCTACAAGTTGGAGAAGCTCTCAGATACCTCACTGGAGTAGGGAAACTGGAGGCAAGGGTGGATGTGGGTGATTCACAGTGTTCATCTTTAAATACAAAATGTAACTATGCTTCTGCCAGCTCTGTCCAAATCAGTAAGGATGTATGTGCATGTATATATGGGCAGTCCACCATTCAGCATACTAAAACGTGCTCTCGTTGTGCTTTGACTATTTCAAAAGTTGTGAAGGACATGAGAGAAAGGAGGAGGAATGCAAGATGAAGCCCTTGGTGAGGACTTGGAAGTAACTCATCAGAGGATACCTTTTCTGTGTATGATTCCCCACCCACTTTCTCAATACCTAACCAAGAATAAACATTTGCACATTTTATTTTTTTATTTATTTTATTGAAGTATAGTTGATTTACAGTGTTGTGTTAATTTCTACTGTATAGCAAAGTGATTCATTTATACATATATATATATACATTCTTTTGCATATTCTTTTCCATCATGGTTTATCCCAGGATATTGAATATAGTTCCCTGTGCTCTACAGTGGGACCTTGTTGTTTATCCATTCAATATGTAATAGTTTGCATCTGCTAATCCCAAACTCCCAATCCATCCCTCTCCTCCCCTCCCCTCCTCTCCCTTGGCAACTGCAAGTCTCTGTGTTCTCTATGTCTGTGAGTCTGTTTCTGTTTCATAGATAAGTTCATTTGCATTTGCCCATTTTAAATTGCAACTAAGTGACTCGCTTTGTTGAGTGAAATCATGCCCACTTTAGTGCATATGCACTATTTCAGAAATTCTATTCTTCAGTGAAGCTCCTGGGAACACCCAAAAAACCTGTCCGTGTTGCTCATTTGCAGCATAGCAGAGGCAGCACCCACCGTTCACGTTGCCTGTGATCCTCCCTAGAGGATCTAGATGCTGCGCCCAGTTAGAGCTCCATGGCTTGATACGCTAAATCCACTGTGGCCAGTGTCCTATGTAGGGTAGGCACTCAATGATTATTTGATAGCCGGGCCTTCAGAAACATGACTGCAGAATGTTAGCAAGTAAGGAGCCTGGTTTTCATAGACGGCCTGTATAATCTATCTTGATGCCTTGAAAGTCATACCAGGAACTTAAATTAGTATTGCTTTTCACATTTCAAAGGCATACAGACTACCATTGGCCTCAGTATAAAATAATAATTTCTGATTGTGGGACTCTATACCCTCTAGTCGAAAAGAAACCCCTTCCTTCCTCATTTCTCGGTGACAGCCTCTAATCATCTTTGAGTAATTTTTAAGATTCTTTCTAAACCACCTTTTCCTTCATTATGTCAGCTGGGGAACAGCTTCTCCTTGTATGAATGGAATGGTTCTCATTCCTTTCCAAGCTCAACCACCCACCTAGTAAGAAAAGGTAGCTGTAAATCTCAACCAACTTTCTTTTTCAACAATTATTCTGGGAACAAAGTCAGATGATAAAGTCAGCTCACCACCAAATATTTATTGAGGACCTGGGAGAAGTTTCAGGTAACCGTTAAAGAGAATGTAATTTCTACCCAAACCCGATTCCCCAAGTGCATTGTGATTTCCATACTTAAGGAACAGTGGGAAGAGCATGCCCAGGGCAGGCACTAGCCTGAGCAAAGGCCCAGAGGTATGAAAAGCTAGCGTATTCCTGGAGAGTGTTGAGTGTTCCAATATGGCTGCAGTACCTGTCCAGACCCTAGAAGGCTAACTGCTAAGATAAGGAGTATCTGCTTGATTTGTAGACCATAGGGAACTAGATCAAGCTTTCCTGGCAGACAGTAACCCACATTCTGAGTTTGAGAAGAGAGCCATGTAGAGATGGCTTGAGGAAGCAAGAAATTGAATTTAGCAAGATATCTTAAAGAGGTCATTGTAAAGATTCAGCCCAAAACTGTAAAACTGACAGTAAGGTGGGGAAGGATGGAAAGAAGATTGGATGAACAGGATGATTCTGTTTTAGGGCCTATGTACAAGTTATTATGGCAGTTGTTTATTAAGCTCCATTGTCTCAATGTTTGTCCCCATGGGATTTTAATTTATGGAAGTGACTGAGTGACAACATGGAGAGACTAATGCCACCAAAAGATTTTTATTACTTACATTTCCCAAGGTGGGGCGGTGGCTGGCATGCCATGTAGGGCCACATGGGGAAGCACCAGTGTTGGCCAGGAGGCAGGAAGCAGTGAGAGGAAAGCTGAGGCCAAAGCTTTCCTGGGGTTTCCGTGGAATTGCCCGTGAAGGACAGGGCAGGGTCCAGAGTTTAGGACTGACTCAGTT
This sequence comes from Physeter macrocephalus, assembly GCF_002837175.3. NCBI lineage: Eukaryota > Metazoa > Chordata > Mammalia > Artiodactyla > Physeteridae > Physeter > Physeter macrocephalus. The sequence continues at coordinate 15,556,638 of NC_041223.1, read as the reverse complement.
GAATAATTCAAATAATAACAATGGCCTTGGAGCATAGGGGCTTCCCCTGGTTGTCTGGTACCTGGCCCTGGGGTTTTGTGTGAGAGTTAGAGGAGGGAGTGGTTCAGAGATCACTGGATCACAGGGGAGAAATAAAGAACTTTGGCTATTTGTTTGGTCCTACAGTTAATGGATACTAAATGGACAAATACAGAATCTAAGAAAACACGAGTTTGAAGATCTCTCTCTATATGTCAGGACAGTTGGCTAAATGCTTTATATGCATTATCTCACTTAATCCTCTCAGCGATCTGCAGTAAGTACCAAACTGTCCCCATTTTACGCATGAAGCAACTGAAACCTGAAGGGGTTCAACAGTTTACCCAAGTTCATGTAGGTAATGATTTTTCCAGCCAGATCCAATCCTACTCCACCCCCTGCTACTAGCTCTGCCCCACATAGTCTTCTCCGCTGGGTTATTCCTCACCCTGGGCTCAGGATGTGAGACTAGTCCTGCTGCAAAAGGAGTGGTGGAAACTTACAGAAGCTTCCCCAGGGCTCACTGGACTGGGGAACAGAGGTGGACTCATGTGGTATACTGTCTCTCTGTGAGTCTTCCTACTTCCACCTGCTTTGTCAGAATAGCGTGAAGATGTATTTGCCTACTGGTGGCGCACCATTCAGCACGTTATCATAAGGACATAAATAAAATGTGTGCCTTAAGCGCTGTCTCCTCCCTTCCCGGAAACTGATTCTTGACTTTTGGCTTTTTTCTCTCGGATCATTTTAACTCTGGGACTTGGAAGCTCTCGTGTCAGCAAACAAAGCCTTTGGCAGACTCTTCTCCCCCCTGTGTCATGAGCCAGTGATCCAAATTGCCTATGCAAGAGGCTCTGAATTCCCTGGGTTAGACTCTGAGGTCCTGCATCAGTAACTACCCTGTTTGGTCATCGTCCAGCATGGCTCCTTGGATCAGCCAACCCAGTCTGCATGAGGTCTGTCTCTTCACAGCCTCCATGGCTTTGTTTTCTCGCACTTGGCTGCCTTCTCACCACCTCTCCCCACACGTCTTCATGCACCACTTGCACGAAGAGCCAGCTTGATGCTCAGCCTCTGTCGGAGGGTGTCCACAGCACACATAAATCATGCAACCACATCCAGGAAGCATCTACTTTGCACAAAGCCACGAGGGGGACCCAGAGCCATGAGGGGGTTACCAAGCCATGAGTGGCCCCAGTCGGGATCTCAGGGAGCTTGTGACTGGCTTAAGAGGCAGGGTAAAATGGTAAAAGATGCAAATAACACTTCAGAAAATGGAGGCTATGTCACACAAGAGTTTGGAAGTTATTCCCCACCAAATTGGTACCGCTTTGTATACAGTTATTGCTTCACTCATCTTCATCTTTCTACGTGCTCCTGATATTTTATCTGGGAGCTTTCACTCTTGAACTGGGCTGTGACCCATCAGAGAGAGGCATCACAAGTCTAGTTTGTAAGAGCCTTTGCAGAAGGAACATGGCAGCAATTCCTGTTTTCTGCCCACGATTAGGCCAGTTATGTGGGAAGAGTCCCTGTCCTTACACGCAGAGCTTGGCTGCATGGACTTAGCATAGCAGAGGGGGTAAATGTTTCAGCCCCAGAGTTAGACTGTCTGGCTTATATACCAGTTTTATCACTTCAGAGTTATATGACTTTGAAAGTTACTTCATCTCTTTGTGCCTCATTTTCCTCAAGTGCAAAATAGGGATGATAGCAATACCTACCTTTTAGAGTTGTTATGAGAATTAAATGAGTTAGTTGTTTTTAAAAGCTTAAATATGGTACCTGGCACATAGTAAAAACATATTACTATGTGGTCCTCATGACTGAGTGATTCCCGCCTTTTAGAGGTTTTCTAGTTGATTCCTAGTAACTGGACCTGTCTTACCCTTGTAAGTCATCGGTTTCATTAATCTTCTCTGCTAGTAAACTTTACAAAACCAAAGTTTAAAAACTTGAGCATAAGCATTTCCCCTGGAATACTGGAATTGTTGGTATTTTGCTATTTCTACCTGGACATTTTAATAGCCAACAATGGCTTTGAAAAGAACTAGGAGGACATGCAGCATCTGTCAGTCTCCATATTGGAGTTTCTGTTGTGTTTTTGTTTCCATGTGAACTTGATTTTTTTCCTAAAGTTTATAAGCCTTTTGCTCCATGGTGAAATTCAGCAACAAGTTTCTGTTCCAAAGAGCAATATTTGTCCTACTTGAAAATCGACTCTGGTTTCCACTTTCTTTACAGAGGAGTTGCTCAATGCTTTGTGATTCCAGAACGTGGTTTTAGCTGGATGTTTCCACAAATGTAATTTTTTCATGTTTGATCATTTTGAAAAACTATTTAAAAGCTGCAGATATAGCTCATTGTCCTTTGGCTTTTGTTTTGTCTTGTTGGTGGTTTAATTTTGTGTTTTGTTGATGCTGAGCTGCCTTTAGTTGGTCTTCGTTTGAGATAATAAGGGGTAGAAAATATTAGGAATTCACTACCAATATAGCTCTGATCTATAGGCTAGGATCCTAGACTGCAGAAAGTATTGCTGCTTTGTCAAGAAAACTGCGGATTCCCCTTTCCTTGAAATGTTAAAGTACAGGGCAGTGGTTAAGAACACAGATCTGGATAGAATCCTGGCTCTTGTGCTTTCACTGTGTCACTTTGGACTTGTTACGTAGCTTGCCTAAGCCTCAGATTGCCCAGCTTTGAAATTGGGACAACTGAATTCTTGTGAGGGCCGGATGAGACCTTGTAATTCTTACAAGGATCACCAAGTGTTCATGGCAGTGCTGAACAAACACAAGCTCGCCAACATCCATGACTGCCGTTTTGCAGAGGTCCGACCTGAGAGTTTCTATGAGGAACTCTACCTGGCTCTTGAAGTTTTCTTGAAAACACAATGTGCTCCTCTTGAATGGAGGAGATTTCGTGTGAAAATATCTATAAAGTAACCAAAGGTGCTTACTGAAATCACTCTAGAAGGGGGGAGGAACCATTAAAAAAAAAGAATTCAAATTTAGAAACTTCACCTTCGAAAAAGGTTAATTTATCATTTTCTTGACCACTTTCACAGCCAGTCAAATGAACCTGGGGTGCTCTTTAGGTAAGTTATGCAGAGAGTACAGAAAACAGGTAATAGCCTAAAATAGTGTCCAAAGCCTCGGCTAGGTATCAAGACTGTGATGAGGGAGAATTCAGATCACAGAGAATATTTTAGAATGTCTTCCCTCTGTACATATTTTTAAAAGCCCATATATCTTTAAAATTATTTCTTTGATAGCTTAAGTTGAAAGTCTAGGGAGTCTGGCAGTGGAATTCATGCTAAAACCAGGAGACCGAAGGTGATGCTGCTGGCGGTGATGGCTCTGTGTGTGAAGATTTTCCCCCCCTCTCCCCAAAGCCCTGAGCCACTTTAAGGCCTGCGGTGATGGCAGCCTGCCAGCTCTGGGGGAAAAAAACCCTGCAGTTTTCATTTGAAATCAGAGGATGACATTTAGACACTTCTTAATCTTGCACCAAACACTTCAACTATCTAGTTACACACACACATCACACGAATGCACACATGCCTGTCCTTCTTCGGGCAGCACCACTGCTGGGTCCAGGGTCTGTTTTCCTCAGCTCCATCTCACTGTGTGGGTGTTTCTGAACAACAGCATCTCTATCCAAAATGCATGAAAGGAATCTTTAGCCAACCAGGATTTGAAAAATGAATCACTGATTCATGAGCATCATTTTACAAGTGCTTTTTAAAGTCCAGAAACACAAGAAATCATCTGTGCAAAGGACAGAGGTCTCAAGGTAAGTACTCTTAATGTGTTGAGACGGAGTCCCCGAGTGGTGTTATGGTGGTGTCAGAAATCAAACATGAAAGCTGTTACAGAAGTGACTGTCTTTTTACTTGCGATCTGTAAAACAGAAGACTTTGTTGTATTTCCAAGAGTAAAATTACTTTTGAACTACCAAGAAAATATGCAAAAATTATGCTATGGCCAATGAAAAATTTTTTGGTTTTGATTATTTTGGTGGGTTCCAATTATATACGTGTGTGTGTGTATATATATATACATATAGTGCTAAATTTTGCTAAAGATTGTTTGGAAACCATATGTTATTATCAAAAGTACTTTTCTGTTTGTTTGTTTGTTTTTTTGGCCCTGCCCCAGGGCATGCGGGATCTTACCTCCCCCACCAGGGATTGAACCCAGGCCCCCTGCAGAGGGGAAGCGTGGAGTCCTAACCACTGCACTGCCAGGGAAGTCCCTGGAAGTATTGAATACTTTTAAATATATGAATACTTTTAAGCATTTAAAAATTTCTCCAGGAGCTGAAACAGAGTATATGTGATGATTTGATTCTGAAAGAATAAGGATCATTACAATTTGTCAACTCTTGAGCTTAAAAAAATGGATACAATAGTATATTTTTGATTACTTAGGCCACAGAACAATTTGTCATGCCTTAGGCAATGGAGACAGAACTGGTCTTGGAGTCAAGCCTACAGCTTTCTAGCTGTGTGCCTTGGGCAGGTTATTTGAGTACTGTCTCTGTGTCCTCAGACTCTTTGAGGGGGCGCTGAGCTTAGGGCCCCAGCCCTTGAGGGAGTGAATCCTGGGTGGGCGGGGACAAGGGGAGGGGAGTGGGGAGATTTCAGGACACGCAACTGGGCTGTGAGTCAGGACGCCTGGGGATGGGGTGGTGGCACCAGTGTGGTCCAGGACAAGCTTCTCCTATTTCAGAATCTTGCTCAAGGCTGGCCCAGGAAGGGAGGAGCCTTCTGTAGGAGTTCTGCTTGGTCATTGAGAATTCAGATGGCCCCAGCGGAGGTTGTCAGCATTTTGAGGACCGGTGGAGGCGAGTGTGGCTTCTCCAACCCTTGAAACATCTGTTGACTCTGGCTGGACTCTCTGGGGGCAGATTGACACAGACAGCTCCCACCCTGCAAAGGGAAAATGCAGTGTTTTGTTTCCTGATACCAAAGCTGCTTTTTTAGGGTGAAGAATCCAAAATGTCACCACATCATGATCTGCTCAGGAAGGTAGTTCTAGTCCCTTGTAACAGACCTGGAGAATCTACTTCTTATGAACTTCTAAAGACATTTTGTTCTTCTGGTGGGCTGCTGCCGGGTTTTTTTTTTTGTTTTTTTTGTTTTTTTGGTGTGGTACGTGGGCCTCTCACTGCTGTGGCCTCTCCCGTTGCGGAGCACAGGCTCCGGACGCGCAGGCCCAGCGGCCATGGCTCACGGGCCCAGCCGCTCCGCGGCATGTGGGATCCTCCCGGACCGGGGCACGAACCCGTGTCCCCTGCATCGGCAGGCGGACTCTCAACCACTGCGCCACCAGGGAAGCCCTTTTATTTTTTATTTTTATTTTATGTTTATATTTCAGCTAAAGAGCAAATGTTGGCAGATCAATTGTTTTATATCAACTTTGAAAGATAGTTGTTAGTTAAGGAAGTTGTTGTGTTAGTGATTTGACTCTCTAACCTGACTGTATATTATGCAGATGAGATACAGAGGAAAACCTCACCTATTCCAGCTAATCGACATTTTCCATTTGAGTATTTCCAAATACATATATAAGAAAACAGAGTATGCTCACGGAAAAATATTTTGGGAGCCTTTAAGGAGTTGATAAGACTAATTTATAATGAACACAATATGGTGAAATGTAACAAAATCCAATTACTCCAAGCCAGGCAGCACAGAAAGTTCTAAAGCTCCCCATTTATTCTTTTATGACAGTTGTGCAGATTGTGTGTTTGCACAAGGACAGGATTTGTGTACAAGTCTTGAGTTCACCTCTCACTTTAAAAGAGGCTGAGTGGCTTCATCATAAGTGTTCATATCTATAGATGATTTGGAAAACAGGTTAATCCGATTACAATTGTTAAGCTCAGTCTCTGAAAAAAAATTTAAGTTCTTTTTTCAGGGAGAGTCTTATCATTTATACAGTTTGTGAGCTTAACGTTTATCTTCTTCTCACGGCTAGTACATATAAAGGCAAATTTCAAAGTAACATCAGACGATAGCGATTGTGTTCATCGCCTTTACATCTCCTTTTAATTTCTTCTCTTTGCTCGTATGTCCTTCACGACTAAAGTGTAACTGTCCTTAAAACTGGAGAAACTTGAATGTATTCTGTGGATTGGCCCTATGTCACTGTCCTGGTTTTGTTACCATACTATAGTTATGCAAGATGTTGGCGTTGGGGGAAACTGAGTGAAGGATACAGGAGACCTCCTTGTACTTTTTTTTTTTTTTTACAACTTCTTATGGATTTATACTTACTTCAAAATTTTAAAAAATTGTAATGTGACTGTTCTCTAGAACATTTATCTGAGGTCTCTAGTGCCTAAGCAGGTAGTTCAATAAGATACTATTGTTCAGTACATGACTTCCATGTATTAAGTCCTGTAAGGTTTTTGTGGGTAACAGATAACTGCCTTGTAAATGTAGATGCTCCATAAATGCTTCTTGAGGTCCATGGTCTCTAAATCACCTTGCTAATGGGGAAGAGAGACTTTTGGTGATGACGTCTGTCTGCTTACTCAGGTCATGCCCTTTGGCCCTACCCACTTGCCCAAGCAAATGGACCAATCCCTGGGCTCTCTTAAATACCAGGAGCAATAATGTTGAGAGCTAGCTGACATTCTTTGAGCCCCTAGTATGTGCCAGGCTCCGTCATGCCTTATACTCATTAAATCACTTAAGCCTCAGAACACCCCAGGATGGCACGAAAATGAAGCAATTTCAAATGTGGCAAGTTTAAATGATCATTAAATAATGTCCCTACTTTCTAAAGAGTTCACTCTACTAGGAATCTTAACGAAAGGCAATGGATCCTCTCAGCTAAACAAATAAACACAAAAATTTCCTTTTGATTTTTAATGCAAACAAAAGAAAACTTTGAAATTGTCTAATCATCCCCTTCTGAGAAGAAATACTGGCAATTATCCATGACCCCTGCTTGTTGCTAACTCCTGCTATGTTTAGGATTGAAAGAGCCAAATTTCAGATCACATGTTTTGGTAAATAGCTCAGGGTGAGAAAAATATTTACCATCGGCAGTAAGCAGGTTTGTACTGTTTCAGATTGGTGACACGCGGGGGTAGGTGGAGAGGGTCAGAAGCGAGTTCTGATATCATAGTGAATCACGGTATAACGTGCCTGCCAGCATAACGTGCCTGCCAGCAAGAAGCTTTCAGATGTCTCAGCTACATTAGGAGGAGGACAGCATTGGCTACCTGTGCTCAGGGCTACTGGAGCAAGCTGACCAGCCTCCCTCCGACGCTCCCATCATAGGGCAGCTGGTATCCGCCATTTATTGGGACGATGCAAAGTGAGGACAGCAGAGGCCTCATCCGGGCTCAGTCACTAACTAGGTCATTGATTCTTTTTTTGTTTTTTGACCATGCTGCGCAGCATGCAGGATCTTAGTTCCCCAACCAGGGGTTGAACCCGGGCCCCCTGCATTGGGAGCGCGGAGTCTTAACCACTGGACTGCCAGGGAAGTCCCTTTATTAAAGTTTTATATTGAAGTATAGTTGATTTACAATGTTGTGTTCGTTTCTGGCGTAGATCGTTGAGTCTTAAAACGTGTTCCCAAGAGCAGCAGCATCAATGCCATCTGGGGACTTGTTCGAAATTCTCAGGCCCCACTCCAGACCCACAGAATCAGAGACTCTGGCGGTGGGACCAGCGATCTGTGTTTCACTGGGCTTCCAGGTGATTCTGAGGCCAGCTCAAGCTTGAGAACCACTCGGCTAATTTACCTTGGGTGAACCTCTTTCCAGGCTTCAGTTTCTTCTTCTATAAAATGGAAGACTTATATGTAGTAAGCTATTCCTAAGGCCCCCTGTCTGAACTCCAAGGCACGCGTCCCAAGCTCTCTGATTCTCTAAACCCGTGATGTAGATCCACACATCTGGAAGTATTGTGTAGTGCATGAGGGGACAGGCTCTGAAATCTGACCGCCTGGGTTCAGATCCCGGTGCCCCCACTTGGTAGCACTGTCTACCCAAGCAACCTACTGAATTATCCTGTTCGTGTGCTCTTCCTCCATAAAATTGAGGTGATAACACCTGTGTCCTAAGGAGGTTGTGAGGAACTGATCTAAAACATACAGAACAGCGCCTGACACAAAGGAAGTAACTCATACCTCAGGTACTAGCAGACCTGTCTCTCTCCACCTAAAGAATTCTGGAACTTGGAGGATGGGAATTGTGGTTATACAACTTTATTTCCTACACATGGGCTATATATTAAAAATACTCTTTAGCACTTGCTGAAGAAATAAGATAACAGATTATACATGTTGAAAATTTTTATTCATAGGAAGGCTCCACACTGGGGTATGTCTAAGGATGGCATGAAAACTGAATTTTTAAAGAGTAAGCAATCATTCTTTAAGAAGGCATTGGTGGTCATTACAACTCTGGCAATGAGGCTTGCATATAAGACCTGTGATTGCTTCCATGTTATAACTAGAAAAAAATTAATAAAATGAGTTCAGACTTATCTGTATTTTGGGTTCCTTTTAACCATTTGATTATTGTCTCTCCATAACAGGAAGGCAACTAGTATGATTGGGTGTCTGTTAGGTGGCACACACCATGACGGATGTTTTATAAGGGTCACATCAATTAAGTCGAATGGTAACCCTGTGAAATAAGATGGTCCTGACTTTAAAGAGACTGAGGTTGATTGAAATTAAAGTTCTTGATCACATAGTAAGTTATAGATCCAAGATTTGAGAGTAGGTTTATCTCAATCCATAATTCACCCCTTGGCATCACTAACTTAACTATTTGTTATACTTTTAAAACATAAAACTAAGTTTTCAACAAATGAGACACGGACACCTTTTGCTACTTCATAAGCACAACTGGACAACGCAGTAGCTGTCAAGAGCTCTAGCATGTAGAGCACCTTCTGAAGGGCACTGGAAACCTCTCACCATCAAAAGCGCTTCTTTTATTTGCACCTACAAAAATCAGTGGACCTCACCTAAGCCTGTGTTTCTGTTTTGTTTTGCTTTTTGCGGTACGCGGGCCTCTCACTGCTGTGGCCTCTCCCCGTTGAGGAGCACAGGCTCCGGGCGCGCAGGCTCAGCGGCCACGGCTCACGGGCCCAGCCGCTCCGCGGCATGTGGGATCTTCCTGGACCGGGGCACGAACCTGCGTCCCCCGCATCGGCAGGCGGACTCTCAACCGCTGCGCCACCAGAGAAGCCCCTAAGCCCGTGTTTTGATCATCATTCTCCTTCTGCCTGTGTGGGCCTTCGGGTGAGAAAAATGGCCAGCATACTTGGAAAGGTACCAAGCTGCCAAGGAGGGGAAGCCACACCTGGGTTTTCTGCCTCACAGTAGAGAAAATCATACTATTCTTTATTGCGTCTCACCTTCCCATCTCCTTCCCATGATCTTATTCAAAGTGAAAGCAAGTTGGGCTACACAGATTATCTACTGAGGGTTTTTAGACTTTGACTCAGTTAATACTTAAAATATAATTCTATTCTGTCCCTTAGAAAAGCTCTATTCTACTTGAAGAGTACTTCTTGTTGTAGAAAAAAGTCAAGAAATGTTTTGCTTTTTTTTTTAACCTTAATTTGGAGGTATGGCAACATTCTTGGGGGCACAGCTGTGGTATTACACCCTGGGAGTACATAAGAATCACTTGAAGAGAAAAAAACCTAGCGCCCTGGTCTCACCCTCCAGAGAATATGCTGTTTTTGAAATAGCCCTTGATTATTGTTTCATACCTTGATTTTTGAACACTTGTAGGATTTTGTGTAGCGTCTTTACATCGTTGAACATACTTGGTGCCTTTGAATTTGCTTATATACTATTATTGTCCCTGAGAATATAACTAAATTACTTTCAAGTTTCTTTTTAATTTGGCTGACTTAGTAGAATCTTCACTCTGGTAATTTTCATGAGGAGTTTAGAAAAGACTTTAATGGTAGCAAATATTTATTTTCTGTTGGCCCTTGAAGATTAGAGTTGAAAGTATCCTCAGTGGTTAATGGTCCAACTCCATTCTTTACCTGTTAGGATGTTGAAACTCAGTCTAGATTGATTCTTTGAAATGAGGGAGGAGATGACCAGGATCCCAAGTGCAGACCTACTGGTACCAACCCAGCCATCTCCACACTGGCGTCTGAGGGTTGGGGAATATCCGCCACCGCACAAATGCACTTGTAATTTTTTTGTTGTTTTTTGCGGTACGCGGGCCTCTCACTGTTGTGGCCTCCCCCGCTGCGGAACACAGGCTCCGGACGCGCAGGCCCAGCGGCCATGGCTCACGGGCCCAGCCGCTCCGCGGCACGTGGGATCTTCCCGGACCGGGGCACGAACCCGTGTCCCCTGCATCGGCAGGCGGACCCCCAGCCACTGCGCCACCAGGGAAGCCCTGCACTCTTAATTTTACCATTGGCGTCAGACCCAAATCTTCGTCTGGTCTCCTTACAACAAAACTGGTCAGATCTCATGTAGATCTCAGGGGGCCCTCTTATCCTTTCAGAACAAGCCCAAATGTAGAGACTGAAGTGGCTTTTCCTACAAAGCACCTCACCCTGGACTCCAACCTGATTTCTGACTAGTTCTAGGTATAGTATTCTATTCCTTTTTGGGGGAGACTAATTTTAAGTGTTTGAGGTCTCTATTTTATCATTGACCCCATAAAGCTTTTCTTCTTTGGAGTGATAGAGTAGGGGAGGCTGAGGGAGGCGTTAGCACGGCCTTGAGCTCCCCTAGAACAATGGTTCCCACCTTTATAATGCACAAAAATCACCCAGGGAGTGTAGTTACCAATGCTCATTCTGGGTTCCCATCTATAAAGATTTCGATTTAGTGTTCTTGGGCAGGGTCCAGCAATCCCGTTGCTTATCGAAAATACAAGCTGATGGTGATTGTATGAACCAGCTCAGGCTGCCATAACAAGATACCATAGACCAGGGGGGCTTAAATAACAGATATCTGTCTTCTCACATTTCTGGTGGCTGGAAGTCTAAGATCAGGGTGCCAGCAGGGTAGTTTCTGGTGAGGCCTCTTGTCCTGGCTTGCAGATGGCTGCCTTCTCACTGTGTCCTCACATGGCCTTTGCTCTGTGCAGAGTGGAGAGAGAAAGAGATCTCTGTTGTTTTTTCTTCTTTTTTCTTATGTGAGTTTCCAGCGTACAGCACTACAATTCAACATCTGTATGCACTACAAAATGATCACCTCCACAGTCTAGCTACCGTAAGTCACCATACAATTGACCCCCTTCCTCTCTGGTACCCACTAATCTTATCTCTGTATTTATGAGTTTGTTTTTGCTTTTTTCGGTTTGTTTGTTTGTTTTGGTTTTTTATATTCTACATATGAGTGAAATTATGTGGTATTTGTCTTTCTCCTTCTGACTTATTTCACTTAGCATAATACCTTCAAGGTCCATCCAAGTTGTCACAAATGGCAGAATTTCATTCTTATTTATGGCTGAGTAATATTCTAGTGTGTGTGCGTGTGCATGTGTGTGTGTGTGTGTGTGTGTGTATCACATCTTCTTTATCCATTCATTCATCAGTGGACACTTAGGTTGTTTCCATCTTGGCTGCTATAAATAATGCTGCAATAAACACAAGGGTGAGGGGTGCATACATCTTTGCAAATTAGTATTTGCGTGTTCTTCAGATAAATAACTAGAAGTGGAATAGCTGAGTCATATGTTAGTTCTGTTCTTAATTTTTTGAGGAATCTCTATACTGTTTTCCATAGTGGCTTACCAATTTACATTTCCACCAACAGTGTATGAGGGTTCTAGCCTTTTCTTCTTATAAGGACTGCAGTCCTATCAGGTTCGGGCCCCAACCTTATGACCTCATTTAACCTCGATTACCTCCTCCAGTTATAGTCACATTGAGGGTTAAGACTTCACCATATGAATTTGGGGGGAGTGCACAATTCAGTTCATAACAGTGCCTTAGGGGATGTTGAACCACACCTGGAAAAATGCTGGTTTAGAGTATGTGTAACGATCACCAGTTTCATTCATCAAATAATTGGTTTACAACACAATTTTAACAACTGATGTATTAAAGTTTACAAATAGATTAAATAGAGGAAATTTTTTCCCCATTTTTTTAATTGAAGTATAGTTGATGTACAATATTATATGTTATAGTTGTACCATACAGTGATTTCTAATTTTTAAAGCTTATACTTCATTTATAGTTATTATAAAATATTGGCTGTATTTCCTGTGTTGTACAATATATCTTGTAGCTTATTTTATACATTATTTTTTGTACCTCTTAATCCCCTACTATATATATACATATATAGATAAATAACCCTATATGGCCCCTCCCCCTTCCCTCTCCCCACTGGTAACCACTAGTTTGTCCTCTATATCTGTGAGTCCACTTCTTTTTTGTTATATTCACTAGTTTGTTGTATTTTTTAGATTCTACATATAAGTGATATTATACAGTATTTGTCTTTGACTTATTTCATTTAGCATAATACCCTCCAAGTCCATCCATGTTGCTGCAAATGGCAAAATTTCTTTCTTTTTTATGGCTGAGTAGTACTCCATTGTATATATAGTCACCACATATTCTTTATCCATTCATCTGTTGATGGACACTTAGGTTGCTTCAATAGCTTGGCAATTGTAGCTAATGCTGCTGTGACCATTGAGATGCATGTAACTTTTTGAATTAGTGTTTTTGTTTTTTTGGATATATACCCAGGAGTGGAATTCCCATGTCAAATGGTAGTTCTGTTTTTAGTTTCTGAGAAACATCCATACTGTTTTCCACAGCGGCTGCACCAGTTTATATTCCCGCCAACAGTGCACAAGGGTCCCCTTTTCTCCACATCCTCGCCAACACTTGTTATTTGTGTTCTTTTTGATGACAGTCATTCTGACAGGTGTGAGGTGATACCTCATTGTGGTTCTAATTTGCATTTCCCTGATGATTAGCTACGTGGAGCATCTTTTCATGTGCGTGTTGGCCATGGGCATTTCCAGAGGACCTTTTTTTTTTTAATAATATCATGGAATGGGATTTATTAAGAAAAGAATACCCTGCTCTCTAGCACTTTCTCATCATGGGGTTTCCAGAAAAGCATCCCAGAAGAAAGACATGGGTACCATACGCCTGTCCTCTTTTGGCCTGAATCAGGGTTTCCTAGGCCTTGCTCTGCTCTGGCCCTCAGAGTGAATGTCTGCTCTGGCCCTAGCCTGAATGTCTAGGTTCACCTGTGCTGAAAACCTGTGGCCTCGTAAACGCACTTCAAAATTGTGAGCAGAAATGTCAGCAAGCTAAGTAGCCTGAAGTTCGTTAGACTTGCTTGATCCATCTCAGGCTGGAGGAGCTTTTTCCCTCAGGGAAGCTTTTAGCTTTCTGCTTTTCTGCCACATCAGGATTAGGGGAAAGTGGCTGGTTTTGTTTTTCTATCCCCCTCACCCATTCCCTCCTCCTCACGCTCCAGAGGAAAGAGATCACATATCAGAGATGTTTCTTCTTCAAAAGGACTTGGGTACATTCACAAATCCTTGTTGAGGCCTCTGTGTATTAAAACTTTTATCTCCAGGGTTCAGGAAGAAATAAACACTGGGCTGGGGTGCAGGATGGGGTTTTTTTCCCCTTTCTAGGAAAAATGTTGATAATTAACTAATGCCTCTAGATATCTTCTTAAACGCTCAGTGTCAAGATGAATAAATGCTCTTCCCAGTGAGGGGGACTGCTTATTCCTTTTTTTTTCCCTTGCCCATAAACCCAGTTTTATAGCCCTTGTTTATTTTTTTATTTTTATCTTTTTATTTTATTTATTTATTTTTCTTTGCGGTACGCGGGCCTCTCCCTGTTGTGGCCTCTCCCGTTGCGGAGCACGGGCTCCGGACGCGCAGGCTCAGCGGCCGTGGCTCACGGGCCCAGCCGCTCCGCGGCACGTGGGATCTTCCCGGACCGGGGCGCGAACCCGCGTCCCCCGCATCGGCAGGCGGACTCTCAACCACTGCGCCACCAGGGAAGCCCAGCCCTTGTTTATTTTGATGGGACTAGGATCTCTTTAAGTCTTAACTTCTGTCCTATTATTTTTTAAAAGGTACAACAAAACCAATGTTCTCTGAGATTAGGGTATGATATGTGAATGTTAACATTTATAGTTGATCTTGGCTTGTCTTTCAGAAGGGTATCAAAAACGAATCCTGACTTCAGTCCTTGTAAGGGACCCTCACGTGTTGCTGGACAACTCAGTGTGTCATTCTTCCAGGGCTGTGATTTTGGTCTTACTGTCCCAGTATTTTTAAATGTCAAAAACTATGACGCCGAGTTACCTGGGTGTTTGTTTTGGCAGAATTACCAACTCGACTGCTTCTTCCACCTTAACTCCTCCATAGAGACCCTGCACAAATTCTAACATTTATTGATATGTTCAAGGTTTGTGAAGGCACTAGTAGGATAAAGACTGTAATTAATAGTAAGAGTGGCAAACGAAAATAAAAGCTAATGAGGTTAAATGGTAAAGACAGTTCCAGGGACTTCCCTGGCGGTCCAGTGGTTAGGACTCGGTGCTTCCACTGCAGGGGGCAGGGAACTGTGATCCTGCAAGCCTTGGCATGGCCAAAAAATAAAATAAAACAAATTTAACTCAGCTATCTTTAAAAAAAAAAAAAAAGACAGTTCCAATTTCCTGACTTGCAATTAACATTCTCCCCACCCCGCTACTATAAACATTTTTCCCTTCCTCCCTTCACTGAATCTTTCCAAGATGGTTTTGGTCTTATGGTACATTTTTTTTTGCCTAATCTTGTATAAAGTAACAAACAACAAGTGATAGTTTTAATTCTTCATGTTTCACTTTCATATGACTTACAAATTGAAGAGAAACAAATTTTTCTTACATCATTTTCTAGTAATCTGGTCGTCCTAGAACTACTAACCTAGTATACAGTGCAGTGTCCAAGGGTCCATGAGTGTGACACAGAGTCAAATACTTCCAGGCTCCAGAGCCAGGCAGGTCCTATAAAAGAGTGAATGGAGGTGAGTGTGATACTAAAGGGAGTGGTGCTACCAAATGTACAATAGATAGCTAGTGGGAAGCAGCCGCATAGCACAGGGAGATCAGCTCGGTGCTTTGTGTCCACCTAGAGGGGTGGGATAGGGAGGGTGGGAGGGAGGGAGACGCAAGAGGGAGGAGATATGGGGACATAGGTATATGTATAACTGATTCACTTTGTGATACAGCAGAAACTAACACACCATTGTAAAGCAGTTATACTCCAATAAAGATGTTAATAAATAAATAAAGGGAGTGGTGAGGCCTGCAGCAAACTAGAGAGTGCATGGCCAAGGTGAAGGGAACAAGGGAACGAGCCCCACCCTTTCCTGCTGAGTGGGAATATAAGGCTAGTGGTGACGGATGCTTATTGGTTCTTTTTTTGGCACCTCCTCCCCAAGCAGAAAAATCTGGATTTATATGTGAAATATCCTGATTTTTACTTTTTTTTTTGCATTGCTATTTTTGAAATAGCCTGATTTTTAAACTTTGGTTTATCAATTCAAAAATTTAAACCCAGTGTTGACAAATAACAAGTCTTCAGGTCACACTCTGCCTGCACAGTCTCAGATCACAACTTCTGGGGGAGTCTTCAGGTTGCACCAGGCATCCCCAGTAGTTCTATTTATCAGGCCTGACTTCCTTCCCCAGTCTCTCCCAGGACCACCAAGTCTTTCATTATCATCAGATCTCTCACCTCCAGCCCCAACCTCGGCTCCGCACACAGAATCTGAGATGTACACCTGAAAATAGAGCTGAATTCCAATTTCAGACATTGTCAGATGGGTTAAGGTGTCTTATCACAACTTCTGCCACATGAGGAATTACAGACAATTTAAAGCAGTTTCCCTGTACAAAGGCCGTATGCTCCTGGTTTTTGTATCAATTCATGGTTTTCTGACCATAATAGTGGGGGCCACATTTAAGATCCTTGAGTTATATGAGAGACTGTGTAGTTAAGAAGCGGGTCATTGTGTCGACACATCACCCCAAACCATGGAATCTTAGATTCGAAGATTTGGAAAGCGTTCTTTTTTATTTTAATTTATTATATTGAAGTACAGTTGATTTACAATGTTGTGTTAATTTCTGCTGTACAGCAAAGTGATTCAGTTATACATATATATATTCTTTTTCATATTCTTTTCCATTATGATTTATTACAGGATATGAATTTAGTTCCCTGTGCTCTACAGTAGGACCTTGTTGTTTATTCATTCTCTATATAAGAGTTTGCAAAAGCATTCTTGAATGCCGTAGGCTCCAGAGTTTTCACTTTACTAATCTAGAGAGAATCTGGAAGCCAGAGAGGTGAGTGAGTTGCCGAAGGTGACCCAACCGTCTAGGAGAACTGTGATTCTACACATCTCAGCTCCAGGTCTATGTCCTCTCCATGCATCATGTTACAAGCGCTGAATGATGATTTGGATTGAACAAAATAAGTTCAGCTTTGGGGGGGGGGTTTACTATGACATCACTAGGATGATAACCAACCGTCCTTGTGAAAAATCTAATACCCCAGTATTCTCAAGAGCAGCTTTGTTCATTGGGGTTTACATTTTGTCATGTCCTGATTTGCATAGACTCCTAAGCAGGTGTCTTATGTTTGGAGCCACACTGGCACCAGGAATTTGTCTCTGGCTTTGGGTGTCCTGAGATAGGTGACTAAGTGGTCCTGGGAAGTACTCAAGGCTCACGTGTGCGCAGTCAGTCCCTAAGTCCCCTAGTAGTGGCACCACCAGCTGAGTGGAACGGCCCCTCCTCCGGGCTGTCCTTTTGTGACCGCTTCTCCTCTTCAGGCTCCTTTGATGTTCCTTTTCATCTGATTATACCTAGATGAAAACGCTGGGCAGGGAAGTTTACGTTGTGATTTACTGTAACCACACCTTATAAGCCGCCCTGTCCAAGTGGTTGCACAAGAACAGTCACGGTTACTGCCCAAGCAGCTCTGCCCAGTGTCTGGAGGGGGAGAAAGAAAAGCCCAGAAGAGAGAGGCTGATGTGTGCAGATTAGAAGATGGGTCACCCCGAGTAGAGAAGGAAACTAGAAGATTCTTTAATAAGGGGGCAGAGTTACAGTAAACATAGTTATTAATTGTGGTATGCAATATTATATTGGCAAACAAGATTGTCCAGAGAAAAATCTAGGTTGAATGATCACCATGGGCTTAATGCCAAGTACACCAGCCGTCTACGCTTTCGGGAAGTAAAATGATCTGGATGGTCTCTTCTGTCTGCCTGGCTTCCCCCAGCTAACTTCTTCTCAGCCTTCAGATGTCAGTTCACACACCCTTCCCACGGGGAACCTTCCCTGAGCACCCCAAACCTGCCCTGGTCCCCCTGGACATGTTTTCACAGCCCCCCGTGCCTTCTCTGCAAAGTCCACATCTCACGTAGAATTAATCACTTGTTCGTGTGATCGCTCAGTGTCTGTCTCCCTGGCCACGCTCTGTGCCCTCTGAGGACAGACTGTTGTTGCTGCATCTAAAAATCTGACATAGGAGGAGCGAGGAGAACATCTCTTTCCCAGGGGACATTCCCCAAAGTGGTATCTTTTCAGTATTTTTTACAGGGGTAAGTAGGCATGAAGATTGTGGAGATTCTGAAAACATTTTGGTAGAAGCTGCAGAAAAGCAAGATCTTGAGACGCCTGAAGAACGCGGTCCAGGGGTGGTGCCTTTTTTCAGCAAGATCCCATGCTCCCCACAGCACCAGGGGCAACTCCCCCTACCACCCCCTTGAACCCTGCCTCCAGAATCACTTAGGGTGGTTACTCAGTAGATACTTGAATGAAGAGGCAAGTATGAATGGGAGACCTGGTAGCATCTCAGATAATTAATGAACTTCAAAATGGAGGTGAGGTATGATCTGACACGTGTTTTCCTGTAGTGGTCCTTGAAGAACTTCAGCTCAATGTGAGAAAAGACTTTATAAAGATTAGATTACTTTAAATCTAATAAAGATCAGCTTGCCCAAAGTGTGATGTACTAGCTGAGCAGGGGTCAAATGTCTGGTAACTAACGGTCTCCTAGCTGTGACTGGCCATGCTTGGTGAGCTATTGTAAGTGATCGTTCAAACACCAGATAGGAAATTAGATTAGAAAACCTCAAAGTATCTTTCCAATATTGATATCCTGTATTGTGGGAATTTAATCCAGTTATCCTCCACCCACAAATAAACTCCATAAAGGCAGGGGTTGTTACCCATTTTCTTCACTGCTTTATCTTTAGTGCTTATATAGTGCCTGGCACATACTAGCTGTTCAATAAATACTTGTTGAGTTAACAAATATATCAGTAGATATCAAATTCAAAATATGTTTCTGGCATAGAATAAGTTCTAATTGTTTATTTCATTGAGCTGAATGAAGCAGCCAGTAAAACAAAAAAGGGCTAAAAATTGGGCAGTATACCACCTAGTGAAAAGCTATGGTCAAACCTGAGGCCTAAGCCTGTGAAGTCAAACTGTTGTCAGCTTTTCAGACCAGAGAGTCTGAAGTCGCTATGAAATTGTATCAGCCGGGGACCTGGCAAGAAACTGGATTCGCTCGGCTGGTTCAAACGGAGATTTTAATGAAGGGGCTGCTTCACTGAAGGTGGTGAGGCCATGGGAGCTAGCAAGGAACGTGTGGCACCCAGAGACTGCAGCGATGGCGGGAAGCCTTAACCACCATTCTTGGGGACAGCCACAGGGACCCTGGATGGCCAAGGGGACACCGTGGAGTTAGGAGAGCCCAGTGAGAGCTGAGACCATGAAGGCGGGGCTGCCTTGGATGCAGCCACGGCTAAACCCCAGACCCCTCATCAGCCGGGGGGGCAGGCAGGTAAACCCCTATTTCCTTCTCCTCCTGCCTCATAATACTGGTGTCTCCCATTAGCCAAACCCAACTGGAAGCCAGCCAGCAGGGAGCAGGGTGTGTGGAGGAAGGTGCCGCGGGGAAGGGTCCGCACATGGGGAATCGCCTTCACGTACGTTTTTAATTTTATTTTTACATTTTATTTATTTTATTTCTTCTACTTTAATTGCACAAATAATACATGTTCCTTAAAGAAAAGGCAGAAACTAGATCATAGTGGTAGTGAAGGAACTCCCCCATCATCCCACCTTTCCTGCAGCTCGTATAAATGTTTGGGCTTTTCCTCCTTCTTTCTCTCTTTTTTTTCTTTCATCTACTTATAAAGAACTTGGAATTTTTTTATTCAGAACAAACCAAAATAAATTTGGTGACACTTGTTTCTTGGCCTAATTAAGATTAACCCTGTAGGCTAACAGACAGCCCTATTTCCTTTCCTTTGTTCTGTTAACATAAACAAGTTACTTCATGTACCTCTGTGAGAACTGGGAATTAGGCAAGTGTTTAGACGCACAAGAACTCTCAGCAAGTTTGGCTCTCAGCTTGGATGCCAAGTATTTAAACCTAAGATGAAAGGTGAGTCCCACAGCGCTCGATCTCTAAGACTGAAAAGGAAACATAAGCGCAGGCAGCCTCCATCAGCTTGACGTTACCGTCAGTGTGAAGTTACTATCCACTTTCCGCATTACTTGAAGGGCAGTTTGAAAACAGGGGGAGAGACAGTTTAGGAAAACAGAGCAAATGTTTACGGATACAGTTGTTGTTACATCTGAGCTGTTGCTTCGTCACACTTGTCACGCTTGTCTTTATTTATCTGATGGCTTGTGCAGTCCCTCTGGACAGGAACTTCCAGAAGGCAAAGCCATGTCCGTTCACTGAGCCCAGCACGGAACCTGTTAACTAGGCACCCGGTTAGCAAGGCTGAGTTAGGGGTGGCTGCCCTTAGGTAAAGTAGAGAGAAGGTATGGAGGGAGAAGATCAGCAGGTCGTTGCTGTGTGTGCCAAAGTTCTGAAAGGCAAAGACCAGGACACATGGCAGCAGACGGGTATTTAAGACCGCTGTAATACCATAACAAAGGCGGCAGCCTCATTGCCTTCTTTGGTTTTAAAAAGAAAAAACCTAGAAGGTACTAAGTCCTTTAGAGAGGAGTAAGTTCTGCTTTCCTGGAGTGGGGTCTGTATTTGACCTTTTACAGATTTCTGCCTGAACGGGGTTGTCCTTGCGAATAGTTGAAGGAGACCAAACGAATAGAAACTCCAACCACCCCACTTCAGTTCTGGAAATTAGATAGCCTCCCCCCAGGATGGCTCCATTTGCTCTCAGGTCATACACCTGGAGGTTCAGCTGTCAGCCACTGTGACACTGAAGGGAGCCTTGAGATTGGGGGAAGAAGACTGATGGTGGTGATGCTACAGGATGGCAGTTGCTGGAGGGACTGATTCATAGCCACTCTGGGTGGCTTGTCTATGTTTCCTCCACAAGCTTACATCCTCACCACTGCTACTTTTGATAGCTGTCTCTCTGAACCCACCATCTCGGAGTCTACAGGATGAGGATGCAGCTGGAGAGGTCGAGCTGAGCCCTCCCCATCACTCCATCCTCTCGGAGCTGTGGGGAAAAGGCTGGCCAAGGGGGCTGTCTCTCTCCCCTGCCAGGATGTGAAATGGTTTTGCAAGCTGGCATTAAGGGTTATGAACCTCCATGGTTGTCACCCTGAAACTATAATAGATTCTTGTTTTAATGATTATTTTGGAAAATACTGCTGCAGGATTTCAAAAGAGTCTACAAGTTCAAGTACATTTTTTTAAAGAGTGTTTTCCAAAGTATAGATTGTGTTGAATGCCTTTAGTTCTGAATGGATTAGATGTGTGTTATCTCCTGGAGAAAAATGTGTCTGGAAACAGACTGCATTCTTAGAGGGATAATTAGCTCATTGTGTTTAGCACAGAGAGTTCTCCCATGGTGTCCTTAAAGATGGGACTGATCTAGTATTGAAAGCAAAAGACTATTTGTAACATATTGCTTGCTTGATGTCTAAAAATTGTTCAGTTCAGAAATAACTAAGACTTGATTTCATCGTCTCTGGACTGTAAAGACCAAAATATCCTAATAAAAAAGCAGCATGAAAAACAGAGCTAATGACTATCACAGAGATAGAGTGAGCCCACGGAGGACCTCCTGAAACAGCACAATTTTAGAGTCTCCAGGATGTGTGCCCTTCCAGGACGTCTCGGTGGTTTTCATGGCAGAATGGTATATGATGGAGAGGTTAAATCGTGACTCGATTGGCAAGGTAAGGGTGAGCCGTGGAAAAGTGTTGTGAATTTGTGGGTTTGTTTTCTAAAGTTCTTACCATTATGCCTCAATACTGACATTTTCATGCAATGGGGGATGAGGAATTATATTTTCAGTTGGATAATTTGAATACTGGTAACTACTGATTATTTATTGTTTGGTTTCCTGTGTTAGATTCAATACTCCAGGACTAACAAAAAATAATACTCCTTTCATTTACTGTCTCCTAGACTTGAGGGCTTGTGTCTGCCTTAAACCTATGTCTTTTGCTGAGAGTAAACACTTCTTAAATTTGTGAAGACAAAGTAGCTTATCATTAAAATTATTTCACTTTGAAAATAGTCCTTGAGAAAGAAGAAAAACAGATTAGCTCTTTTGTTTGTTTAGCAAAGTATATGGTTTGGTTTATAGAATAATAGCAAGGCAGTTTATAGCTGGTGACATTTTCTGGGTTGAGAGTAGTCTGGAATAGTGTATAGAGATTTTTTAATAAACAAAGACTGCAGTGCAGAAGGGTGTTAGTACATGATATCTCACTTTCAGGAGGAAGGTCACCGTGTCCTCCTAAGGGACATCAATGGGACACTGGGATGTGTGACACCTCCTGGCATGCCACTGACTTTAATGTTTACTTTTATTCTGTGGCATGCGCTTAGAAAATGGAATCTCATGCTTTTTTCGTTCAAAGAAAAAAGTCCTAACAGACTAAAAAAGAAAAAAATGTGCTTTGTCAGTGGCCTGTGCATTAGAAAACAGTTGCTTTTACCATTTGTATTGGGAAATGTGTCACAGTGTCAATATCTTAAACTACAAGATAAACAGGTCCCTCCCCCGACCCCGCCGCTCCAGCCTTTAAATTGTTATGCTCCATGTATAAAATATTAGTTGTGACTTGAAATACCCCTTATAACTTCCAGCACCTTTGCATCTGAAAATGTGAGATGATTGTCTAAATCTGCCTTCCCTGGATGATGTAAAGCAAAATCTTTCCTTGAATCTGAAAAATGTATGCATGCCTTTGCCCTCCTTCCTTTCTCCGGGCCATTCTTTTATCCTTCGTTGCCCAGCTGCTTGGAGCTGTTGCCTGGCTGCAGAGTCAGCCAAGTCTGTCCGTTAGGTCAGACCGTGCTAAGCCCCCAGCGCTGCCTGTTATCGGTGCTTCTCTCGGCAGCCTCACAGCCCTGCCACACAACCCCATTCCCACCTCCTTCCTAAGCACCCCTGTGGACCCTCAGAAGGAGGCTCGGGCAGACGACACCACCGTGGCAGTGACTCCATAACCCTTCCCGGGGATATTAGCGTTTTAACGACGACTTTTACCTTAAACCAAAAAGAATTGGTTTCTCATAGTGGACTTGCAGGCCCTATGGCAGATTTCCGGGAAGGGATTTTTTTCCAATGGCAGGGCTTTCTGGTCTTCCTCCAGTTAGGCCACAAGACTGGCCTGCAGTTGACTCGATGGCTGGTTTGTGTCCTGCTGGCTGCAGGCATGTCCTCTGGGTGCTTCTCTTTTACCCCTGGGTCTCCCACTCCTGGCAAGGATACTGTGAATAGCTCCTGTGCTTCCTGTAACCAGTGTTGTGAGGGAATTAACAAGAGCTGCGTTCCACTGAGAGTGTCTTTTCCACCTAACAAGGCATAAATGTGCATTTATCTGTGGCCAATCTCACTATCATTTAAAAAGAGATTTTGCTGAGCCAAAACAATCTTTTCACCTCCCATTAATATTGGCAAATAAAATATGCAGCCAGAAGCGGCACTGGTATTTGTTCCCTTTACATGTCTTGGGATGGATTTTGCTGCATGCACGAAAGTCCAGTAGCAAGAGAGCAGGGCACCTGCAAGACCTGCTAATCGCCCAGGGTAACCCACGTGTGGGATGAGATGGGAGGGCCTGGAGAGCAAAGCCATCGCAGAGCTGAGATGGGGCGATGAGAGGCCTGAAGAAAACACTGAAGAGCTCCCCTGCTCTCTGGTGGGAAAGAACCTTGAATGTTGCTCAAGAAATGTAACTTTCTCCTCCCTTTCCTTTCTTCTCTGCTCTTGCCTGTCTGTATCATCCCTCCTAGGCCCTATGCGCTACTCATGTGTTAACTCATTCAGCAACAAAATCTACCTGATGCTCGTCTCTTCTATAAAACAGTGTAGTATTTGCAAATAACCTACACACATTCTCCTGTATACTTTAAATCATCTCTAGATTATGTATAATACCTAATACAATACATACCTAATACGATATAAATTCTATGTGAATAATTGTAAATACAACGTAAATGTTATGAAGTTGCCAGCGCACAGCACATTCGAGTTTTGTTTCTTGGAACTATCTGGAAATATTTCTTTCGGAATATCTTCCATCTGCATTTGGTTGAATCCGTGAATGTGGAACCTGCAGATACAGAGGACCAACTATGCTTGGTGCTGGGATACATATAAAGACAAAATGTGTGTGTGTGTGTGTGTGTGTGTGTGTGTGTGTGTGTGTGTGTTCCGGGCTCTGCAAAAGCTTAAAATTTAAAAAAAAACCCTAGATTCAGAATTCTATGAACCCTCCATGTTTGTGGATGCCATATAGGGTGGTTCCTTGCAAGTGATCTGAAAGGTCTTTACTCATACAAGTTGATGATTTTGCTAAAGCAGTAATCACAGGTGAACAAATGACTGACTCGTGGGACATATATGGCCTGTGCTGTCACTTCAAAGCTGCCCTTCAAGCTAAGTCACTTGTCCAATGTAGAAGTTACAGACTGCCCAGCAGCTACACTCAAAGTAGCTTTGCTATTTTTGTTCACTTGTAATGTACACAGCATCTCTCAGAAATGGCTTTTTAAAAATATGTTTCTTGGCCACACACACACACACAAAATCAAGTACAATAAAATTTTATTGGAAGTTAAAGGAGTTAACTTGTCATCTGCGGATATGCACAGGAAACAAATGAGTCAATAAGAAGCCAAGAGGGAATTCCCTGGCGGTCCAGTGGTTAAGACTCTACGCTTCCACTGCAAGGGGCGCGGGTTTGATTCCTGGTCAGAGAACAAAGATCCGCACATGCTGCGTGGCGTGGCCAAAATAAAGAAGCCGAGGGCCTCTGTATATACCACCCCATCACAGAATTTAGATCTTTGTGTCTTCCACATGAATATCAAATCTACAGCATCGAAATGGTCCCTGCTCCCCAAGCTTATAACCCAGGGTAGGAGAGAGACGATTAGAAAATAAATATAAGACCACGTGACACTTACTCTAAGTGTAACAAACAGTAGTTTAACAAATGGAAAGAGCAGTGGGCTGGAGTGGTTGTGGAAGATTAGATGGGGCTCATAAGATTTGACCTGACTCTTAGTTCAGCAGAAATGGAGGACTTGGACACGGGTCTGGGGGGGCATCATTTCGGGGGGAAAGAGAGAGCACTGAGGAGGACAGAATAGAGGACTAAGGGAGTCCCCACAGCCCAGGGAGGGCCCTTCCTCTCAAACTACCTTTTCAGCATCTGTGACTTAGTGATTTCCATCAAACTGGTGAGTTTTGTGGGGGAGAAACAAGTTGCCTTCTGAACTGATTGATAAATTTCCACCAAAATGGCCCACTGATGTAACCCCGCATATGTTCAGCCTTATTTGAAAGGAAATAGGCATTAAAACAAATTATCCTATTATGTTGTTAGTTTAAAATCACTTAATAGGCATGATAGAAATAGCTGTATTAAAGATGATCGGCTAATGTTATTTTCCATAACCACCGGTGAACGCTTTAAACGGAACTTCTATTTAAAGGATTTTGATCCTCTGAAATAGTTTACTTTTAGGTGTCTATACATGGACATAATCCATACTTTGAGTTTTAGCCCCACAGTGCAGTGGTATCAGTTTTCAAGAATATTTTTGTACTCCTGAAGACCTTCATCTGAAGAACTCAATATCTTTCTCAAATAAGAACCTTTTGAATCTTGATATAAAAATAGATATAGCACTTTAAGAAGGACAGGTAGCCTTAGGGAAATGGAAACCCAATATAATTCGAAGGTCTCTCCTACCGAAGTATGGGAGTAAGATCATTCTGTCTTTACTACTTAGTATTTTTTAAAATTAATTAATTAATTTTTTATTTATTTTTGGCTGCATTGGGTCTTCGTTGCTGTGCGCCGGCTTTCCCTAGTTGCGGCGAGCGGGGGCTACTCTTCGTTGCGGTGCTCGGGCTTCTCATTGCAGTGGCTTCTCTTGTTGTGGAGCACGGGCCCTAGGCAAGTGGGCTTCAGTAGTTGTGGCACGCAGGCTCAGTAGTTGCGGCGCACGGGCTTAGTTGCTCTGCGGCACGTGGGATCTTCCGGGACTAGGGCTCGAACCCATGTCCCCTGCACTGTCAGGCGGACTCTCAACCACTGCACCACCAGGGAAGCCCACTACTTAGTATTTATGAATATAAAGTCACGGAACGAAACTGTTTTCCTAAGAAATGCCTTAAGTTTACATTTTAGGTATTTGTCTTCAGATAGATTTTTCAATTCTGTTTTTAAAATGCTCAAGCTTAAATGTATTCTTGTGTAACTTCACGTACTTTAAAACTGTATTAATTGTCTTGTTAGGGGAAACTAAGGATTCAAACTTCCTTCAACTGTGTGTTATTCTCCACCCCACCCCCAAACTTCACTTTAAAACTTATGCGAAAGATGTGTCCCTTTCCTTTGAAACGGACAAAGTTCGGGAAGTGAACTTGAAAATATGAGAGCTCTGAGACCTTGCCGCTTTTGTGGAGTTTAATGAGAACGGTGGCCTGAGCCAGGAAGGTAGAGCCCAAGCAGCTGTAGGCGAGTGTGGGTTGTATTTGATGTTCACAAAAGAATGGCAGTCGCAGGGTGTTGTTCAGCGAAGTGTGCATTTTCAAGTTACCCACCGTGGTGTCTATTGTCCTGTTTCTCAGCTGAATGATGTCATGTTTCATTTAAGGCTCTTAGTGATGCTGAAGTCTGGTCTGCACACCAGGGGGAAAAAGGCAGGGAGAAAGTTGCCAATCAGGTTTTTGTAAAGCCTTTGTGTGTTGGGTTTTGAGAGATAAAAGCTGACTCATGCAATATTTCTACGGAAGGAGCTGCACAGACTAGTAAAGGCTTCTGGTTTTACCTGACTGAGCTCCCAGTGAGGTCACTGCATCAGCTGAAGGCAGACAATGCGGCTCAGCCTGGGTAGAGCCCAGGTAGGTGCAGATGTGGATGTACCCGGGGAATCCATGCCCCACACCCTCGGTCCTTCCCCCTGGAGCAGCCGAGCCCGTCAGCTTTGGTGAGAAACTGTCGCAGGGGTTTTCTCCACCACACCGCGCAGGGCCAGCAGCTGGCTTGCATGTATTACAACTGTTCTGTTAGGAGCGCGAGGGACTGAAAAGAGTTCTCCAACAGTGGAATTAGTCTAGAAGGTGAATTTTTTTTCCTCCATCTGAACTGCAGTCTGCCTTCCAGGGTGTTTGCCTTGTTTTGGTTTGGATTTGATCTTCCCTTAAAGTTAGGTTGAAATAATCTAGAGAGCTGACGTTGGTGACTCTGGGGGAGAAAACTAAAACCCTAACTGTTCGTGCAGCGACTGCTGAGTACTTTCATGCGCTTTCTTTATGAGGTTCATGCAGGTTAAGCGGGGGGAACAAAATCAATGTTTGCAAATTTTATGCTTAGCAACTGTAGTGATGAAACAGCCTGAGTCTGGCGGTAACCAAAGTTGACTAAGTAAATGCAGTTTCCACGCTGAGTGTTTTTTGGTAAGAAATCCTTTTGTTAGCAGGAATAATTGGAGAGGAAAAGGGCATGGATTGTAGTCAACGCTGCTGCACATTAGAATCTGATTTTTTGGTTGTTTTTTAATTATTTTAATTTAGCGTTACTAATATATTTTAGAGAAGCTGTATATATTTGGCATTCCTTTTCATTAATCATACTGAACGTAAAATCAGTTATTTTAATTTAAAATATTTAAATATTTGACACCAGCTGAGGTTGTGAGTTTTAATTTCTTTAAATAACTTTTTCAGATTATAAAAGTGATACACTTATTGAGGAAAAGTGATATTTACAGATAAATGTCAAAAGAAAAATCATCCATTCTCCTATCTGGTAAAACCAGTGTCAGTATTTTATTCTGTATCCTTTCAATCGTTTTCTCATGTGGATAATAAATAAGTAGTATTTTAAATCCAAAATTGGGATCATATTGTACCTATGTTTTATAAGCCACCCATGTTACTCAGCTGTATATTAATGACCATTTTCTACACGCTTAAGGATTTGAAAGGGCATGACATCTAACGGTTTTATATTGTATTTTCTAGATGGATTTATTCACTCAGATCTCTATTGTTAGACACTGAATTCTCTTCCTCCTCTTTTTTTCTCTGAGAAAATGTTTAGCGTACTTTATGGATGGTTTACTTTCTCAGAGTGCTAGTGTTAGTTATTTGGATTTCTCCTCTTCTTCCTCCTCCTTTTTCTTTAAGAAATGTTGTTTAGCCTAAGCCTCCCTCTCAAGCGCGCAGAGATGTTTTTGGAACTGAGCGTGCTCAGTGCAGATGGAGCCTGTGTATGTAGCTATCATTGTTTCCTAACTGCCTTGAGACTGATATTTCCACACGAACAGGAAGGAAGCTGGAGCATAGATTATGATTTAATCTGAATTAAAAATAGAGGTTTTTGAGTCTTTGGCAAAGTCAGTGATATATATTTCATCATCTAAGACCTGGCATTAGTGGACTAGAGAAGAAAATTGCTATTTTGTGGTTACTGCTTGTCCTGTGATTCCAGCTAGGAATGGGCCACGCAGATGTGGCAGCCAGTGACTTGGGGTTGATTTCAGTATAGGAGCTGCATCCCCACCGTTGGATGGCCCGGGAAAGTCATCTAGTCCAGCTGCCTCACTTATGCGTGAGGAAACCAGAGACTCAAAGATTGCAGTACAAACCTCCATGGTACAGAGCCAGGGCAGAAAGGCAAATCCTCTGAAGGAGAAACTGTTATGTCATAACTTGATTTCTGGCTGGCCCTCTGAGCTCTTTCTGCACACACAGGTGGGCACATACTCTTTCCTTCCCACACACACGCTATTGGCACGTTGGTATCATGCACTTTATACAAGTAGCTTATGTTTAGTGCTTCATTTCCTAATCTCTAAGCTCTTTTTCTGCCCTCTTGTATGAATCTATAGCCAAGTATAATGGACTAGAAATCAGAAACCATAGTCTCTGATTCACTGTTCAGGTTTGAGCATGATGTTACCTAACCTCTCTATCTTTTTTCCCATCTATAAAATGTTCTAAAGGTAATGACACATGTGAATGAACTGCGAGGGTTTGTGTGAGGGGGAAGGGGTGTGTGTTTTGTTTTGTTTTTTAAGGGTAATTTTGACAGAGAGTTAAAGCACTGGCATTTCATGGTAAGGCAGATCTGTTATAACAGAGGCTGTTCTGGTTATCTCTCGTTGCATTACAAATCGCTTCAGAACCTAGTGGTTTGGAACAACAGCAATCATTTCTAATCTCTCAAGGTTTCTGTGAGTCGGGAGTTCAGGAAAGGCTCTTCGAGGTGGGTCTGGCTCAGAGTGTCCCAGTGCTGCAGTCAGACATGACAGGGCTGGGGTCATCTCAGAGGCTGCTCTCTCACACGTCTGGTGCCTGAGCTGGAATCTCTCAGACAGCAGGGGCCAGATCAGCCAGCGTCCCTTCAGCTTCTCTCTGCATATCAATGGGGTCTCACCACATGGTTTCTCCACAGCACATCAGCTTCAGGATAACCAGTCTTTTTAATGGGGTGGCTCAGGGCACATCCAGACCCACTTATTGCAAGGCCCTTCTGTCTTCGTGCTCTGCCATACTGTAGGGCATTGGTGTCATGTTCATGGTTCAGGCAAAGATCCCTGCCACATCTGGGTCCCCGCGGGAAGGGGGAAGAATGTGGAGGACCAGTGTCTGATGCTTGAAAAGCGGACCCCCAGAGGGACACATATCTTTTCCACAGGTGACAACTTGACCACATGGCCGCATCTAATGACAGGAGGCTGGGAAATGTGCTCAGCTGAAACTCTATTCACTAAAGAAGAAGGGGGAGTGGGTTTTGGTGGACAACTACCCATCCCCCTGAAAGTAGAGTAGCTTTAACCCCACCCCGTAATCTCCTTCACCTCCCACACCAAATCACCTCCGAAAAGCAGATAGTAAAAGTAAAAAAAGCTGTATTTACATGAAGAGCCTTAAGGGAATTCCCTCAGGTCCTCTTTTAACCAAACTGACATGCCTGTGACCTCAATAGATATTCTGGAGTCACCACCTTAGCTAAGGCAATTTAGCTAATGTATTAGCTGCATTAATTAGGGCTATCTAACTCAATCCCTACTCAACTGCAGGAGCCATTCATTGCACCTCTTAGTTTTCACTGACTGGATAAGAACCAGTTAGTAAATTATCTGAATATTTAGTATCAGACTTTACAGCCCAAAGAGATCTTTGATTCTCTTTCAACCCCTCACCTCTTGTTTGAACAAAAGCATTTTTGCAAAGCAGCTTTTCCTATCCTTGATCTTCTTGTCCAAATTTTTGCTTTACTGACTCTTCAATGTAACAAGACTTTTTAAAATTATTTATTTTGGAAAATTTTTTAATTTACAGAAAATTTGCCAAGATAGTTAAGTGTTTCCGTATACCCTTCATCCAGCTTCCCCCAGTGTTAACATCTTGCATTACCGGAGTACACTGGTCAGAACTAAGAAATTAACATGGTAAGAAGACGTTTTTACTTCTTCATTACCAAACAGCTACAAATAAAAATGAAAATCATGTTCCTTAGATTGAACACTCTGAGCAAACACATGTGTAATTGTAGCCTTGGACTTACCATTAATACAAGAATCATGTTGGTATTTTAGAAAACCAAGAGGTTGATACCTGGTAGCTTTTATCTACTGAGCCCTTCACCATTAACTCAGAGATGTGTAGAGGAGAATTCCTCAAATAGTTGGTGTTGTCTTTGAAATATATAAATGAATATCTTTATAACTTTGACTCAAAAGTTTGTTTGTTTGTTTGTTTTGTGAATCATCAAGTCAGTTTACAACTTTGAGGCTCTACCAAAGACTGGCTCTATATTAAATGAACTTTGCTGGCTGATAGAATAACTTCTTGCTTATACTTTAGTCCCTCTGTTTCCTCCTCTTCACAGAGAGTGTAATAAGGAACTACATAATTTTAGTTATTCACTGGTCCTGAGCGCTATACATCCTCTTGATGTCCATGACTGTCCTGCCAAGGAACTCCAATTAGGTATTTGAAGTCTAGAATAGCAATGAGCAGAATTTGGAAATCCTGATCACTCCTCCTCCCAGCTGTGCATATAGTTTTTTTTTTTTAATTCATTCATTCATTCATTCATTTATTTTTGGCTGCATTGGGTCTTTGTTGCTGCGCGCGGGCTTTCTCTAGTTGCAGAGAGGGGGGGCTACTCTTCGTTGCGGCGCACGGGCTTCTCGTGCTGTGGAGCACGGGCTCTAGGCACACGGACTTCAGTTGTGGCACATGGGCTCAGTAGTTGTGGCTCTTGGGCTCTAGAGCGCAGGCTCAGTAGTTGTAACGTATGGACTTAGTTGCCCTGCAGCATGTGGGATCTTCCCAGACCAGGGCTCGAACCCGTGTCCCCTGCATTGGCAGGCGGATTCTTAACCACTGCGCCACCAGGGAAGTCCTGTGCATATAGTTTTGCCTTGCATTGTAAAGCTCTCCTTGGGGGTTGTGACAGGGTGTGGTTGGCTGTGGCCCCATCAGTCTCCCCTCCGACTTGTAAACATGGTCAGAGAAGCATGGACTTTTCCTGCCAATGAAAGTTCTGCTTCACCCCTGAATCAGCCTCAGAGGCAAGTTAGAGCCAAGAAGTGCTACTTTGGATTCTGACAGTGACATTCCAAAGGAGGGCAATTAAAATAATGGACGTTTGAAGAGCAAACAAAGAAAAGCCAAGGAATTCAAGCTCTTTTGCCTAGAAAAAAATTAGAGAGGCTTGTCATGAAGTAAGATGTGTGAAAGTTTTCTACATGGGAGCCATACAGCCATATTGTTCTTTTTATCGAGAATGGGACAAGAAGGAATGTTTTTATTTTGATGGCTTTTAAGCTACAGTACGCCTAGTTGTGAGAATCAAGGCCCCTCTACACGTGCTTCCGCCACCACCACCTCCAGGTTTACCAAGGGTCAGAAGGACCAAGACCCTCAAGGCGGGAAAATCAGCTTACTTTAGGGTATTCATGGTCAAAAGATCCACTAACATGGGCCATCAGCAATGACTGGCAAGTTCTCGGAAGTTGCTGTATTATTAGTCCTGTGTTTGAGGTCTGGTAAGAAAAAGAGAGAGGTTTTGAGAAGGAGAGCAAAGCAAAGCAGTAAGTTACCCAAATGTTAACACAATCACCAACATCTTTCACTCAAGGTGAGGATAAAGCTTTCTTTTCTTCTTTATTTAAAATTTATTTATTTATTTATTTATTTTTGGCTGCGTTGGGTCTTCATTGCTGTGCATGGGCCTTCTCCTGTTGTGGCCAGCGGGGGCTACTCTTCATTGCGGTGCACGGGCTTCTCATTGCAGTGGCTTCTCTTGTTGTGGAGCACAGGTGCTAGGCATGGAGGCTCTAGCACAGCTGTGGCACGAGGGCTCGGTAGTTGTGGCTCGCAGTCGTGGCTCGCAGGCTCTGGAGTGCAGGCTCAGTAGTTGTGGCGCATGGGCTTAGTTGCTCTGCAGCATGTGGGATCTTCCCAGACCAGGGCTCGAACCTGTGTCCCCTGCATTGGCAGGTGGATTCTCAACCACTGCGCCACCGGGAGAGTCCTGGATAAAGCTTTCTTGCTCTACAATTTTCTTTCTCGTGTTTCAGTTTATCATGGGAAACCAGCTACCCCAATATCCAGTACACAGCCCTTGTCTCCCAATTCTATTTTCTCTAACTCATAACAATATTTTATATTAATGAATGGAGTAAAAAAAGATAAACTTCAAATTGTATTCACCTCTTCATTCACTATTATTGGAATAAAGATTGATAAGGAAGCAAGTTTAAATCTTACAGAATAATGTAATGATCTAGAAGATTTCTAGATTAGCATTGTCCAACTGAAATACAATGCAAGACACGTATATATTTTGTAATTTTCTAGTAGCCGCATTTTATAAAAAGTAAGATGATATCAGTGAAAATAATTTTAAGAAGATCTTTTAGTTAACCCACTATTCCAAAGTATGATTTCAACATATAATTAATATAAAAATTATTAGTGAAGTATTTTACACTTATTTGTTTGATGCTACATCTTTGAAAGCTGGCGTATATTTTCCACTTAGAACACATCCCAGTTTGGATGAGTTGTATTTCAAGTGCTCAATAGCACATACGGCTACTGGCTACTGTGTTGAACAGTGCAGCTCTAGAGATAAATATTAATAACTGATGAATTGTATTAGGAAGAATAAGCCAGACAGAGCGGAAACCTTAAATTATTTTGAAGGAGGTGAGAACAAGACTAGACAGTTTTTATGAGGTACATTTCCTTTTGTGAGAAAACTATAATTATCTATATAATCAACATAAAAAATGTTATCCATTAACAAGTGCAGTCCCCTATTATATGCCATTATATGACCTAGCTTTAAATTTTTCATTTCTGTCATTGGCAGTTTTGGAAAAGTATTTAATTTGGGGCAGAAAGCTTGGCTAAATACTAGAGATACCAAATATCTCAAATATTCTATTTTATTCTATTCAGTTGGCACTCTGAATGGGCTGGTCCAGTGGCCTAGAGCACAAGGCCTGGTATTGGAACATATGAAGCCTTCCTTGGAACCGGGTCCAACTGATGCTGGTATATAAGATTCACCCATGAAGGGATCCCTGTTGACCCGAGTATCATATCCCACTCTCTCCAGCCTTTGAAAGTATAAAAGGCACTATCAGCCTTAGAAGCCCAACATGGACTCCTCTAAAACATCTGGCAATTTTTTTGTTCCTTTTAATCCTTCGGTCCCAATATTGGCTGGCTAACTTGGAGTGAAAGTAAGTAAAGAAATGAATCTCTCTGTTGTGTTCATTTTTCACCATCCTGATAATGAATATTTGCCAAGAGTGATGTTACTGTCAAACATGGCTTTCTCTACGGGAGAGAAGGTTGATTCTCATCTGGTCGGAAAATCAGAAGTTGTCGTGGAGACCAGTGTATCCAAATCTATGGGGAATAGATCATCTAGACCTTTCCAGATGCTCTTCCATATAGAATAGTACATCCAACTTACGTTTGGTCCTAATTCATAGCCTCATTGGCCCATTGGGACCTTAAAGAACCCTTATATACTTCCCAAGTTAGTGCCCATTCCTGAAAGTGACGTCAACCTCATGGTTATGGTTGTGATGGATGCCATTGTGTGTCTGCTCCTAATCTGAACTGCCCAGGACTTTCTTAACACCAATCCCAAACATGGGTAAGCATCCTTTGCTGCAAACATACCTAAATGCCTGGCTGCTTCTTGGATTCTTCCAACACTCAAGTTGGATCTGGATTTTCAGCACAGGTGCATTTTAACTACTATAACCAATCCTTGTTTTATAGGCCATAAAGCTGTTACAGAGCAAGCAGAAAGAATATTGCAAACGCTTTAAGAATTGGGGGCAAATGTACCATGTGGTAGTGGTTATGCTGGTAATTTACTGATTTTCTGCATGTTTCTTACCATTCCTTCTTGTTGACCCATTAGTTCCCTTATTTGATATTCATAATTTTAATAATTGCAGTATAATCTTGCACAAATACCATGAATATAAACTATCTAGAAAAAGTCTAGATCTTGAAGGATATAGACTTGATGGGTTCTTTATTTTAGAAATATTGGTACCAGCTGTTTGATGATCTTTATTATCGAGTCAAGCCAAATTCATGTTCCTTTTGAAAAGTCGATCCTTAGTCTGTATTCTTGTTATTGTATTTGTCTTATTATAACCTTCCATACCTGAGTTTCACTCTCTTATTTTTCTAACAAGACCTATAGACATGGATTTTGGTGGATTTTGAAATGAAACAAATTTCTTCACTAATCACTCTCTTTATTGCGAGGCATTTTGTTTCTGTAAACCTGGGATAGCATTGCTAGGGGGATACAGTGTGGATCCTGCCTTTCAGATGAAGAAGATTGGAACTCTGTGTGTTTCACCAAAATAGCTTCTGCAAGTTTAAAGTCCATGAAAGGTCTTTTTTGGACCCAAGATTTAAGTGCTGTTATTTAATTGCATGGTCACACTGTCATGTTATTGAACTCTACGTGCCGATCGTGTAGTTCATCAAATATACTCTGTAACAGCGTAACTCCATGTATACCCCAAATGGAATGCCAGCTTTCAAGAAGAGATTTAGAGAAATGTTCTGATGGGATGGTTGAGTTGTAACGGGGATGTGAGTCTCAATATTTTGGGTTTTCTTACCCAGTATTAGAAAATTATTGTCCATGTGACACTTTCTTTAATGCTGTGTACAAGTAAAGTGTAAAATTGTCAGCGTCGTTAAGTCAAGTAGTGGTGCTTCCAGGTTGGTAGCTTAAAATTTTGTGGAATTATAGTGGAATACTTAAAATCTAAAACAGTGCGTCTCAGAATACCATAAGAATCACGTAGGATGCATTTTAAATACATAAGCATCACCTGTGGTGCTTGTTAA
This sequence comes from Physeter macrocephalus, assembly GCF_002837175.3. Taxonomy (NCBI): domain Eukaryota; kingdom Metazoa; phylum Chordata; class Mammalia; order Artiodactyla; family Physeteridae; genus Physeter; species Physeter macrocephalus. Next base: position 15,521,723 of record NC_041223.1, on the reverse strand, counting down.
AGCTCTAGATTCCTTGTGCCCTGAGCCCTGAGCCTTGATTTAGTAAATCTGGACTAATCTGATCTATTAGTCATGCCAGGTGCTCACACTTCGAGGCCGTGGATGCAGTGCTTCTCAAACTTTATAAAGTGTGTGCACATGGCATTGGCGTCTTGGTAAGACGCAGGCTGACGTTCAGTAGGTCCGAGGTAGTGCCGGAGACTCTGATTCTGATGCATTTCCAGATGATGCTTTAGAAACTCCAGCTTTGCAACTCAGCGTCCCGTGGGTATCTTTACATTTCCATCTGTACCTAACTTGCTATCTTTTTGCTTTTGACCCCATAGATTGAGCTAGGTTTTAACCGCCTTTAAACTTTCTGCCTGATAGAATTTTAAAATACTTGCCTACCTTGCTTATCTTGTCCTCGTTCTTATTTATTTTTTTTCACGTGTCTAGATGTGCACCGGTTGCGCCTTGAAGCGCCGTCAGCTGTAACACAAGCTCCAGATCGCAAAACCACAGCCAGGCCCTCCCGCTGCTCCCAGGAACTGAAAGCCATGGAGCTTTCCGACAGCGACCGGCCGGTCAGCTTTGGCTCCACGTCGTCCTCGGCCTCCTCCCGGGACAGCCATGGCTCCTTTGGCAGCAGAATGACCTTAGTTTCAAACAGCCACTTGGGCTTGTTTCCCCAGGATAAGGAAGCAGGGGCCGTAAAGCTGGAGCTGATGCCAGCCAGGCCGTTTTCCAGCAGCGAGCTGCCGAGGGACGGTGCAGCCGGGCAACAGAACCCGGACCAGAGCAATGAGAGGCAGCCCTGGGCTCAGCACAGAGTGGAAACCAACGCGGCGACCGAAGCGGGGGCAGAGTCGGCCACCAGCCCCAAGCTGCTCTATGTGGACAGAGTTGTGCAGGAGATTCTGGAGACCGAAAGGACTTACGTGCAAGATTTAAAAAGCATCGCAGAGGTAAGGCAAACTGTTGGCGTTTGAAGTTTGTCCTGCAGCACCAACCTGTTCGCAAAATACAGAGCAAAGCCAGGCGTCTTCTAAGATGCAGGAGTGGTGTGAATGTTTAAACAGATCATAACTTGAGAAACCCTAGGGCCATCCCCTCTGTGTTAAGATCCTCTTCATATTTGCATTCACGAGTTGATTACATGCTCGGAGCAAGAATGATGATACCAGTGCAGACACCGGTGTGTTGTGTTAGTGAATCCTGCCCCAAAGGTCTGAGAGTCTCTGGCAGAGAGTGGAGCAGAGGATGGAGGCTTCCCGACTTGCAGATGTCAGGTGTGTACTGACTGAGCCCATCAGGCTATCTTCGCCTTAATCACAATTGTCTCCTGGTGTCTGGAGCTTCCAAAACCATAGATACCTGTGTCTCACCTCCAGAGACGGATTTCCTGGGCCTGGGGTGTGGTCCGCGGGTAGGAGGAAATTATGGAAGAACCCCAGGTGCTTCTTCTGTGCAAACAAGCCTGGGAATTACCGTCTGATGGTGTTTTCTGTATTGGTTGGTATTTGAGGGAAGGTGGTGAAAGAGAAAAACCCTGGGCTTGGTCTTAGGCGTTTACTTTTCTTTTATGGTAAGCAAGTTTGCATAAATTCTTTGACTCCCTGAAAATTGAACTCAGCTCAGGTACCAGATCGCAGACTCTGGAAATTCAATTATTAATTTGTTGCTGTTGTTTTCCCTGTATCCTTTCTCTTTTTTTTTAATTTTTATTTTATGCGGGAGTATAGTTGATTTATTCAATAATTAATTTGACTTTGATTTAGAGTTAGGTTTTCAAGGATAAAGTAAGAATTACCAGAGCCACTCGGATATTAATTCATTCTCAATTAATGATTTAAAATATTAGTATTAATAGTTCAAAGGCAAATCGATATTATTATAAAGCTACACTCCCTTTGCTGCCCTAGTACTATCCCAGATTCTTTCATGCGTTAGTGCCTACTTCCTGTTTTCAGACTTTTAATCTAAAATGTGTTTCAGAATAAAGTGGTGGAACATTTGCTGATGAGGACCTTCTCCACCAAATACATACATTCTTATAGCTTTAGGGGAAAAACAAATTCTAAGGCGCAGTTGTGTGTTGAGTTCCACAAATGATCGAACCAGACACTGTCTACTAAAAATAGTTATGACATAACTTCCCAGTAAAAATAGAAAAATCGACTGATGCTCAACCACAGCAATATGTGATACCAAATGTAGAATAAACCAGGCCAATTGTTTCTTTAATTTCATCAATGATGTCATTTGTACTTGAGAAGAAATACCTGTGAAACTGCCAAAAATTTTGGAACCCTCTCAGGAAATTTATGCTTGTCAAAGCTTTCTTTGGTCTGTCCTTTTTTCTTTCTTTCTTGGAAACTTTACCACTTCATCAAAACTCACCGTCCCGACAGAGAAACCTTTAGTGACTAAGCTGGGATTCTCTGAACACTCTTTTTTTTTTTTTTTTTTTTTTTTGCTGAGGCTGATTGACAGACCTTAGGTGAGAAGAAATAAGGTAAGATGTATATGAAAGAAAACAGATCAAGGCAGAATTTTTTTCTAAGAAAGTTTCAGCAGAAATTTTATTCCAAGCTCTCCAAATGTTCTTGCCTTTTTTCCTTTATCAGTGCATTAGCCATGTTTTACACTAGGGGTTAGTGGACTTTTTCTATAAAGGGCCAGATAGTAAATATTTTAGGTTTTCTGGGCCCTAAGCTGTCAGTCCTAACTGCTCAGTCCTGCCACTGTAGCCCAGCAGTAGCCCCGGACACTATGTCAATGAAGGGGCATGGAAGTTCCAGGAAAACTTTAGGGCTGGGCTGGACCCAAGGGCCCTGGTTCGCCCAGCCCTGTATTAGACTATGAATTTGCACCTGCATTTCATCAACTGTAAAATGAGACTAATAATACCTGCCTTATAGGGTTGTTATTATGATAATTCAATTTGATAATACATAGAAAGCTCACACGACAGCACCTGCAACGTGGTAAGCAATTAATAAGTGGAAACTATCATCATCACCGGCCTCTTCTGAATTTGCTGGTTGAGAGTGAACAAACCACTCTCGACTGGCCCAGTTATAGCTGTCTTACCTGAAGTCTTTCACAAAAATAAACAGATTAGTAATTCACTACAGCAGAAATTTAATTAGGAAAAAGTAAGTTAAAACGGGTGATTCCAACATTATTATTTTGAAGGCAATTGGATTATTTCTGAGGAACCCACGGAAAACCTGAGGTGACACGTAAGAGGGAGAGGAGAGATGAAGAAGGTTGTTGGAGGAAGGGTGGTTGGGAGAAATGTCCCAAATGTAGAAGGAGGCACCGGGTAGGAAGAAGTAGATTCTGCTTTGCTCCAAAGTCACCGGGATGCTTCGAGTCACATCCCCTCCCCGCCTAGAAAAGTGCAGAGTCTCTTCAGATCAGGATTGGTCACTGCAGCCTCTTCTTGACACACTTTTGTGTGTGACCACCTCTGTTTCTCAAGATCACAATTTTCACAAAATTGTGAAATTTTGTTTTATCTAGTTCTTTCCTTTATGGAGAGTAACCAATTATTTTCCAGCTTGCAGCAACCTTACCCAATAAAGACTGTTATGAGGGGTATTGTTTTAAAATACAAAGCGTCAACTCCTTTAAAAATCCATTTTTCTTTTTTTTTTTTTTTTTTTTTTTTTTTTTTTTTTTTTTTTTTGCAGTA
>NC_041223.1:15454271-15517956 GCF_002837175.3 Physeter macrocephalus | reverse complement strand
ATGTGGGATCTTCCCGGACCGGGGCACGAACCCGTGTCCCCTGCATCGGCGGGCGGACTCCCAACCACTGCGCCACCAGGGAAGCCCAAAAAATCCTTTTTTCTTGATCCATTTCTAACCTGTTTTTATAATTCTGTAGCTGAGTTCTCTAACATCCTCAATTTTTCAAATTCAGAATTTTCGGTTGGGAAAAGGGCTACTTAGTAACAACCTACCATAATAAGCTCTCACCACACAAAGAGACAGAGTTTGTTCATTGACTTTCGAAGCAAGAATTATTTCTGGAAAAAAACATCTAATCGTTTATAGAGATAACTGGGTGGGAAGTCATTTTTCACTTATGCAGGAGCACAGTTTCGCACTGTCCACACTCTCTACTTTATTGACTTCCCACTAACTAATATCCTTCAATAATCAGTCTCGGTTTAATTAATTTTCCTGTAAGCAGTACATTTTTATCTGTAGTATATCCATCCTATCCATACAAAATCCTCACCACTCAGGTTTACGTTTAGTTCTTAGAATTTATAAAAAGAAACATTTTTGTGAAAGGTCATTGCTATGTACACTGATTTAGAAGATGTTAATACCGTGTGCTTTGATAGCTCAACATGGTACCAAATAGCGTCAGAGTAGCTTATTTCTGAGAAGAGATCCTGCTGACATCATCTGGGCAGTAGGATTCCCAGATGTTGGTTACAAGGCAAAGGAGGATGTATGTCTTTCTTTCCCTACGTAGAGACATTGTATTAAAATAATCCCAAATATATTGGGATTTTTTTCTTCCCCATGCCATTTAGGAATTCAAAAATGAATTCCTAATGCTTTCTGAAAATTTAACTGAGAAATGTTATTGTTCTTATTGCTACTGGTCTTCATCCCTTGCATCCTCCTCAGACCCTTTTCTCTGTCCCCCCATCCCCTCCCCATGGCTACTCTATCCTCTGCTCCTTTGCCTGACATCCTAGTGATTTGCACACTTGACATTTGAGAGAGAGAGAGAGGTGAGGTCTTGACTATCACCCATACTGAAAGAAACAATAGAGCTGTTATTTCCATTTCTATATATGGCTCCTAATAGCATTCACAGATAAAATGAGATAATAAGTATGAAAGCAAGTTTTAAAAGTTAAAAGTAAAATCGCCAATGATACAGTTTGTGGAGAGGGAGAAATTCATAGCTGGAAAGTAGGAAATAAGGGTTTCTTTCATGTTTAATGGGACATTAGATTGACTGAGCAGAGACTCTCATGCGTAGAGGGGGTTTCTTTAATCTTTCTAAATGATCTATAAAAGAGCCTTTGACAGTCTCATAAACTTGGCCCCAGATATAGTTCATGGCCTGTTTTAACCTTTTTAGGAAAGTTTTTAAATTATTCATAGCATCATGTAATACTGTGTAATTAGAAGTTACATCCCTACTACAAAATGGCATCTTTGAAGTATAAGAAATACTAAATTAAACCATCTTTTGGGATGCTGAGGACGTGTATTTAGTGAGGAAAAAGTGGGTAAAATATTAAAAGTAACATGTGAGTTTATTTTTTTTTCTATCATATTCCAGAAAACCAAAATCCTTTTCCAAGCACCTTTATCCTTACAGGGTGTTAATAAGTTAAGAAGTGATTATTATAGCTTTACTGTGTAAAATTTAAACAGCCAAAGCCTTAAGCAATCCTTGTTGAAAGCATTCAGCATTGTTCAAAAGCTGTTGCTACGCAAGGATTATACTGTTGCTCTCCAACCCCCAGCTCTTGTGTTTATTGGTCGACACGGACTCTTTGTTTGTCGTGTGATAGTACAGACGGTGGCAGTGTATGTGGAGAAAAAGTGGGTAAAATATTAAAAGTAACATGTGAGTTTATTTTTTTTTCTATCATATTCCAGAAAACCAAAATCCTTTTCCAAGCACCTTTATCCTTACAGGGTGTTAATAAGTTAAGAAGTGATTATTATAGCTTTACTGTGTAAAATTTAAACAGCCAAAGCCTTAAGCAATCCTTGTTGAAAGCATTCAGCATTGTTCAAAAGCTGTTGCTACGCAAGGATTATACTGTTGCTCTCCAGCCCCCAGCTCTTGTGTTTATTGGTCGACACGGACTCTTTGTCGTGTGATAGTACAGACGGTGGCAGCGTATGTGGATGAGAGAAGGATGCTTTTCACACCCTTAGTGATATGAAGCACGTTGAAAGCTATTCTGCCTGTTGCCATAGCTTAAAGAGGCTGCCCTTGGCACCGGAGGTATCCGTTAGTGGAAGGAGAACTCACGCTTGGGAAGCGAGCCTCTCCCAGATCTGTGCAGAGTGAATGAAGGAACCCAGTGATCAGGCCCAGGGCATTTGTGCAGTGACTCCACCCTTGACTCTGCCTGGAGACTTAGGTCTTAGGCTGGTGAGGTGACTAAGACTTGGATAAAATGGAATCTGAGTGGGCTTTTGTCCTGTGCCACCCCTCAAGGACAACACTGTCAAGCTTGGAGGTGGTTTCTCTTGAAGCCTGGCTTCCTGTGGATTCTGTTGGAGAGATGAGATGTTTTGGTGTGGAAAGGTCAGTTTATGTCTCTGCTACTCTTTTCCCTTGGCCGTGAAAGGATGGCTTTACATGGGCATTCCCTGGACCAGCCATAACTGCTTACGATACGTGACGAGAGGAGAAAGGTTTTGAACCAAGGGAAAAGGCTGTTGAGATGTGGTGAACTGTCATGGATTTTATTGTCTTTCTATTTACAGATGTCCTCACTCACTACTTTCCCTCCAGTTTAAATAACATTTATTAAACTGGCACTTTTTATGAGGTTCATTTAGACTAAGATTTTTTGAATATTGAGGGAAGTATGTGTTCAACGCTAGAGTGTAGGACTTGTCAGGGATTGTTTTTAAGGAAGGTTTATCATGTGGGTGGGTTTAACAAAGAATTTACACTGTAGTACTTGGCATAAGGTAATGTACTTTTTCTTTTACATGGCATTTGAGCACTTTTGTTTGAATGGGTCTTATTTTTCCTTCCAAGGACTTTTATCACGGTGGGTGAGTGAGATCTTTCCTAAAACCATTTAAGATCTATGGTAATTTGGAAGCAAACCTGTTAAGTAGTTTCATGCTTATGTAGAAGTTATTCCTCAAATAGCGCATCTAACCACTGTACATGAGCCCCCCAAACTTCACTTTGACTGTTTGTTTCCATGCCTCTTTGTTGTTGTTTCGCCCCCCTCCTTCCCTACCCCACCCCACTCTCATCTCTTGTCACCTTAACCATGACAGAAACTTAGAAGGTGAGAACATAGTGATTTTGAGTGTTCATCTCTTCTACTGGTTGCAGCCTAATATGGGAGGGAGGGCAGGGACCTGGCCTTTTAAGTCTTTTGTCCATTTGGAATGTTCTGATCATACCTTATGATTAATTGCTAATGAACATCGAAAATAGGTCAAGGTGGGCAGCATTTTGTAAAAGCAAAGTGAGTTAAGGTTTGCAGAGTTGTTGTGCAAAAGTAGCTGTGGGCTATTCACACAAGTTCGTGTATACTTAATGAATGATGTCAGTTTATTTCCACCAAATCTTTCTGGCTAGATCTTGAGTCAAAACTTAGGAAAATTAGTCAAAATAACGATATTGGTCAGATTCTCCTGGGAGCACGTGTAGACAGTGAGTATCACCGACGTGAAACCTTAAGCTTTGTGACCACACCTGCCACCTCAATGAATCCGAACAGCTGTAAACATACTTCATAGCTACCACTTCTAAATTTTCTCGATATGTGCCTTAATAACAAAAACACCAAAAAACAACATTAACAGCAACTAATATTTGAGTGCTTACTGTATTTCAGGCACTGCATTAAGCACTTATAGCCTCACCCACAGCCCCATCTTGTGGGTACTGTAATAATTTTCTTATTTTTAGCACAAGAATATTGCATGTACAAAGAGCAAAGGAACTTATCCAAGGTCTGTAAATGGTTAGTGGTAGAACTGGAACCCAAGTTTCGCTCTGAAGCCCCTCTTTTACTATTACACTGTTATTGTAAATCTCCTCTTATTGTCTAGCAGAGGGCTCAGAGATTTTGGTCTTCTTAAGCTCTCTAGGGCAGGGTGTTGCAACAGCAGCACAATAGACATTTGGGGCTGGATAGTTCTTGGCTGTAGGGGATAGTCATGTTCATTGTAGGATGTTTAGCAGCAAACCTGGCCTCTACCCACTAGATGCCAATAGAACCACCACCATCCCCACTCATGACAACCAAAATTGCCTCTAGACATTGCCAAATAGCCCCTGAGGGACAAAATTCCCTTGGTTGAGAACTACTGTTCCAAAAATTTGGAAGGCATCATGTATAAGAGTAGGCTAAGCCACAGTAACAAATAGGCCCCAAATTTAGTGACTTAATACAACAGAAGTTTCTCCTTTTACAGTCATGTATGCGTGTGTTCAAGTTAATGGGAGTTGTGCTTCTCCATGCAGTCATTCAGGAACCAAGCTGATGAGGCTCTGGCCTCTTCAGCACGTGGCTCCAAAGGTTGTGCTGGGGTCTGTGCCATCTCAGCTAAAAGGGCAAGAGGACATGGAGACATGCATTGGGGAAGGGGTGGGAGGTTCTGGGACAAGCACAGAAATGGCTCACCCCGTCTCTCTTTGCACATCAAACTCTAAGTTTGGAGATATAGTCTAGCTGTGTGCCCAGAAAAAGTAGGAAACATTTTTGTGAGCAATTGCCAGTGTACACCATGCATTATATCTATCTGAAACATTCTCATTGTAAAACTTACGCCATGTATCCCGCCATCGCTAAAAGTAAAAATAAAACTACATGAAGCAGAAAGCTGGAAAGATTTTGATGATGCTTACTGCCAAGACTATAGTTACTCTCTCTACTAAATAACCCTATAGAATGTTTGAAATGGAATTCTTCATTGAGGACCTGGAACAGATTCAGACCAATGTACCTTCTCTCGTTCCTCCCCTCTTTCATGTCTCCATCGCCACCACCCTCTTTTTCTCCCATGATTCCTAATGCCCTCTCCTCTTTTATTTTTGGAGTTTTTCCGATCCATATGACCTGTCAACAGGGCTCTTTGGAATTATTGAACATAATAGGTAGTATTTCAGTTTAAAAAGGGGCCTTCTGGGTCTAGCATAGTTCAAAGGCAGGGATGGTACTTCTCTTGCTAGTGTTCTGGAAACCTCTTGAGTAGACTGGAGTCAATGAGGATAATGGACTAATGCCATCAAACCCTTAATAGAATGATGATGCTTGGAAGCTGCAGGTTTATCACCACACTGATAAAGTTTATAAGAAAATTGAATGCCCTCCTTTTCACTGCCCTGCCCTTCTCTTAGACTCATTTCTCTAGCTGTTCTGGGAAGCCAAAATGAGAATTATAGACACTTGAAGAAAAAGTAAGCAATGAAGAACCTAATTGTTGAAAGTGTTTTAATACATTCTTGGGCCTTGCACCCACTAAATCAACAGACATCATTATGGATGGTTTTCCATAAGAAGTTGAAGTCAACTTGCATCTTTCCAGAGGTGAACTTGGAGAAAGCAAATTTACCATTGATAAATAGTAGTCTGTTTATATTGTTAACCTTTACCTGGAGTACACTTTTCAAATTACTAAGAACTCTGTAGCAATAGCATAATGAACACCAGTTGGTGTAATAATTATGAATTTAGTGGTGTTTCTCATTGTCTCCTTAAGAAATACTAAACCTCAGGCAATGGAAAAGTCACCTTTGCATTCCTGACAATCCTGACTTGTGACTTGCTTCTTTATTTTTTATTTTTTAAACTTCTTATTTTTGTGTGACTTGCTTCTTGAAGCTTGGGGCCAGAATCAATAGTTGAGGTCAGTCCAAAGATGTCCAGGCTTTGTAGGACATTTTTACCAGGTTGCAAGAGTTCGTGATCTGAGAAGAGATTATAGTTGCAGATTGTTTTTAGCTTCCATATCATATGTCTAAGACCCAAGAAAGAGAGAGTACAGATGATAGAGGTAAAGAGCTATATGAATTTCAAAGTGCCTACAATCAATCCCGCTGTAATAGGACATATGTGCTCCTAAAAATTACTCACTATGCAAAATCGTATGAGGAAGAAATGGAAAAATGGGTTCCAAGCACAACACTCAAAAACATCATCAGTGACACAAAAAAAGAAAGATAGGAATCTAACAAAAATGGAGACAGTTTTATACATGTTAAATGGTTAAAGTATCATATTCTCTAGTAAATATGATACTTCACCTCAAAAAAAAAAACCCTGAAATTTCTTGTGGGAGCCAACTGATTCCCACAGCTGCCACCCTCTGTGAGAGGAAGAGAACAAAGAGGAGTGAGAGAAAAAGAGTGAGAAAAAAAGAACAGTAAAGAGGAAAAAGAACAGAAGGAAAAATATAAGGTAGGCTAAGAGGAAGGAGAGAAAAACTGAAGAGAGCAGAAGCCATGTGCAGGGTTGCAGTGTGAGTTATTATGAAGTAGGTTTACCTAACATCGATGCAAAATTGATACGCGTGCCATGGATGGGTGCAGCTTTGAGGCACACAAGGTGGACTGAGGTGGACCGAGGTAGCTGGTATGTATTTGAGGGGGGTGTGTGTGTGTGTGTGTGTGTGTGTGTGTTTGCATTCCTCTGCTGCTCTTTGGAAGTGGCTGTGCTTTTCTCTGCTCACCTAGTGTTTGTCGTGGATGCAATCCTGCCTAAGCAAAATTCAGAAATTTAAGTTCAAGTTACTCCCTAGTATAGTAATCAGGTGGGAACACATTCATGTTTTCAAAGCAAATGTTAAAGCAAAATTGACTGTACTTATTCTCTGGAGTATTATGACTTGTTACCAATAGGTCTCACCCCTCCCCCATCCCCTTTGCTCAGACCAGAAGATTAAAGAACACTATACCTGTTGTCAAAAAACATGATCTTCCATTTATGTTAAGTAGGACTAATAAAGACAATGACAAATATTCCTAAAGCACTTTTTATTTCCTCCTTGTAAGAAAAAAATGGTTTAAAAGAATTTCAAGCTCTCTCAGCAATTTGAGACTTTATTTACATTTGTGAAAACTAAAAAATAGATTTTTTTTTTTACCCTAATCTGGGACCAACAAATATGATTACCTGAAAGTGGAGTTGTCAGAAATTTTTCTTTCGCTGAAAGGATTTTCACAATTTGGTCCAATACTCTTACACAAACTATAGCTCTTGCTGTCTATGAAACTCATTACACCAAGGAGATGTAAGGGGTAAATATTAGTGTATTTCTGATGATAAAATTAGAATATTTTCCACCTGCACTTGCAGATTCAGAGTTAGACAATGTATTAAAGGAAAGGATAGACTGACTTACAGACATAACTGAGTACATTGATTTCTTTTGCGAGATCAAGCATTAAGAAAAATACCCGCAACTGAACAGTCCCTTCCCATTCTATTAAGCTTTTTTTTTTTAAGGCAACATTCTGATTTTTGATGAAAAGTCATTTCAAAAACTTCAGTTAACTCAGGTGATCGAGTAGCTATTATTACGGGTCTGCTAAAGAACTGCTAATATATTTCAAAGACTGCCTGTAGGCACAATTCTATTGAAGGTTTGCTAAAACAGGTCATGTTCAGTTGGGGTAGAATTATCCTGCCTTTTGAGTGTGTGCCATCTTGAAAATTCAGTTATACTGAGTGGGTAGAAAATATAGAATTCAGGAAATTGTGTTCAAAACAAACCAGCCTTCAGTTGGGAGCAGTTTCCCATGGCTGGAAATTTCTTCCAAAGAAAACATGTTGCTTACACCTTGTGAAACTAATCACATCAAAGAATCTACCCAGGTCATTTGACAAGCCTAGAGCAAGTTGGTGTGGAAGCAACCCTGCTCTGTAATACCTAGAAAAGGAAGAGGTAGATTGGGCTGATGTGGGACTTGTCAGCCTACATGGTTTACTAACCTGTTTTCTGATCGTTCATGTTTTCAATTTCTCCTCTACCCACCAAGACTACTCTGCCACTTAAGGGGGATAGCATTGTTCAATACAGCAGCTCACATGGAATGTTTTATATCTTTTTAAAACTGGTAAAATATACGTGACATTTATTATTTTAACCATTTTAAGTGTACAATTCAATGACATTAAGTACATTGACACTGTTGTACATTGAACTACATAACCATTACCACCTTCCATCTCCAGAAATTTTCTGTCACCCCAAATTGAAACTGTGCACCCATTAAACACTAACTCTTCATTCCCTCTTTCCTCAGCCTCAGGCAGTCCTTTTTTCATTTTTAAAAATTGTGGTAGAATACACATAACATAAAATTTACTGTCTTAACCATTTTTAAATGTACAGTTTAGAGGCATTACGTATGTTCACAGTGTTGTGCAACCAATACCTAGAATTCTTTTCGTCTTGCAAAACTGAAACTCTGTACCTGTTAAACAGTAACTCCCCGTTCTCCCCTCCCTCCTTCCAGCTCGTGATAACCACCACTGTACTCTCTACTTCTATGAATCTGACTACTTTTGATACCTCACATAAGTGGAATCATACAGTACTTGTTCTTTTGTGACTGTTTATTTCACTCAGCATAATGTCTTCAAGGTTCATCCGTGTCATAGCACATGTCAGAATTTTCTTCCTTAAGGTTGAATAACATTCTGTTGTATGTATATATCACATTTTGTTTCTCCAGTCATCTGTTGGTGGATGCTTAGATTGCTTCAAATAGCGCAGAATTTTTGATTCAGTAGAATCACACAAAGTTTTAGAACTGAAAAATAACTCAGAGAAGTCTAACTTACCATAGATTCTGAAAGGGTAAGGTGTGTTGGTAAGTTTTCTATTCCTGGCAATCAGCACTGCCTTTGACACTTAATAGGCCATCAGTAAATATTTGCTGAATGAATTATCAAGTTCTACCCAATCATTTTTATAGGTGAGGAAATGGAGATCCAGAGAACCAAGTGATTTCTCCAACTGGATGCAAATCTTAGTTCTGTCACCTACTACCTTTGATCTTGAACAATTATTTAACTTCTGTAATCTTCAGTTTCTTCTTAAAATGAAAGGTATTGCCTACCTCATAGGATGTTGTGAGGATAAACAGAGGTAATGCCTATAAAATGCTTTGCACGGACCTGGCACAGCTGAAACTCTCAACAGCTAAAAGCTGTTCAAGTCCAGACCCTGAAGCTAAGTATTGGCAGTGCCAGGACTGTATTCATTTCATTTAGAAACAACTAGAAAAATACAAGAAGCATTTATTGAGTTTCCCTTACGTACCAATTAAGGAGGGTTCTCATACATACTTGTTAAGGAAATTTTCTGGAAACACATTACATTTACTGCCCAGTTTTCTACATCTCAGCCATTGACAAGGATGAAATTGACACGGATACGTGTGAAGGACAGAGCTTGTCACTTCTGCATCCAACCACCACATAGTTTAGACAAAACCAGAGCAGTGGTATAGAGGGGAATTGGGAACAATTAGGGTCATTTCCTGAGCAACTTCTTGGGACATGTCTAAACTGTGGCATTACCTTTTTTCCCTAGCATATATATAGGTAGCTTTTTGAGGATGAGAAATTGTCTCCTGCAAGACCAGAGAGTCTGGGCTAGCCCATTTGTAATAATTAACAGATAAATTGATACTCTAGGACCCCTTCTTGCCAACTCCTGTTCTGAAGTAGGAGCTGGCTCTAAAGTTCCAGGTCCTATTTGAAAGGAAGAAGGTAAAGAAGGTTACTGATAAATTGTATAAATTTACTTCATATTCAAAATTATCTAGAATGTTCTAGGTATTACTTTTGGCAAGAAAATCCACTAGAATAAAATTCTTACTTCGAAGATAGGACAAAGTAAAGCAACATAAAGATCCCGTATGAGAACACACAGTTAACTGGTCATCAGCTAGGTTCATATCAAGGATAATAAGCCCTCACAGACAGGATCAAGGGGTTATTATTTGAGCAATTAAAAGCTGTCACCTAAGAAATCTGGTTAGGAAGAGCAGCTAAAAACAGGATTTTTCTAAAACAGAGGCTGCACTTGAGTATCACCTGGGGAGCTTTTACAACTCCTGCCCCCTCAGGTGTAACCTGGACTAATGAAATCTGAATCTCCCAGGGTGACATCACTTTTTCTTAAAGCTCTCCATATTCCAATAAGCAATCAACATTGAGGTCCACTGTCCTAAAGGGATTTTTTTTCCCTTTGTTATAAAGCAAACAATAGACATTGAAAGGCAGCACGAATTACCCCACCCACCCCATCCCCTGTGATGAAATGGTGAAAATGAAGAAAAGCTAGAATCTGCAAGAACTGAATCCAAATCCTGACTGCCATTTCCCTTTGTGATCTTGGATAAGTTACTAAACTTTTCTAAGTTTCAGTGTTTTTACCTGTAAAACGGGAATAAGAGGATTGTTGTGAAAGTAAGACTATCCATGCAAAATGCTAGCACCGTGCTAGGCATATATAGTAAGCAGTTAAGTGAGAATGATTATTAATATTATCATTATTATTATTAATATACTTAGTAGTATTTGGAAAGGCCAGTAACTTCTGGTACATTTCAAAGTATCATATTGTTCTTGCTAATCTACGTTAAGGTATTATTTCAGAAAATTATTTTAACTTTGCAGTTGAAGAAGGATATATATCGTTCTGATTTTGTTAGTTTATCTGATATACTTACATGTAGTTGGAATTTATTTCTAATATCGTACAGGGCTGCCAGGGATGCAATGGCAGAATGAAATTATTTCCAGAATTTTGACTTGAGCTGAGCTAAACTGAGATTGATTTAACGGGCAGAGCAGTGGTCTGGGCTCCAGTCCCACGCTGACAGTGAGCTGTGTGCCGTGGACAACCAACCAGGCTGACCTCAGCTTCATCCTCCGTAAATGAGTCTAATTCAAGAAGCCAGAATCTAAAGATGACTAGAGATCTCATCTCCTCCAACCTCAGCTCTCAAGAATGTAACTAGGAAATAAGTGAGCCCTTTGAGCAGCCAAAATAGATATTTCAAATGCCGAACAGTAAATCCTGTGTCTTTACCCAAAGAGAGGCCCCTTCACTAAGAGCCTATTTACTCTACATGTTTAAAATAAGCTTAATTAGGGAATTCCCTGGCGATCCATCCGGTGGTTAGGACTCCGAGCTTTCAGAGCTGAGGGCCCAGTTCAATCCCTGGTGAGGGAAGAACTAAGATCCCGCAAGCCGCGCGGCACCGCCAAAAAATAAATTAATTAATAAAATAAGTTTAATTATTTGGTTTCCTAGCCCACAGCAAGGGGAGGGGAGGGAGCGGGAGGAAGTGAATGTGATGGCACTAAGGAGCCAGAGGAAGAACTCCTTAGAAAATGAATTAAGGTAAAGCTATTTAGAGTGGGGTCAAGCTCACCTTCTCACCCTGGTGAATTTCCCTTGTGAATTTACTCCCCAGAGAATAACCTGAGTCCTTACTGATGAGCCTGACTAGCAAGAACATTTTTTATTATGTTTAGTATACATCTAAAATATATCGCCTGATGCCTGGTCTTCATATACAAAGTGATTTTTTTAAATTATGATCACTGACTTTTTATTGAAGTATAGTTGGTTTACAATATTGTGTTTAGTTTTAGATGGACAGCAAAGTGACTCAGATATAGGTAGATATAGATATATTCTTTTTCAGATTCTTTTCCATTATAAGCTGTTACAAGATGTTGAATATAGTTCCCTGTGCTGTATAGAACCTTGTTTATTTTATATATAATAGTGTGTATATGTTAATCCCAGCCTCCTAATTTATCCCTCCCCCCCACCCACTCCACCCCCCCAGCTCCCGCTTTCTCCTTTGGTAACTATAAGCTTGTTTCTATGTCTGTGAGTCTGTTTCTGTTTTGACTTTTTAAATGTTTTTCACGGTTGTAAAATATACATAACATAAAATTTACCATTTTCAAGTGTACAATTCAGTGGCAATAAGCACATACACAAGTGTTGTGCAACCATCACCACTATCCATTTCTAGAACGTTCTTTACCATCCCACACAGAAACTCTACACCCATTAAACAATAACTGCCCACGCCCCCTTCCCCAGTCCCTGGCAATCTCCAGTCTACTTTCTGTCTGTGAATTTGCTAGAATCAAACAATAGTTGTCCTTCTGTGTCTGGCTTCTTTCCCTTAGCATGTTTCCAGGGTTCATCCATGTTGTAGCATGTGTCAGAATGTCATTAATGATAATTAACTTTTAATACTTAGAGAAAATTCTTATGCAATAACTCATCCCTTAACAAAAGTGAGGTGACCCTTTATTATAAGTGAGACTCACCCTTACTCTGTAAGAAGGGGGTGTATGAAAATAATAAAGGCATGATGAGAAATTACAAGCATCTGTCCAACCCAAAGCAAAATGGAATGCTTGTTCTGAATGTTTTTGTTTGGTTAAACTAATATAAAAGAGTCCCTAATGATTCTTGTGCTTGAATCATTGACACACACGTGCACACACACACACGCACACACCCCAAAATAGGTCACATAAAAACTAGAGAGAAGCTGCAGCCTAAGTCTCTGGTTTCAAGTGGCAAAATCACATTGAGGCAAAATTATTCCTGTTTTCTCTGAATGCTGCTTAAAGGACTTGGGGGAGCGGCGGGTGCAGACGCGCTTGAAGGAGGCAGGGTGAGCCATTCCTTTAAACTGCGCTTTAAAATATTTTCTTTTTTAAAAAAAAACATCTTTATTGGAGTGTAATTGCTTTACGATGGTGTGTTAGTTTCTGCTGTATAACAAAGTGAATCAGCCATACATATACAAAAATATATATATTTTTTCTTCTGAAACAAGCCTTTTTTTCTCTTTGGACCAACAAGAAATGTTACACGTGTCCCTTCAGTTTTATAATGCGGCTTAAAGTTAAGTTGTTAACCTTTAAGTGGGAGATGAGTCAGGAGAAGACGGCCACTCCCGCCACTGCAGCAGCCAACAATCAACACGGAATGGCTGAAAAGAGTGCTCTTCTGTCCCGTTTTCCCTAAAGCAGTGGATAAATCACTCAGCCCCGAGGGCTGTTTATGGCCTTGTATAGGGTGTTCCCAATGCAAATGCACGTAGAGAAAAGGGTGAGAGTTAATCTACTTTTGATTGGGGAAGCATTTCTTTTCTTGTGCAAAGGCGGGAGTTAGGTGGGTGGGAAGAGAGTTAAAAAGGAACGCAGAGTTTAGGAACTTTTGTCATCTTTGAGAGGCTGTGTTGTTTAAAGGCTGTCCTTGAGACCAAGGGGGAGGGGAGGGGAGGGGAGGGAGCAGAAGAGGAACACTGGGTTGGGTTACGATTCAGTACAACTTTTTCGCCACTTAAAGAGCTTGAGAGATCTGCCAGGGACTCTGTTAACCCTTGCCTTCCGGGCTCTGCTTCGCCCACTTAGCAGATGGATCAAGTTCATAGGAATTCACTCTGCAAACGTTCAGTGCTGGGAGAGCTACAACAGAACCCCTGGTGGGAGAGAAGGAGCTACAAAAAATTTTTTAGAACACCAGCACTGGATATTGATTCCTCTGGCTTCCTTTATCATGGAATTATAAATGTAAATGCTCAGGGGAGCACCTGACCCAGACTGGGTGGGAAGGATCAGAGAAAGATTCCTGGAAGAATCGTGAAGGAGGCGTTAGCCAGGTTAGGACAGTAGGAGGGGCAGTCTTGGCAGTAAGAATAGAGTATGCAAGACAGTGACCCGTGAGAGAACAGGGGACATTCCCGAAGCTACAAGAAGCCAGTGCCTGTGTTCCGGGGGGTGGTGATGGTGGAGAGGAAACAGGAAAGTGGTAAAAGATGAGCCTAGGCAGGGGTGCAAGCATTGAGGGCCCTCCCTCTGTGCCGCCACCCACGGCTATGGGAAGTCATTGAAGGATTTTATGCGGGAGGCAGAACATCACATCTGAGCTCAAGAAAGATCACCCGGGATTCATTCGGAAAAGCTGGAGGGGGTGGGACCCACCATAGAGGGATTAGGTAGGATGTCCTTGCAGCAGTCCCCGGTGGAGATGAGCAAGGAGCCCAAGGCAGCGGTGAGGGAGAGGAAGACTCAGTTTCACAAGAGCTACAGGTGGAAGAGGCAGGATTTCTCGTCCAGGTGGACCGAGCAGGTGAGAGGGCCGGGGTCTGGGAGACTTTCGAGGGTCATGGGGGCTTTGAGTGCATGTGTCTCCCATAACGATCTTCACACTCTCTCCCAACAATGCCGCTTAAGGACTGAGCCTTCCTACGGCACTCTTACCACCCGTGGGCAGAGAAGGGTGGTGGGAGAGGCTTTTTAGTATAATTTGTCAGTGTGCAGGTAGAGTTAACTTGCTTTTGAACCAAAAGAAGTTCCAATCTGGCTATCTCCCCGTTCTACCGAGGAGGAACCTGGGATGCAGAAGTCCACACAGCAGCCGCTGCTACCAGCCAATGTGTGCTGGGCACGCGTGCGGGGCGCCTTAAATGGACGTTGTTGTTTAACCCCCAGAGTAATGATCAGGTGGGTAGTTGTATTATCTCTACTTAACAGCTGAAGCAGTGAGCCTCAGCAAGGCCAGTCATCCACCGAAGGGCCGGCTCTCAGAGCCAGGCTGCCCGCCGAGGAGGCTGGTGCATTTCCCACCACACAGCATCTGGAGCCAAGGCCTCCGGGAGGAATCTCTGTCCTGTCCCTAGTGCCATGCTCTGTCCTCAGATAAATCTGCTGTCCTGGGAAAGCAGATCTGCAGCAGATGGAAACTTCATGGATTACAAGAAAAGGCATGTCATGTCCTTCTGTTGAGACTGTAAAGCTACTGCTGTAGAAATTCATCCTACACAGTCTCTTGAAAAATCATTTATGGAAACCTCATCCTATGAGGTCGATCTCCCTCCCCCTCCCTCCCCCCCCCTTCCTCTCTCTCTCTTTCAGTTCTAAGTAATGTGTCCATGGACATTGTGCTTTTGATTTAAGAGAGGAGAAAAAATAGTTTTCCCGAAATCACACATTTTACTCCGTGGGCCTTGAAATTGGAACCAGGCCTCCAATACAACAAAAGGAAATCTTTGAATTTACCCCATTCAAGAGACCCAGTGCTCTTCAAGAAAGTCAAGTTTCTGGGGAGTGTCCCATCATGCTGGCCCACCTGCGCCCTCTTTTACCCTCTGCATAGGGCTTCTTCCCACTCCCCTGGAGGTTGCCAAGCCCGTGGCTGTTTCTCTGTCAGTAAATGTCTTCTGGTTAAGACTGTGCTGTAATGAGCTCAACAGCAGTATAGCCAGAGAAGCAATAAGATATGTCCTTAGGGCTGCTCATTGTTTTCGATACAATGAACGGAACCGGTTCCCCTATGCATTTCCATAGGGAAATGGATTACCTAATGCCGCCAGAGTATAATCACATTCATCCTCGTTGAAAAACTGCCCTTCAAGAGATCGGTCCCTGTGTAGGTTCTTTCTTTTAATATATCCAGCCTCGTTGTATTGCAGTTTTCAAGTAGAATAGCTTGACCTTGAGGGTCATCATCAATCTGTGTGACTCAGTAGATGGGAAGTCGAGTGATGTCTTCCAGCCTTTCCCTCTTTCTACTTAACGTCGTCCAGGTGGCCCCTGCCTTGGGGGCCTGGTTGAAACTTGTATATGTTTCAGAGTCCCAAGTAAATTAGCATAAATTGTACCTACCGTATACAGACCAATTGCTATGAGAATTACCTGTATCACAGTTCCTGTCTCAGTAAGAGACTAGAAAGTATTCCAACTAATTAAGTAAGTCATATAGTTAATTACTGTCCCATTCATCATTAGGTCAAGCATACACTAACTGGTCATGTGTATGTGGCAAAACTGACTGTATCTGTTTTAATGGGCCATTATTTGGTGTCCTTATTTCCAGACGTCTGATGCTCTAGAATTGAGAGTCCTTGGGTGAGGTATGGGTGGTTTTTGACTTGCAAACAGGAAATGTTTTGCTGAGAAATCCATGGCCGCATGTTGATGTTTAGTGAAGGCCTTTAAGCCATCGGTGTACGAAGTGATGTGCAGAGTTCCGTGGAGGAGGTCAGAGCACCAAGAACAAAATCCAGACTGACTGTCATCAAAAGCGTGTTACTCTAACCAGCTGACTACGGTACACGATCCCCTGTGAAGCAGCAAAACCCCTTCCAGGGTCACTTACCCACAGTCGTAAGGAAGCTTTGCTACACGAGTCCCGTACCTCTTTGTACATTTCATTTCCGTACACCAACCCTTTCCCCTGACAAAAGCTATGCTTTCAGAGCTGCTGTTTCTCTCTACATTGCTGATTGATCTTCATTTTATAGTGATTCCTGATTCTATAGCTTTTCAACTCTCTGCTTTCCAGGCTCTCCATTGTATACATTGTTTAATAAACTTAAAAGTAGCATGGTGCTAAAAGAACAGGAAAAATTCATTTGTAGTGTTTCTGCATGATTGGCTTTGTAAAGGAATGAGTTCCTATGGGGAGAGCTACACAGAGTCATGCAAATAAAGAGGGATGGAATGACCAACCTTGGGGGGTCTGGCAAGGAAAGTGGTATGTTTTGAAGGAGTAGAGAACCACGCACTCGTAAGAAGGAAGAGAACTTGTGAGCGGAATCGGAAAGCGTGAGCCAGTGTTGAAAGTAAAATGGCAGATGGCTGAGAGCTGGTGTGCTTGGCTGATGGAAGAGCAGGTCTGGGGTGTGTGTTGATGAACACATGAAGGAAGTGGGTTCATCCTGTGAATGGACCAATGTTAATTCGGATACAGTACGTGACAATCCTGGCACGCGGCAGTGACCTAGTCAGTGAGAGTTGTGAGTTTGGTAGGCTCCTAACTCATACCTAATAAGAACCACATTTAGTCCCAAAGTCAGCAGCAGACCTCTACTGTCTAAAGATACTGTATTAAGGACTAAAACCTTTGAAGCAGTGGTACAGGGTTTGGGCGGCCAAGCTATAGTCAGCTGGTCCTGGTTTGAATGCAAGTAAGTTATGCACACCCTGTGTGACCTTGGGGAGCAACTGAACATTTCTAAGCTTCCAATAAAATGGGATTAACAATGGGACTCACCTCCTGGCGTTGCTGTGAAGATTAAATGAGATAATGCATATAAAGTAGTGAGCTCAGTACCTATCACCAAACCTTATAAGAATAGTAATAACAATAATGATAATGATAATAATAGTAGTAGTAGTAAATAGCAGTGAGGAGGAGTTAAACCTCAGGTGATCTAATAATGTAAATTTATTTTACTGATCTTTTATTTTCTTTCCCATATACAAAAGCCCTTGGGCTTTATTTAATTTTTCATAATTACCGTGTTTCAAATTACACCAGCAGTGCAGAGATTGTAATTGAGATGAATCCGTTTCTTTTTTTTTTTTTTTTTTTTAATATTTATTTATTTATTTGGTTGCCTCAGGCCTTAGTTATGGCACGTGGGATCTTCAGTTGCGGCCTGCGAACTCTTAGTTGCAGCATGTGGGATCTAGTTCCCTGACCAGGGATCGAATCTGGGCCCCCTGCATTGGGAGCGTGGAGTCTTAGCCTGGACCACCAGGGAAGTCTCGAGATGAATCGGTTTCTCATTTTCAGTACTTAAAGATTTGCCAGGACATAATCCCGCTGCTACCTCATCAGCCTTTGCTTCATTTTTCTTCCTGAAGGATTATGGCCACATCTAATTGTATCTGTCTGCTTCCTTACCTGGCTCAGGACCTGGAGAGTAAAAAGGGAGTATATGCTAAGTAAAGTTAACCCAGTGAGGAGGAGAACATAACAAGAGTCAGAAAAAAGGGCTCAAGGGAGTGGTTAATAAACTTCCTTCCCTGTCTTGTCAACGCCCGCCAGGACTCTGGTGCCATGCTTTACTGCAGGCAGCCTGGAAAACTCTCTGGTTGCCCATTTTGAAGATTTTAAACATATTTTATATTTATTCACATTCAGTAAGCACATAGATTATCCCAGAAATGCTTTCCTCCTTTTTTGGTAGCTAGAAATGATGATCGGATTAAAGAGTACAGAGAAAAAAGTAATGGTAGGTTTCAAATAAGTATGGAAAGATATTTCAGTATACAGCAGCTCCTCTTCATGGGTGTGTGTCCACCTCTCTTATTTTAAGAAGAGCTTTTGCATATGAGAACATTGTCGATGTAATTTGAAAACCCTAAGCACAATTTTAAAATAAATATTTAAATAAGCAATTTAACAAAGCAGTAGAAAATTAAGGTTTTTTTTTTGCTGTTCTTACAGAAGAGGCGAACTTTTCTATTTGTTATAACTAAGGGTAATAGAAGAGATTCATTTCAGTGTTATATTTCTACCCAGCTTCTTAATTATTATAACATTTTTAGATTTATTTAGGTACATCAGATTCTTCCTCCTGGTACTAATATGAAGTAAAGACCATTGATTTTTATAAGGGTCGTCAGAAGTGTAGTGAAAGATGGGCAACTAGTCACTTTAAGGCCTTTAATATATGAATGCTAGTCCTGTTTCTTAATATCTTGCTTATATCATTAGATTACTGTTAACTACCGGTTCATAAATATTTTCTGCTTTTAGTTTTAGGGGAAAAGCAAACAAATATTCCCCGATATTTGCTCTTTCTACTCAGTACTGCTGTTTTTAACAGAACTCCTGTCCCCCACCCCCTCCCCAAGTTTCTCTTTCTGGGACGAACTACCCGACCCTCCCCCTTTCCAGGTCCAGCTGTCCCGTCCTCTCCCCAGGGGGCGCCTCCTACCCCTCCTTCTTTCAGGAGGAAGAAGTGAAACAATAGAGGGAACTGAGCTGGCACAAGTGTCATTTGTCACAGCTTAGCTAGAAGGCCATTCTCAGCATTTTTTTACTGATGTCTTAGGTACTGAAACTATTAGAGAAGGTAAATGAGGCTGAAACCTCCCTGTTTTTTTATTATTCTTTTACTCAAATATCTCAGAGCATTAATACTGACTTCCATATATGGCCAATTAAGATCAGCCTCTATACCATCGGTTAGGAAAACTCTGAATAAGAACTGATACCATATCAGCAACAGAAGCTGCTTTCAACTTGAAATTAATTTGGGTTTCCATTCCTGTGCTTGCCTGTGTGGGTCTCTCTCCTTTCTCTTTTTTCTTCCCGTTCACGCTTTCTTCCCTCTTTCTCTTCCTGCCTCATTTCTTTCCTCTTCTTTTTCTCTTCTCTTTTCCCCCTTCCCCCTTCTTTCTCTTGCCCTCCTCCAGTCTCTGCAACAGTATTGGCAGAAAGATTCGTCCTGTTGATGCTGTATTGTATTTTCAGCACAGTTCTCTGTGTTGGGGGTGGAAGGAGCTACCTTATATAGACTCAGGGACAGCCTTGTTCCCACAGTAAGAGCTTTTGTTTCCAGCCTGATGGGGTGGCCAGAGACCCCCAGTCTCACTTCTTTGGCTATATCTTCCTCCCCCATGGATGTCAATAGAGGAAGAAAAGAGATTAACGTGAAGACTAGACTTCTGATGCTTTATGTGCAGGCTACAGCAGGAAATTTTAGTGTAAGCCCTGTTTTGTGGTTTATTTGGAAGAAAGATAAAAAGTTTCTTTCATTTGAAAATGGACTCTTCTATATTCTCACAGCCCTTTGTAAATAATTCTTAGAACACTTAAATTGTTATCCTGTGATTTGTTTCTTTCTCCCTTACTGCCTTGTGAGCACCTAGAGGGTTAGGGGTCTTATCTTACTCATTTCTGAACGCCCCTTCCCACAGTTTCCAGCACATAGGCCTGTGCCCACCCCCGCCCCGCCTAAATCTTTATTGTAATAATGAGGTACATTATGATAAAGCTATTGAATGGGGTACAATGTAGCCGTTATAATGAAAGAACTATGTTTACGTATAGGAGCTCTGTGTATTTACGTACACTGAATGGAAAAACAAAGTTGTGAATCGAGCATAAAATCTCATGTTTTATAGATAACAATTATGCCCCAGAACCTGACCCAGAAGCATGCACACAGCATCTTTTTTTAAAATTAATTTTTCTTGGAGCATCGTTGCTTTACAATGTTGTGTTAGTTTCTGCCGTGCAGCAAAGTGAATCAGCTATACATATACGTATACCCACTCTTTTTTGGATTTCCTTCCCATTTAGGTCACCACAGAGCACTGAGCAGAGTTCCCTGTGCTCTACAGCAGGTTCTCGCTAGTTATCTGTTTTATACGTAGTAGTGTATACATGTCAATTCCAATCTCCCAATTCATCTCACCCCCTCTTCCCCCCATGGTAAGCATAAGTTTGTTCTCTACATCTGGCATACCGCATCTTTAACCAGAGTTACCTCTGGAAAGTGACATCTGGGCAGAGAGGGAAGGCCCTTGAGAAGGAATAGGAAACTTTTTATTTCATATGCTCTGACTTGTTAGAATTTTGTTTTCTACAGCATCAAATGAAGCTGACCAGTGTCAGCTTGGTCACACAGACAGTGCTCCCCACGCAGACTTCCCAAGAGAGGTGCTCATCTTCCTGTCCTCCACCTTTCGTCTCGTGCCTTCACCTTGGCTCTTACAGTCACCTTCTGTCTTGCTCCGTGTTCACCTTTGCCAGTATCCCCTCCAGTCATTCCGGGCTTCCTCCCTCCATCTTCTTCTTCCCTGCACCTCCCACCAGCCTGTTCATGGATGCATGCATGCATGCATAGATGGATGGTTGCATGCATGGGTAGATGGATGGATGCATGCATGCATAGATGGATGGTTGCATGTATGGGTAGATGGATGGATGCATGCATAGATAGATGCATGGATGGATAGATGCATGGATGGATGGACAGATCCATCGATGGCTCCTCCCTGATCCTACATCTCTTCCGGTTACTGCCCCACCACTCTCCTTCCTTTACATCCCAACGTCTCCAAATATATGCTCATCTATTACCCACTTCCAAATCAGTCTGCAGTTCTCTCTAGTCACGGGATTTGGGACTCTATTATCCCCTGGGTTTTCCTGAGACTGTTTCTGAACAAGGTGGGAAGCACACATCTGGCTCTGTGCTCCCACTCAGGGATACGACCTCCCATCAGTGTGGGCCAGGGTCCTGTGCTGCCCGAGGCCTCACGGCTCTCAATTTGCCTTGCTACTCTCCTCCACAAGGGATCTTTGGTGTTCTCACTGCAACACGGGAGACTCACTGGAGGTGCCATGACCTGCTGACACCCTCCGAGGTTGCAGTTTGCTAGCACTGAGATAGCCTGAAACCGCTTTCTCATGGCCAGGACTGGACGTGGCCCTGGGCCCTGAAGGTGGGAGGACATTTGGTCCCCATGCTTCTGTCACTGCTGCGTAAGATGGGGCCCAAAGTTGCACAAAGAGCTCTCTCAGCAGACCACTCAGTTTTCCTTCCCAAATCCTGTGCCCGGCAAACCCCTCCTTGGGGATGTCCTAGGGTCCGCCTCATCTTCGCATGTCCAAGACCAAGGCGCTGTCTTTACCTGCAGACCACCACCCTCATCTCTTCAGTTCCCTCGGGAATGCAGAGGGAAAGTGCGTGATTCGGGCAGTGCCCTGTGACTGTGAACCCATCGTGTCCCCCGTGATGTCCCTGAAGGGCAGCATTTGTGCAGAAGGCAACAGCTGGAAAATAAAACTCGTATTTCTTCTCCAAGCCTCTCTAACAAGAGCAGGATGAGCAGCCCTGATCCACCTGAAGACCTACCATGTAGATGAGCGAGGCCGAAGGATACGCCTGTGTCCTTTTTACCGTGAATCTCCAGAGGCGCCTTGAAGTGTTTGATGTGGGTGTGAGGCAGTCCAGTGCAGGTCTCAGTCAGCTGGAAAGGCCGAGAGCCACCCTGCCAAGGCCTCTGCGGGGGAGCTTTCCCTCACCAGCCACCTGGGAGAGAAACTCGGAGGGATGAAAGCTGGTGGAGACTTCCCCCCGGAGGGAGCACCCAGCTCTCTCCAAGCTGCAGCCAACGGGACAAGGAGACGAGGGGCTGGCAGTGTCCTTGCTGGGAACCAGGAGAACAGCACCTTCCTCCTCGGAGCTGAAGGTGAGAGAAGAGACTCCCTTCTCCTGAAAGCTGTCTGCCTTGACTGGCTCCTTTCTCTCGGTCTCCACATCTAATTAAATACAGCTCCACTCTGTGGAACTTGTGGAGGACTGGCTCCGGTCTTACCTGCGCTGCTGTCCGGGTCTAACTGGCCTCCGAACTGGCAGTTTTATAGCTAATGTTCTATTTTCTGATGCTGGGATGATCTTTGGGCTCATGGCATCTGTCAGTGGTTGCCTCCACCTAAGAGCACGGAAGGTTCTCCATGATCAAGCCTCTCCTGACTGCAGCCTCTCTCACTTTGCAGCCCCACTCCAGGGTCTGTGTTCATGCGCATGTCCTGCTCCATCAGCCCGTCTCGGCTTCTTTTATCTTATTTTATTTTGTCTTATTTTATTGGCCACGCCACGTGGCCTGTGGGATCTTAGTTCCCCGACCAGGGATGAAACCCAAGCCCCCTGCACTGGAAGCGTGGAGTCCTAACCACTGGACCTCCAGGGAAGCCCCTCAGCTCCTTTTAGTGTCCTGACGGCACCCTGCATTTCGTTACCATGTGCCCCTTTACTCTTTTCCATCTTCCTGGGTGTTGTGTCTCCTTCCAGTTTCTCTCTGTTCTAACTCCCGGTCATCCTTAAAGATTCAACTCCACCATCACCTTCTCTAGAAGACTTCTCCCTGACCTGGAATTGCCCACTTCCTCCTCTGCCTTCTTCTCCCATGTGTTGAATATTTATCAGTCATGCTGCCTAAACACTGTATTGTACTTATTTGTTTATACTTGTCTTTCAACTACACAGGGAACTCCTTGGGGGAAGGGATCATGTTTTATTCATTTTATTTAATTCCTAGCTTGTAAAACAGGACTTGGCATGCATTCTTATGACCTCAAAAAGAGGAGGGAAGGAGGGTTTGTATGAATAAATGTGAATGTGCTTTTTAAACTGTAAATTGACACACAAATGTAAGTTATTGTAGTATCAACAGCATCCCAATGTAATACGTGAAATTTGGAGACAGGTTTTATATAAACAAATGATTACTTTCTAGTAAAGGTGGACGAGTTGGAGCAACCAAAGAAGATGCATCCTCCAAAATAAAGACCAAAAATCTTACACAGGAGTTATAACAAGGGGCTTAGAATTTGGAAGTGCTAACACAAAAACTAGACCAAAAAGAGGAAGCGAAAGAGATAGAATTTTGAAACCTAAGCAAGAGGGCTTAGGAACAGAACATTTTCTTCGTTTTGTTTCTACAATGTATCTTCAAGAAAGAGATAGAGTAGAAAAAATATTAAGTACCGATCTAAATAAATCTTTTCTCTTCTTGTGGTTTATCTTCATTTTCATATTAAACAGATTACAATTTTAAACGTTATTTGAGAGGAAAAAAGGGAGACAGGCACGGGGGTATTAGCTTAATTCTTTCAGGGCATCTTAAAGAAATAAAGCGAGCTACCAAGGACATTGAGTTTGAATTCTGTCCCAGTTCTGGAAGCATC
Source organism: Physeter macrocephalus (assembly GCF_002837175.3). NCBI lineage: Eukaryota > Metazoa > Chordata > Mammalia > Artiodactyla > Physeteridae > Physeter > Physeter macrocephalus. The sequence goes on along the minus strand of NC_041223.1, from coordinate 15,494,466 downwards.
CTTTCTCCAGCATCTCTGCTGGACTGTTGTCTAGACCAGACCTTCTCAAACTATCTGTGGTGAGGGACAAGTGCGCGCGCGCGCGCGTGTGTTTTCCTATCAGCCACACACTGACACTTTTGTAAAACACCGCAAAAAATGAATTACTAGAAAAACAAAAGAGAAGGTATCAGACATGCAAAATACAAGCCCAAATTTATCATTAGATTCAACAAATATCATTCCGTCAAAATGCTATAAAAGTTTCTACATGCTTTCTCTCAAGTTCTGCACTTATCTATCTTGTAGATCAATAACAGTTTGCAAACTGGCTCCTGTCCATTTATCACACTTCAAATAGCACCGAGTTCAACTTTACTTGGATATTTTCAATGACAGACATCACAGGAATGAAAAAGTTATTGAGAAGAGGGTACACGTGTACAAATCTTACAGTGGTGGAGCTGTTGATTAGAAAAGAAATACTTTAGGTAAAATTTATAGTAGTCTAGTAAAAATTTTTTCGAATGGTGTAAAGCTGTTTTTTGTATCTCCTCCCTACCCTCCTCAAAATTGAGTGAATTCTTTGATCCTCTTGGAGAATAATTGTTTTCTGCGCAGAAGTTTTAAATGTATCTTTCATTGTTAACTGTAGGGTAACCATAGGTGCTGACATCAAGCCAATAAAATTAAAAAGCAGTGTGACAGGCTCTAATAAATTTCATTGGTGTCTTTACTCTGTCATTTGAGCACAGAATGAACTATTATTATCACTGAGCTTCAAACCTCTCATTTTGGCTTCAGATAATTACAGCTGCTAATGCAGTGCATGCTACAGTAGTTTTCAGTAACTGGTTTAGGGTTAAAGTATCATATTTAAAAGACTTAATTATGATCAGTGGGGGAACACGTTGTGGCCATATGCCTTTGATCTGTTTTCTAGAGTGGCCTGCAAAACTCTGGACTCCTAACGATCTATTTTCTCAACGATTTCAGAAAACAAGCAGCGTTTAAAATCTAGTTCCTCCACCACGGACTCCGGGGTTTTGAAACTCTTTCATTTGGAGATGGGCCATCCTCTGTTGGAAGTGGGCCATGGCTCTTTGTCTCTCACCCCAGATGAAATTCTTCAACCCCCTTAACTCAGTCTTTCCCTGACATGAAGAATTTAGTATCAGGTTTCTGCAAAATGAACCAGCTTTGCATTTGAAGTGAGAAAAAGGATTCTTCCTTTTCTCCTTAAACCCCCTTGCAGCTGGCCAGGTGAATCTGGAATATATGCGTCATCTGCGCCCCAATCTTCACGCTGCTGTTTGGTGTGGATCACGCCTGCGGATATCCTTCTGTTTCACTTTTCAATTTCATCTTTCACTTTTCAAAATCATACTTTTCATAGTATTCATCTATAACCTTTGTTTTACCTTCTTAATTTTGCATATGACGTGTCCTTTTAAAATGTTGATCAGCGTATGAAACAACTATCAAATATAAGCATTCAATGCAGTTAAATATTAGCCCATCTCTTTGTGCCACGTGTAATTTTATGAAACTATCAAGGAATACATTTTTTTTTTTGAGGAAGCCTAAGTTAGATTTATACTTGTTCAAAATGCACTCTTCAGTTCTAGCCTTCTTTAGCATTTCTTATTTGGGCGTTATCTCTATAGCCTATACAGGTGCTTAAGCTCCTTACGATTGCTCCGTTCATAAAAGTATGGAGGCTGGGTCTTGCTCTTGTGGGTTTTTAACGGCAATTACACTTAAACCTTGGGAGTCTAACTTCTTATTGAGATGACCACTTTCTGAAGAAGAAAAGATGTTACCACCAACCTTGTTAAAACATGAAAAGGCTTATGAACATCGGTTCCTGCATGACCGTGATTTTAGCAATAAAGAACCAGAATGGTAAGTTACATGATGCAGTCTGTGAACCATGCTATGGAGACAGTTCCTGACGAAGCCTGGCCTGTTTTCCATTTGAGGAACATGAAGGGCATGAGAGGGTGGCTGTGGCTTATTAAAAGACAAAAGCAACAATTATCTGATGGTTCTTACATTTCAGCCTCTCCTTTCACTAGTTGCGCTTAAACAGTATTGTGTTTGCGATTGGCCATCGGAATGTGGTTGAGTGCTGGGATTTTCACGGTCTGGCTGACTTTTCCCAGGGTGACTTCCCCAATGCTGCAGAACTCTGGGTGACGTTTGGTGGAGAGCCATGCTGCATTGTTCAGCCCAGGGCGGGGAACTGTATTTATTTTTGATTTTACGTTATTTCAGCTGTTTTCACTTTTTTCTTTATTGTTTTCTTGCCTCCTACAGAGTTCTCTTTTCAAGCCTGGCTGGGGGAAGGGGGACACTCAGTTATGGACTCAGCACACAGCGTGGAGAGCAGATTTCCCCTCTCTCAGCAGTTCAAATAACTTCTGAGCCACGTCCATTTAACCCGCTGTGGGTCTGAGCCCACGTTAGCTCCATGGGGAGCTGTTTCCATGTTAAAATATATAAAATCCTTTCAAGCTGTCTGTGGCTCCTTAACATGGCCTATTGGATAGCATAAGTGAGTGACATGCTTATTTTATTTTAAAAAGTTTTTTTTAAATAATCTGGTATTTGAGGATAAATTTAGTTCTAGACTTTAGCAACTGATAGCTTTCTGACTTAAAAGGTTATGTTTAAAACAACTGTATCACATTTCAGAATTTTTTTTTTTTTTTTTTTTTTTTTTGCTATACCACATGGCTTGTAGGATTTTAGTTCCATGACCAGGGATTGAACCCGGGCCATGGCAGTGAAAGCACTGAGTCCTAACCACTGGACTGCCAGGGAATTCCCAAATTTCAGAATTTTTATTTCTGGTTTCCCACTGTATGAATTTTAGAGTCTTTTTATCCTACAAATCAGTCAAGGAGACAGCAGACAATGTTGTATGCCAAAACTCTGACTCTGTCAGTAACTGTCGTCATTATATTATGCATCTAGGGAAGCACTAATACATTTTGGGCGTAGGTATGTCAGTGTACATACACTCTTTCTCCTTGCTCGAACTCCCTGTTCTATAAGTAGGGAAGTATTTCATTATTAATAAAAGAGAGATTCTGCCTTCTCATGGTAGAGTTAATGAGCACATTAGTATAATAATTACTTGAAACGGATATGAAAGATTCCTCATGCATAACTAAAGATGACTTGAAAAAGGACAGGAGTGTTTAAGACGTTCTTCTCATTGATTTCACAGGATTACCTTGACTGCATCAAGGACCAAGCGAAACTTCCTCTGGGGGCGGAAGAAAGATCAGCCCTTTTTGGAAACATACAGGATATCTACCACTTTAATAGGTAAGCTGATACTCAAAAGATTGTTCTCACATAAGAACATGATGAATTTTTCTCAAATGAATGTGGCCTAAGAAAACTTACTTGAAATCCCTGATACGACTTCACAGATTTTTGTGGCCTATCATGCCGTGAAATCTTCTACCTGGAAACATCCTGGTTTGTACATGAGTCTCACATTTATCCAAAATCCCTTCCCGCTCCATCCTCCTGGCTCAGAGAAGAGACCTATTCACCCCGACAGAGCAGAGGCATCTTTCTTCCACAACAGAACACGAGCCAAAGGCATCCAAAACTATATGCTGGCTTTTGGTCTCCAGCAACCCCACCTCCGCTGGATTTTCTGACAATTTTCTTGTGCTTAGGGAGTGGGCAGGAGTGAGTAAACACACAATAAATACTTTAATCATAACAGATATTAATTCAGATTAATAGTTAAAATTTACAGTGCTTAATTTAATTCAAACATGTATTGAGTACCTGCCGTGTAGCGGGCAGTGGGTTTAGAAAAGTATCATAGTAAACGAGGCAGACAGGGAGCCGAAGGGGATGGGCAGGCAAATCAGTTCTTATCGTGTATTGTACTTCTTGGAAGACCAGGTAGTAGGCGGGTAAAGAGCATAGACTGGTTTCCAGCGTCTCTGGGTTTGCATGCCAGCTGAGCCATGTATATATTCTTTGGGGAATTTTAAACAGAATACAGATGGTCCCCCCGACTTACAATGGTTCACCTCATGATGTGACTGTACGATGGTGTGAAAGCAAGACGTGTTCAGTAGAAACTGTACCTCAAAGTTTGAATTTTGATTTTTTTTCCCGGGCAGTGAGCCGAAGCTTCCAGTCAGGCACGCCGTCTCGAGGGCAAACAACCAATACACTTAACAACCATTTTGTTTTTTACTTTCAATACAGTGTTCAGTAAATTGCATGAGATATTCAGCACTTTAGTATAAAAGAGGCTTTGCGTTCAATGATTTTGCCCAACTGTAGGCTAATGTAAGTGCTCTGAACACATTTAAGGGAGGCGAAGCTCAGCTTTCGTGTTTGGTAGGTTAGGTGTACTTTAATGCGTTTCCAAGTTATGACATTTTCAACTTACAGTGGATTTATTGGGGCATAACCCCATCATAATTCGAGAAAGATCCGTAGAATGCACTGGAGAAAAATCTGTAGAATGTACCTAACTCCCTCATTTCAAGTCTTTGCTCAAAACTTCCTTTCTCAATGATGTTAACCTGGCACCCAAGCACATACCTTACCTGCTTGCTTTTTCTTTTTCTGCTGGCATTTAGCAATTTCTAACATACTCTGTGATTGACTTTTTTTCTTTTTTTTGCGGTACGCGGGCCTCTCACTGCTGTGGCCTCTCCCGTTGCGGAGCACAGGCTCCGGACGCGCAGGCTCAGCGGCCATGGCTCACGGGCCCGGCCGCTCCGCGGCACGTGGGATCTTCCCGGACCGGGGCACGAACCCGCGTCCCCTGCATCGGCAGGCGGACTCTCAACCACTGCGCCACCAGGGAAGCCCTGTGATTGACTTTTGTGTCTGTTGTTTCCTTCCTCCCCACCCCCACTCACAGAACACTCCCTGAGGGCAGGGATCTGCCAGTTTTGTTACTACCCAAGTGCCTTAAGCAGAGCCTGGCTCCTGGGACCCTCCAAACTTTTGTGGAATACAGAAACAAATGGAAACAATAGGAATATCTACCTCACATGGTTATTGTGAAGCTTCAGTGAGCTGATGTACTTCACGTGCCTCACTCAGTGCCAGCACAGAGTAAACAGCACAATACTAACTAACCAGTGATGATATTGATTTTATTATCGTAAAATCCCCTTATAAAGTTCTACAATGCCCTATCATTGGGTGACTCAACCACAGTGCAAATTATAAATCCTCCCCCTCTTTGCTCACTGAAGCTGGTGTACGTGAGCTCCTTGAGGGTAGGATCCACATCTCCTTTGCCATCCCTAACATCCGTGTGGATCCCTAACACCTAGCCCAAGCCTGGCCTCTGGGAGACATGTTTGAATTACATCAACTCATCCCTTAATTTTGAAAGCCTGGGATATGAAAAAGGCCAGGGTTGCAACATCTCTTTTCATTTGACTGAGTAGACTTTGAAAACCAATTTGCATGTTCCAACATAGTGGTTCTCAACCCAGCCTGCACACTGGAATCATCTGGGAAGGATCGTGTGTGTGTGTGTGTGTGTGTGTGTGTGTGTGTGTGTGTGTGTAGGTTTGTTTTTTGTTTTTAATATGATGACTCCTACTCCTAGAAGTTCTAGGTCTAGTGTGGGACCACAGCATCAGGATTTTGTAAAAGGTCCTCAGATGTTTGTAATGTACAGCCATGGTTGAGAAACACTGTCTAGATAAAATAAACACAATAATAAGCAAATAGAGAAAGGGCATTAAAAAATTGAAATAGGGGGAATTCCCTGGCAGTCCAGTGGTTAGGACTCCGCACCCTCACTGCCAAGGTCCTGGGTTTGATCCCTGGCTGGGGAACTAAGATCCCACAGGCCAGGTGGTACAGCCAAAAACCAAAAAATTTGAATTTGGGGAGCTTAGAGTCTGTGTGTCCGTTAGCAACATGCTGGTATTAGAGCCGGCTTCCATTTAGCAGTCGCTGAGGTTAAAAATCCAGGAGCCCCTGAGTGGCTTCTCCACCCAGATCCCACCAATGGCACAGTAACCCGGGAAGAGGAACAAGGCCTAGATGCTGGGAGGCCCTGGCGTAAGCCTTCTGGTGGTTTGGCTGTAAGTTGACTGTAATGACTGCTTATCTAGGGCTTGCTTCTTGCCCGAGGGCATGGAGCGTTATGTGCATTATCACTTTATGCAAGTCTGGGCTTCTCTGACTGCAAACCCCAGGCATCAAGTGGCATGCCTTCCTGCCAGAGTAGAGCCCTGCTTTTCAGGTCTTGGTTTATGGCATAGTCCAGGAAAGGATTTCTACTCCCCGGCGTTTACAGCTTCATGTGTTTCCTAATTTAAAGGAAGATAAGACTGAAGTAGCCTCCGATGTCAACCAAAAGGGACCTTGGTTGCAAAAGCTGGAAGACTGAGAAGATCTTTATATGCCTGAGTTGGTTCTCTCTCTGTTCTCTTTTCTCTTTGGTGTTCTCTGAATGAGGAAGTCAGAGGTGACTAGAATAAACCTGAGTCAGAATGATGGTATATGTGGCATCAGTGTAGTGACACAATTCATGTGACTGTGTTCATGCCTATCCCTTTTGTAGATCACATTTTTATATATCCTGAACATGCATTGTCTCATTTAATCCTCTTAACAGCTCTGAGGTAGGTAAGATGCAAAAATGTATACACATTGATTAGACACAGGAATCGGTGTAGAAAGTCCTTTGCTCAAGGACATAGAGCTAGAAATCCAACCTAGCCTATTTTGGTTTTTTTTGTTTGTTTGTTTGTTTTTTGTGGTACGCGGGCCTCTCACTGTTGTGGCCTCTCGGGCCTCTCACTGTTGTGGCCTCTCTGTTTGCGGAGGGCCTCTCACTGTTGTGGCCTCTCCCGTTGCGGAGCACAGACTCCGGACGCGCAGGCTCAGCGGCCATGGCTCACGGGCCCAGCCGCTCCGCGGCATGTGGGATCTTCCCGGACCGGGGCACGAACACGTGTCCCCTGCATCGGCAGGCGGCTTCTCAACCACTGCGCCACCAGGGAAGCCCAACCTAGCCTATTTTGAACACACCTGGTTTTATCAAATCTCAACTGGTATTCTTAACTATTTTTAATTATTTTCAAGAACATCTTCCTGTTTAACTTTTACAGTTGAATTGTCTGTACTGTTTTGTCCCTATTCACTTTTATTTCCTTTCTCTTAAATCTGGACTCTAAATTTAGAGCTCAAATGTCTTTGCTATTTTATTTGATTAAATAAGAGTATTGATGTGACTTTTTATGTTAACGCCTCTTATGAATCCTCTGTTCTATACCTTACATCAGTTGATTTCAAAGATACAGCTATCTGGCAAATCTATGGTTAAGGCTTGAAATAATTTTAAAGTTTGTTATTAGTTCAGGTCCAGGTTTCTCAACATAATATAATACTATTGTGCCCAACTAAGCAAGATTTAAAACTCTAAAATTAAAGAGGGCAAAAAGAAAATGGGTTTATTTTGGCCTGGAAACTTCAGCTGATTAGATTTTGTTTTTTAGGAAATATTCCCCCAATACAGGAAAGCATAGAGTACTATGATAAACACCCATGGCGCACCCTCACTCTATCAAGGCCTTCCTTTGTGCCATATTTGCTTTAGAAATTCTTTTTTTAAAAATTTATTTATTTATGGCTGCTTTGGGTCTTCGTTGCTGTGCGTGGGCTTTCTCTAGTTGCGGCGAGCAGGGGCTGCTCTTCCTTGTGGTGTGTGGGCTTCTCTTTGCAGCGGCTTCACTTGTTGCGGAGCACAGGCTCTAGGCTCAGCGTGCAGGCTTCAGTAGTTGTGGCACATGGGCTCAGTAGTTGCGGCTCGTGGACTCTAGAGCACAGGCTCAGTAGTTGTGCCACACGGGCTTAGTTGCTGCACATCACGTGAGATCTTCCCGGACCAGGGATCGAACCCATATCCCCTGCATTGGCAGGCGGATTCTTAACCACTGCGCCACCAGGGAAGTCCCTGCTTTAGAAATTCTTGAAAGCATAAAGGCATTACAAATAATGCTGAGTCCCCTGATATACCCCTCCCAATTGCATCCTGCTCTGTGGAGAGTGGCGCAGTGATGTGCTGGTGTACCACTTCTCCAGGGTGAGGACAAGGGAGGGGGAATCTGGGATTTATAGTGTTTGCCAGTTTCTCTGGTGTAAACACACCCATCACTGCAGATTAAAGCTACTAAGAAGACATCACCGAACATGGAATTAGGAAGAGATGTACAGAATTGGCTCAGAAAAGCCAGTACAGTCTGGCTCAAAATACCACTATAACTATAACTGCTATCCAAGACTTGGTGTTTCCCAAGTATGATCCCAAGTACTTATTTAAAATACAGAGCTTCCCTGATGGCGCAGTGGCTAAGAATCCACCTGCCAATGCAGGGGACACAGGTTTGATCCCTGGTCCGGGAAGATCCCACATGCTGTGGAGCAACTAAGCCCATGAGCCACAACTACTGAGCCTGCGCTCTAGAGCCCGTGAGCCACAACTACTGAGCCCACGTGCCACAGCTACTGAAGCCCGCACACCTAGAGCCCGTGTTCCACAACAAGAGAAGCCACCGCAATGAGAAGCCCCCACACCGCAAGAAAGAGTAGCCCCTGCTCGCTGCAACTAGAGAAAGCCTGCACACAGCAATGAAGACCCAGCGCAGCCAAAAATAAATAAATAAATATTAAAAAAAATAAAATACATAGCATGCTTTAACTTATTTCAAACATGGCATAAATCGTGTCAACCTTTTAGAAGTTTTTTTCACTCAACGTTGCTTTTGAGATTTTATAGCTCTACTTTGCTTATTTTAACTGTGATATAATATTCCATTGGGGGATACATTACCTTGCATTTTGCCAATTGCAGTTAAGACTAAGCCTCTTTTCTTGTTTTTTTGGCCACTTTGATTTCTTCTGTGAATATCTGGTTTATACCCATTGATCATTTTTCTGTCAGGATGTTTCTTTTTCTTTTTTTTTAAAATACCTATACCTATTTATTTATTTGGTTGCACTTAGTTGAGGCAGGTGGGCTCCTTAGTTGTGGCATGCGAACCCTTAGTTGCGGCATGCATGTGGGATCTAGTTCCCTGACTAGGGACAGAACCCAGGCCCCCTGCATTGGGAGTGAGGAGTCTTAATCACTGCGCCACCAGGGAAGTCCCAGGATGTTTCTTTTTCTTAGGGTTGTATAGGAGTTCTGGATGAATTCTCCCTGGAGATCGTTGTGGATTATGTGAGTTGTAATCCTCCCTTAGTATGAGACTTGTCTTTTAACTTTAATTATGGTTGCTTTGAAAATAAGTTGTAAAATTCATAAGTTTGACTACTCTAAGTAAATATAATATTTATAGTATGTGGATTTTGTGTTTGTTTAAAAAATTATCTCCTACTCTCAGCTCATAAATATACTCTATAATTTTCCTAAAAGTCTTAAAATTTGGCTTTTCACTTATGTCCTTAATCTAACGAAAACTGATGGAAGTATGGTTTGTGGTAGGAAATCCAAATCCTTATTTTCATATGGCTAGCTGATGGTCCCATCACCGTAAGCTGAAAAGTATATCTTTTCTATGCCGATTTGTAGTTCCACATTCCTCCTAGGTGAAGTTTATGTGTATGTATGGTCCTGTTTCTGGGCTCTGTGTTTTGTTTTGTTGGTCCCCTTGTCCATCTTTACTCTGTACCACATTGTCTTAATTATTAAATCCACATTGCTCTTCTTCAACAATGGCTTAGCATTTCTTAACTCTTTGCACTGCCAAGTGATTTTTTTTTTTTTGCATTAGTTTGTCAAGTTCCATGAAAAACTCTGTTGGGACTTTTATTGGAATTCGATTTAATTTTTAGATTAATTTTGGCAGAATTGACATCTTCACAATATTGTCATCCTATCTGTAAAAATATCTCATCAATCAAGCTTTTCTAAAATGCCCTATAATAATGTTTTATAGTTTCTCCATCACATTCATACATGTGACTTTAAAAAATTAATTCTTTTTGATGTTATTTTTGACTAGAGTAATTCTTCTATTTTTAAATTAGCCATTATTGTCATGTAGGAATGCTTTTAATTTTTATATGTTGATACTATATCCAACTAACTTTCTAAACTGTCCCATCAGTTCTAATAATGGTTTATAGATCCTTTTTGATTTTCTGTGTAGACAGTAGTGTCTGAAAATAAGGAAAATTTTTTGTCTTCCTTTACAGTTCTTCTATCCTTTGTTTTTTTCTTGTCTTACTGCTTTGGGTAAGTCTTTCCATACAATGTTGATTAGATGTTGGCATTCTTATCTTTTTTCTGACATTAGCAGGAATGCTTTAACTGTTTACCATTAAGTATGATGTTTGTTCCAAGACTTAGACACTTCTTTCTATTTTGCTAAGATTTTAGTGTGAATGAAAATTGAATTTTATTGAATACATAATCATCCTGTAAGAAAATTAGCATATGATTTTTCTCCTATTCATAATGTGGCAAATTATATTAATAGGCCTTCTGATTTGAATCATATATACAATACTAGACTAAACCCTACCTGGCCACGATGTTTCATGTATTTATGCATAATGAGTTTGATTTGTATTTTTTTAAGAACTTTTTCATGTATGTTCATAAATGACAGTAGTGTATAATTTCTTTCCTTGTACTGTCTTTTTTAAAAGTTACTTTTCTTATTTTAATGTTATCTTTTTTTAAAATTAAATTTATTTATTTATTTATTTTTGGCTGCGTTGGGTCTTCGTTGCTGCATGCAGGCTTTCTCTAGTTGCATTGAGCGGGGGCTACTCTTTGTTGAGGTGCGCAGGCTTCTCATCGCGGTGGCTTCTCTTGTTGCGGAGCATGGGCTCTAGGCACACGGGCTTCAGTAGCTGTGGCACACGGGCTCAGTAGTTGTGGCTCATGGGCTCTAGAGCACACACTCAGTAGTTGTGGCGCACGGGCTTAGTTGCTCCGCAGCATGTGGGATCTTCCCGTACCAGGGCTCGAACCCGTGTTCCCTGCATTGGCAGGCGGATTCTTAACCACTGCACCGCTAAGGAAGTCCCCCTTGTACAGTTTTGGCATATTACTAGATTCAAATTGTTATTTCACAAAATCTTCCAACATGAACTGTTTTGGAATACAGTTGAGATTTCATTTTTGCTTTCTTTTTTATAGCCAGATCTTTCTCTCATAATCCCTTTAACAGCCTGGAAATTTAAGACTCTGGTTTGGGTGTCTGGAAAAAATTCCCAAACGGTCAGGAGACAAGCATTGTCCAAGAAACCACTTTCCCCATTTTAACTTGCCCCTAAGCTCCCAAAACTTGGTGTGTTTTTTAACTGCATATGAAAGAAGAGATGTCAGTTGTTTTTACACAGCATCCCTCTCTTGGAATACAGAAGAGTTATCTAAACTGTAATTTGAATCTTTCTTTAATGATGAAGAGTGAGGAAGCAGAGACCATTCCTCCATACTGGAATTCTATTTTTAAATTATTTTTTAGCAAGTTAAAATCATAAGCTCTCTTCCTTCCTTAAAAGATGAGAGTAAAATTTTCCTTTTTCCTTCAACCCTTTCTCTTTATTCAGTATACCTATGTTGAGTCACTGCTGTGTTTAAAACACTGGGCTAAGTCTAGCAGTATAAAGATGAATGACATCATTGTGTAGCAGAGGCAACAAGTCATATAATCAAGGAATGAACAAAATGCTTCGAGAACGCTGAGGAACAAGCAATTAATTTTGTCTGAGGGGCTAGTAAAAGCATCACAGAGCAAGTAACTTCTGTCTTAAGACAAAAACATTATTTGGGCCATGCTTTTTTTCTCCTTTGAAATGTAATTTAGAAAGCAAATCATGGGATACATACAACAATAAGGCAGGGAAAGGTGGGGGCAGTTATCTTTTCTTTTAATGCCTTTTCACACCACCAAAATGTCTTCAACTACTGCACAATGGTAGAAATATATTTTTACCTGCAGGCTTTCTTCTTGTAGACTTTTCAAGACCAGTGCTAATGTATCAGTGAAATTAATGGAGCATTTGGTACTGTTAACCTCACCCCATTTTCTATTCCCTCATGCATGTGTGCCTTTGTGGATGCAAACAAGTTAAAATGCCAGCTGACCTAGTTGGGTGGGTGGGAAAAGGAAGTGGTGCTTAGGGTCTATTGCACACTGGAAGGGGAGAGGCCCTTTTCCCGAATCTTGCTCAGTGTAAGGCGATAGAATCTTCAAGATCGTATTACAATTCCTGACTTCAAGTCCACATCAGTGGTCAGAGAAAGTCTTACCTGGAATATGTTCTGTAAAAGAGAATTGTGTTTCCTCTAACTGCCCATCCAAACAAGGGACTTGAACTCAAGTAAGAAATCTTATTTTCTTTTTCATAATCCGACTCAAAAAGGAGGAAATATTTGCAACAGTTGCTCTGGGAAAAGGGAAAATACCCCAAACCTGAAGGTAGAATGACTCTAATTTTAGCTTTGAGTACAAAATACAATCTATGAGTCACTCCTTCCTGCTACTGTACTTGTAAAGTTGTTCATTAGTTACACTGATGCAGTGAGAAACCTAGTCCCCACCCCGTTAGGCTGTAACTCTAGAATGACAGTCTGTTTCTGGTCTTTATGGAGTCCCTGATCTCCCACATTTCATGGCCCCATCTGAGTTCCCATAGTACACGATGTATTGTTTTATGTTTAGTCATCTTCCGTATCTCCCACACTCCCCGTTGTTCACCAAACACCAGCCAGTGGCTTCCTTTCTACACCTCACATAAGAACACACCATGTTCATTCCGTCCTTAGACTCACTATCAATTTCTTAAAACGACTTTCTCTTCCAACCTTCCCCAAACTCAGATATCACCTCCTCAGAGAACATTCCATGACTGCCCCAATGCTCCTCCACCACCGCCCAGCCTCAGTTGCTCTCTACCACATTGTCCTCTTTATTTCCTTCATAACATAGTACAATATCATATTCTGTTGGGTTTCTCTTGTTTTTCAGTAAAACCAATACTTTACTGTTTTTTCACATAAACATTCTTCAGCAATCTTGTACTATGGTGTGTAAGTTTCTATTGGTAAAAGAATGAAATCTCATTTAGTTTCTTTTTTTTAAATTTTATGTTATTATAATAAGAGCACTTAACATGAGATCTACCCTCTTAAATTTTTAAGTGTTCAATACGTTATTGTTAACTTAGCTACGACGTGGTACAGCAGGTTCAATCTGTTTAGCTGAAACTTTATGCCTCTTAATTAGCAACTCCTTCATTTACTCTTACCCCCAACCCCTGCTAACCACCATTCTACTGTCTGATTCTATGAGTGTGACTGTTTTAGATTTCTCACATAAGTGGAATCATGTACGATTTGTCCTTCTGTGACTGGTTTATTTCACTTAGCATAATGTCAAGTTTCTTCCATGTTGTTACAGAATTTCTTCTCTTTTAAGGCTAAATAATATTTCATTGTATATATATATATATATATATATATATATATATATATACCACATTTTCTTTATTTATCCATCTTTATCCATTCACGGACATTTAGGTTATATCCACATTTTAGCTATTGTGAATACTTCTGCAATGAACATGGTAGTGCTGATATCTCTTCAAGATTTTGATTTCAATTTTTGTAGATAAATACCCCAAAGTTGTATTGCTGGATCATATGGTAGTTCTACTTTTAATTTTTTGGAGAACCTCCATACTGCTTTCCATAGTGGCTGCACCATTTTGCATTCCTATCAACAGTGTACAAGAGTTCCAATTCCTCACATCCTTGCCAACATATGTTGTCTTTTGTTTGATATTGTGTTGTTTATTTCTTTAGTTATTAACACTTATCACTCCTGATCAGAACATAAGCACCATAGGACAGAGCCTTTGTCCATGTTCTTTACCCCATCACCTCAGTGCCTATAGCAGTGCCTGACACACAAGGCTTTCAGTAATTACTATGTTGAATGGAGAGCAAACAGGGTGGTTGGCCAACTGTATCAGGATGATTGCTCTGATGACAGAGCTTGAAAGAAAACCAACTACTTCCTCCTCACTGTTTCCATTATTTTAGAAAAGGGTTGTAAAGGAAAGCGGGCCAAGTGATTCACACAAGGCCTTCCAGGTAGGCAGTACGAGGTTGAAGACACTGTGATGCAGAGTCTAGCCCTCAGCTTTCTTGAGTCAATCAGGAAACAAATCTTTCAATAGATGTGTTTATCATAGAGTGTGGGACTGGGATTCAAAAGCCCTGATACTAACCCCAGCTATGCCATTAATTATTAGCTGTATGACCTAAGGTAAGCCACCTCCCTTGTATGAGTCATGGTTTTCTCACCTTAAAATTAAGGGGTAGGACTGGAAGGTATCTGAGCTCCCTCCCAGCTCTGGTTGTTGAACAATGAAGGCCATTCATTTATAGGTGAGCCATACTAGAGCCTGGGTGGGTCCACTGAGACACTTCCTCCTACCAGGAGATTCAATCTGGAGATGAAATTAAAGCTCAAAGGGTAGCTTGATGAGTGTAACATTGAGAACACAGGGAGTTAAATATTGTCAAGGAGTATTTCTATTAAGCCTTGAGAAGTAACATGATGGATTCTGCTCAAAATTCTTCTGTGCTCAGAAGGAGGATTTATATTGAAAGACCTGGATACAAAACCTATATCCAGGGCACTCCATCCTCCAGTAATGGAAAACACTGGTCCAGATATGTTGCTTCCTTGGCTGTTCTTTTTCTTTGATCTTTTCTCTTACTTCATCCAGTATTTAGATCCTAATGATTAGATTTCAACTGTCTTTAATTTAATCACACCCATCTTTCTATAAAAGATATTGATACAAATATCAGAACTATATTTAAACAAAACAAAAATCTTACAGATGGTATGTTTTTATAGGAATATTAGGAAAGAATGTTTGAAATTGGGACTATTTTGAAATCATGCATTGGTAAAGTTCCTTTCAGAGTACAAGATAGATGCATCAGTGGATTTTAATGTAACAGGATATAGTATATAATGGTTTCAGACTCCAACAAACCTCTAAGAAACTACCATTTGTTGAGTTTCAGTGTCTTATCAAAGAAAGATATACATACTCACCTAAAAGGCTATTAAAATACTCCTCCCTTTTCCGATGACATATTTGTGTGAGGCTGTTGAACGCAGAGCAGATATGAGCATCCATCTCTGTTCTGTTAAGGGAGATATTCGAGATTTGCAAAAATGTAAAACAGTGCTGCTCTTCTCATTAAATTTTGTTTTGTTTTATAAAATCTAATTATTTTTCACAAAAAGTTATTTGTGTTAACATGTACGAAATTAATAATTTATAATGAAATGAATTGATCTTTTAAAAATTATATAGCAGTCTTAATTTCTAATGTGTTGATATAATCCACATAAAGAATTTTAAAGAGGTAAATAGGTCTTGACCCCAAAAAGTTTGAGAACCACTGCCTTGAGTAAGGAGCACCCTATGCAAAGCTCCACTTCTGTGCAGAGTTTATGGTTGGCATTGTGGTGTCTCACCTTCAAACAGGAAAGGATAAATGAAGATTCTCAGGTATTTGAGGAGAACCTCTAACAAGAACAACAGAAGCCCAGATGATCAGAGGAAAGGTACTTGAGCGAAAAGCACAGAGCAGGAAAGATAAGTCCAAAATCCTCATCATCAACATCACCATCTCCTTGGAAATAAGAGATTTTCGCACCCATAAAATAAGAATAGAAACATAAGAAGCATCCAAAGAGCATGTAAACACACACACACACACACACACACACACACACATTGAAATTAAAAGTCAGATAGTAGAAATGAAAAAATTCAGTAGAAGGGATAGAAAATAAAGATGAAGTCTCTCAGAAAACAGAACGATAAGCAAGGAGATGGAAAATAGGAGAGGAAGAATGAGAAAGATTAAAGTATCTAATCTAATGGAGGGGAGGGAGTATTAAAGCCATAATTCAAGAACAGAGTTTCCCTAACTTTTTGGTCCCAGGATCTGTACATGCTTAAAAATTACTAAGTGCCCCAAAAGCTTTTTTGTTTATGATTTATGATGTTTCATTTACCATGACAGAAATTAAAACTGAGAAACTCTTAAGATATCAATGGGGACTTCCCTGGTGGCGCAGTGGTTGAGAATCCGCCTGCCAATGCAGGGGACATGGGTTCAAGGCCTGGTCCGGGAAGATCCCACATGCCACGGAGAAACTAAGCCCGTGCGCCACAACTACTGAGCCTGTGCTCTAGAGCCCACGAGCCACAACTACTGAGCCCGTGTGCCACAACTACTGAAACCCACGTACCTAGAGCCTGTGCTCTGCAGCAAGAGAAGCCACCACAATGAAAAGCCCGCACACCGCAACGAAGAGTAGCCCCTGCTCACGACAACTAGAGAAAGCCCGTGGGCAGCAGCGAAGACCCAACACAGCCAAAAATAAATAAATAAATTTACCTTAAAAGAAAAAGATATCAATGTATTCAATAATAATAATAAATCCACAAATTTCTAGAAAAATTTACTACTCTTCCCACTAACATTTTTGTGTGTGTTGGAATTGTTTTACATTTTTACAAATCTCTTTACTGTTTGACTTACTAGAAGACAGCTGGATTCTCATATCTGCTACTACTTTCCATCTGTGATATCACAGGTCACGTGGCCTCTGGAAAGGCCAGTGTACTCTCACAAGAGAATGAAAGTAAAAAATCTAACCGTGTCAAAGTATTTTTATAAAAATATTGACCTGGCCTTCCCTGGTGGCGCAGTGGTTGAGAATCTGCCTGCTGATGCAGGGGACACGGGTTCGTGCCCCGGTCCGGGAGGATCCCACATGCCGTGGAGCAGCTGGGCCCGTGAGCCATGGCCGCTGAGCCTGCGCGTCCAGAGCCTGTGCTCCGCAACGGGAGAGGCCACAACAGTGAGAGGCCCGCATACCACACACACACTGTATATATATATATATATATATATATATATATATATATATATATATATATATTTTGACCTTACAGACTTCCTGAAGGGATCTCAAGAACCCAGGGGTCATTTTGAGAACTGATACTCAAGAACATTTCCCAGATATTCAAATTGGCTCTGTGCATGAAAAAACCCACCTCAACACCAACCATCACAGCATTTCAGAACCATATTAACAAACAGAAAACGCCAAAAACCTCCAGAATTGATAAACAGGTCACATGGAACCTGGATTGCGGATCAGAATGATATTGGACTTCTCAATAGCATAGCTCCCTGAAAACTGAGGGAAAATAACTTCCAACCAAGAATTCTATATCCATCGATATTATCAGCCAAGTGTGAAGGGAGAACATTTTGAAACAGGAAGAGTCTCAGAAAATGTACTGCCTGTCACCCCTACTGGAGTAGTAGAATCTCCCAAAGGAGACAAAATGGCTTAAATGGTATCTAAGAAACAAGGCATCCAACATGAGAGCTAGGGAAGGACACCATCAGGATGGTGTTGAAGAGAGGACCCAGCAGGCCTGGAGAGCACCTGTCCAGGTGGGAGTGGAAGGACAGACAGCTCTAGGAGGGAGGTCACCAAGAAAGAACACAGCCCATAGATTATCTGATGTTTGAACTCGGTGAGACAGGGTTATACTTCTGGTGCAAAGTTGGAAGGTAAATTAGTGCAGTGTATTTTGAAAACAAAGCAAAAAAAAAAAAAAGCATTTTAACTCCAGGGAAAACATGGTTGTACAAGAAAGGAAATGTAGTTATGGTGCATTCCGAGGCTGAGCTGAGAATAATATTTACATAGTCTTTAAAGTGTAAACTCTGGGGCCTTCCCTGGTGGCGCAGTGGTTAAGACTCCACGCTCCCAATGCAGGGGGCCCAGGTTCGATCCCTGGTCAGGGAACTAGATCCCCCATGCATGCCGCAACCAGGAGTTCACATGCCACAACCAAGGAGCCCACTGGCCTCAACTAAAGAGCACGCCTGCTGCAACCAAGACCCGGTGCAATCAAATAAATAAAATAAATATTTTTTAAAAAAGTGTAAACTCTGACTTTTAATCTAATTAAATTTCATAACAGAGCTTGTTCAAAAGATGGGAGGAAAAGAAGCTGGGGAAATTATGGAGTAAATATCTAAAACTGAAAAAGAATGAAAATGCATTACCAGCATGTTTGGAAACGGGTACATACAGCAGAAACAGCTAGGAGTTGAAAGTGTTTCTGGGGAGTGGCAGTCGAGAATGGGAAACAAAAAGCAAGACAGTGTAGAACTATTTTTATCATGATTCCTGTAGAAATGTTTAACCTTTTAGTAAATATGTAATACACAGCTAATTAAAATAAACACTTAACATATCAACGTACATATCAATCCAAGTTATATGGAGTGCAATTTGGAAATGTGTTAACATTTAAACTGAGAATGCCCAATGACCCAGCAATCCCATTTATAGAATTGTATCCAGCCATGGGAGATCAGTTAAATTAACGATGCTACGTCCACACGATGAAATATTATGCAGTTAGTTACTTAAAATAATCATTAAAAATAATATAGATTTTCATCTGAAGAAAGAGATTTCCTCCCCTGGCATATCTTTCCTTTAGAGCAGTATCTCCATGTATAGTTTTATATTTCTCAGTGTGATTTTTCACTGAAGGTCTGACTCTTCCAGTGGATTCCAAGCTCCAAGAGACCAGGAACCATATCTCCCTTGGCTCACTGGTGTGTTTGTTCTTAGTGCTTTGCACAGTATCTGGTACCTGGGAAGCTATTGGATGAATGAGTGAGTATGTGTGAGCATGCGTACAGATGTTGACAAACTTCTAGAAGACTGAAACCGTTAGGTAGGGCTTATCTCTGGGTGGGAGAGTTACAGGTCAGACCTGTGTTTACACCCCTGCTCCACCACGACCTTGGGCAAGTCCCTTATCTAAGCCTTGGATATAATGACAAGACGTCCTCAGTTATCCAATTAAATATGATTCCTTGTAAATGCAATATAAGTGTTTAAACTTCTAAGTTATTTTAAATGTCCTCAACTCTCAGACCACAACCTAATACATTCTGGCTTTTATTTTTTTATTAGTGAACTTCTGCAAGACTTGGAAAACTGTGAAAATGATCCTGTGGCCATAGCAGAATGCTTTGTGTCCAAGGTAAGCAGGGTTCATCTCTCTGAGCCAACCAAGACAGAGACAGAGCACACATTGTTTTCATTTTAAGGTTAAAATGACCATTGCGTTCCATATTGGCTGAGGTTCACCACTAATCTTTCTCACTCTGAGGGGTTTTTTTCTCCCCACTAGCTAGGGAAAAAAACAACAACAAACAAACAAAAAACACAGTTCTCAGTAAGTTAGGAAATGCTAATAACTTAGTAGTTGTCCTAGAACTTGTATAGTAGCTAAATGATGTTACATATCTTTCCTAGGAAAAACTTTAAGCTTGGGAAGAGGAGAGTCCAGATTAGAGAAATGTTAGAAAAATAAATACATATACAAACCACTAGACCAGTTACAAAAATCTGTTAGAATATAAATAGTATTTATATATATATGGCACTAGCCTGGTCATTAGGGGGATAAAGAGAGCAGAATTAATCTCCTGCATCTTAAAAATGCACTCTAATTTTCCTACATTTTTCTTAAGTCGCACTGATGGTTTAGAAAAACACAAGGAAAGGATTTGAATTTTAAAGCTTAAACGACAGTTTATATTCTGTACCCAGATGAGAGAGAGAATTCTGAAACTTACAAGGGAATCCTTTACAACAGCGTTCCCCAGCCTTTTTGGCACCAGGAACCCGTTTCATGGAAGACAGTTTTTCCGCGGGGTTTGGAGGAGGGATGTTTCAGGCGGTAGTGGGAGCGATGGGGAGCCGCAGATGAAGCTTCACTCGCTCTCCCGCCGCTCACCTCCTGCTGTGCGGCCGGGTTCCTAACAGGCCGCAGACTGGTACAGCCCTGCAGCCCAGGGATTGGGGACCCCTGCTTGACAACTTTACTTTCTCGACATAATACCTACTGTATATAGAATCTTATGTTTCTCTTAAAAATTCAACAGCTTTTGTTTAGAGAACCTCTAGCAGAAATGGTTTTTGCAGTAAAACTTCATGGGATTTTTGCAGTTATGGTTTCAAATGTACAAAGGTAGAAGCAAAGTTCATGACAGTGCTTTGGGGTCAGCCCAGAGTTAGCACCTCGTTTAGAATCCTGGAGTCCAGTGTGAACTTGGAGATGTCCTCCCAGCCTGGCTGGGCTCCGGGGTTGTTCCACGGGGTCATTTCTGATGATCCAATGGTTTTGAATCCAAACATAACACTATAGGTTCTACTCAAGTGTGGTTCCTTAAAGGCAGTTGATGGGCTTGTATATAAAACACTCCTGACTTTGTGGGTGTGAGGGTTTGTGCCCACACACTTACACACACAATTCTTTTCACAAGCGGCCTGTGTTGTAGTGAATTCTCCTGCAGGGTAGGAATTTGGAAAAGGGAAGGAAAATGGAAGAGGAAGAAATGGGTAAAAGGATATGCTGAGTATATCAAAGAAGCTGTGTTACAATCACCACAGCACATAAACAACATAGAAGCTTTTGGAAACATTGGGGCCTTTACTGGTAACCGTAATCACACGTTGATTAAAGCTGGTCCAGCGTACGCTTAGCTCTGGCCTGATTATTCACATAAAAGTTTGTTGATGTGCCAGGTTGCCAGCTCCCAAATCTGATTTCTCATTGTGATATTGCCAAGTTTAATTAGAAGACCGATTATAGCGCTCTACGCTCTGGTGTGTGAGCCGGGAATCGCGAGGGAGTGTGGGGTCTGGCACAGCCTGCTTCTTACTCAGCACCCTGAAATTTGGAAGATGTTACACTTCTGACACACAGCCAGCTGCTCACCTCTGGGGAGGAATGGAGAATTGCTTTAATTGAGAGGCTGTTAATGAAAGAGGTAAAGCTGGCAGCTGCCGTCTGCTTTGATCTGAGTCACTGGGGCTTCCACAGAGAGTCATCTTTGACCTTGCTTTTGTGGTATGGAGAGGCGACAGCAAGAGGAGAATGCAGTACTTCTTACCTGCCGCTGCCCGTAAAAGAACAACAGGAGCTGTTGTTGTTGAAGCCGTTCTCGCGAGGGATGGGGAAAGCTCTCTCCCAGCTGAGCGTTTCTCCGCTCTTAGGACTCTGGAAACACCTGGAACAGGTTTCCTTGGTTTCCTGCCTTCACCTCCACTCTCATTTCCATCCCTTATCTTGACTGTCAGCCAGGCTGACCCTGGGCGGAATTTAGGAGGGAGATGAAGTTTGTCTTCCGAGACCCAACCTCCCCTTAACCTCCTCCTCTCCCCTGCTGCACGGCCCCCTCCCCACTGGAGCCTTTCTCTCTTCAGTGCCAGGCACCACCACCATTTACTGAAATTATCCTCAAGAAAGTGCTGGTATCAGATATTGGTGTAATTGGAGTGCATTCAAGTCAGTGTCACCTTACCCCTATGCTATTTACATAGTAAGCCTTTCTCATAGTGTCCTGTTAATAGTACTCAGGAATCAATGAGTGAGTGTGTGTGTGTGTGTGTGTGTGTGTGTGTGTGTGTGTGTGAAAAGGAGAGAGGTGGGGTGGGGAGAAATTGACCTTATGGCAGAAGAAACCCTGAAATCATACAGATGTCTATACTCTGGTTATTCATTCAGTAAACATTCAGATGCCCTGTGTGTTCAGTTGGCCAGCCGCGCCTATCATGTTTTGGTTTTTTCATAGTTAAATGTCTCATTTTGACATCATCTCTAATTGCAACTTGAAAGAGTTGAATAACCAGAAGAAAATAGAAGAAAATATCTATTTTTGTATAATTTTTTTTCTATCTTTGCCTTCTTTCTCCCTAAATACTTCTGAAAAGGACTTGTGTGCATATATCCTAAGAAATAGGTGTTTAGGGAATTAACTAACTAGGAGTTATTGACTTTTGTGTAAAGCCATTGTTTGAATTGTCCACAGAGCTTATAAATCTAAGATCCAATATGCATTTGCTTCTATATTAAGAATATGTCACTGATTTAAATCAAAACTGTCTAAGGTAGGAATAGAGCCATGATGTCACAAAATGCACAGAAATTCAGTTGTGCAGAAGCCTTGAGGCTTTATTAGGGTAGGTGTGTGTAGGTCACATAGATGATGTAATTTAAATATGTTTTCATTGAGGCCGTCGTGTTTAAGTTTGGTGTTCCATATGATCCTAAAAGTCCTTAAATTTGAGGAAATCGGCCTGATAATTGTTCAGTCCCAGGCTGAGTGCAGCAGGAGGCAGGAAAGAAGCAAGAAACTGAAAGTGTGTGAGCAAACCCAGGGAAAGGCGCTAGCTTGGTGTTAATTTCCTAGAAGACCTTGGGCAAATCACTTTGCCCTTCTTATCGCTGGAGCCGGGCGGGACACTCCAGTGCCTTCAGGAGCTAAACAGGTGAACACAGTGCATGAATGGGCCCAGGTGGAGGCCAGAGCCATTGAGGTACTTATGTCTCAGGGACAGAAATGTTACCTGAAACTGTAGGCCGAGGGCCAGTGGATCTAATACCTTTTCAGGAGAAGCCAGAAATCAAGATATTTTTATCTTCTTTTTGAATTTGGCAATTAATTTAGATTTTTTTTAAAATACTATGCTTAAAATTTTGGCAGCCTACTAGGTTGGCAAGGCCATGGGGAAACAGACACTCCTGTAATTGTGGGAAAACAAAATAGACCCTGTGGAGGAGAATTTGTCTATATCTAGCCAAATTACATTTGAATTCACCCTTTATTCTAGCAATCCTACTTCCAGAAATCTATTCCAAAGATATAGTGACAGAAACTCAACAAAGGTGATGCTATGCCTTGTAGTACTAATTGTTATAATTTATAAATCTATACAATATATAGAAATAAATATTTTATGTAAGTATAGGTACATATGCATATATAAATATATGTATAGAAATATATAATATATGGAAAGAACCCAAATGTCCACAAAACAAAAAGCTGGTTGAATAAACTATGGTATATCCACATACTAGAATAGTACAAAGCAGTAAAAGCAAGTAAAGAATATCTCTGTATGCTACTAGAAAGGGGATGGGGTGGGGAGTGCAGCACTGTTGTTCTCAGAGTGTGGTCTCTGGACCAGCAGCAACAGCATCATACAGGAGCTTGTTAGAAAGCAAATTCTTGGGCCCCACCCAAACCTACTAAAGCAGAAACTCTGGGGGTGCAGCCCAGTAATCTGTGTTTTACTAAGCCCTGGAGGTAATTCTAATACTCAAGTTTGAGAATCACTGGCATAGCTTGTTTTTATTTATTCAGAAATAGGGGAGGTTATACTTATACTTAAATGTATATGTTTAAAAAAAAAATAAAAAAGGATAAACTGTAAGATTAAAAGTTGGTTCCTGATGGGGAAGGGAGGGAATAGTCTAGAATGGGAAAGATTAGAAGCCAGACTTCTTTAAATGTACATTTCCTTGGAGAGTTGACTTTGAAACCATATATCTATTTTACATAGTTATAAACCAAAGTTAAAGTTTAAAACAGTCTTCAAAGCACAGGGAGATCAGCTGGGTACTTTGTGACCACCTAGAGGGGTGGGATAGGGAGGGTGGGAGGGAGACACAAGAGTGAAGAGATATGGGAACATATGTATATGTATAGCTGATTCACTTTGTTATAAAGCAGAAACTAACACACCATTGTAAAGCAATTATACTCCAATAAAGATGTTAAAAAAAATAAAATAAAAAATAAAAATAAAATAAATTTTAAAATTTTTTTTAAAAATTGAAAGCAAAATGAAACGAGTCTACTGTGTTTTACTAAGCCCTGGAGGTAATTCTAATACTCAAGTTTGAGAATCACTGGCATAGCTTGTTTTTATTTATTCAGAAATAGGGGAGGTTATACTTATATTTAAATGTGTATGTTTAAAAAAAAAATAAAAAAGGATAAACTGTGAGATTAAAAGTTGGTTCCTGATGGGGAAGGGAGGGAATAGTCTAGAATGGGAAAGATTAGAAGCCAGACTTCTTTAAATGTACATTTCCTTGGAGAGTTGACTTTGAAACCATATATCTATTTTACATAGTTATAAACCAAAGTTAAAGTTTAAAACAGTCTTCAAAGCACAGGGAGATCAGCTGGGTACTTTGTGACCACCTAGAGGGGTGGGATAGGGAGGGTGGGAGGGAGACACAAGAGTGAAGAGATATGGGAACATATGTATATGTATAGCTGATTC
This sequence comes from Physeter macrocephalus, assembly GCF_002837175.3. NCBI lineage: Eukaryota > Metazoa > Chordata > Mammalia > Artiodactyla > Physeteridae > Physeter > Physeter macrocephalus. The sequence continues at coordinate 15,470,224 of NC_041223.1, read as the reverse complement.
ACTTTGTTATAAAGCAGAAACTAACACACCATTGTAAAGCAATTATACTCCAATAAAGATGTTAAAAAAAATAAAATAAAAAATAAAAATAAAATAAATTTTAAAATTTTTTTTAAAAATTGAAAGCAAAATGAAACGAGTCTAATTGCATATCCAGTTTGTGGCATGACCACACAGAGGAAATTCCAGTCAATTGAAAAATATGCTATGGACAAAATACAACAAATACATCCTTAACTGTTTTCAGTAATGATATCATATATAATGGTGTTGGTATTGTTATTCTGGAATTATTATGTATATTGTGGGATAAAGCAAATGAATATTTACATTTGTGTCACTGAGAACTGGAATTGGCAAGAGAAAGAAAATACAGAATAAGAATGAGGCTAATTAAAAACACTGTAGTCAGGTTTCCCTGGTGGCGCAGTGGTTGAGGGTCCGCCTGCCGATGCAGGGGACACGGGTTCGTGGCCCGGTCCGGGAAGATCCCACGTGCCGCGGAGCAGCTGGGCCCGTGAGCCGTGGCCGCTGAGCCTGCGCGTCCGGAGTCTGTGCTCCGCAACGGGAGAGGCCACAGCAGTGAGAGGCCTGCGTACCACAAAAAAAAAAACAAAAACAAAAAAACCCACTGTAGTCCTGAATCTGAATTATAAGAATTAATATGAACTGAGCATTTATTTTAGCTTTAAAAAAACACCATATTCCTAGCTTTGTCCACTGAAAAGGCCTAGGAATAATAATTAACCTAGTAGCAGGAGCATCCCTAAAACTCAGATTGTGGTTTCCACATACTACTTCCTACCTAAAGGAATCAGGGCTCTGCGAAGAATGAGTGTAGGGAAGTAAATATACAAGACGGTCTGGAACATCTTGTCACATCAGAAAACAAGGAAGCTACTGGAGGCTGTAGGTCACGAATACTCAAGAAGAGAAGAGGCTCCTCCTGGGCAAAGATGGGATCATTTGAGCATCAGTAAAGATAACTAACTGAAAACAACTGAAAATCATGAAATGTTTATATTCATGAAATCACAGTGATATATATATTTATGTATATGTGTGTATATATATATATATATATATATACACATATATATATATATTTTAAAAAAACCCAAGCCCTTTGTAGGATGTTAGAGAACCGATGCATTATTTTGAAAATCAAGGAAAAGAATCAAGCATTTATCCTGCCTTTCCCTTACAAACCACAAACTGCAGGGTAACCAGTCTAAGGTAGTTCCTTTTTTGGAAAGATTTTGGCTAATAAATGAAGACAGAATAGTAGAATAGAAATATCACCATGTTGTAACCCCCCATGAATTAACAGATCTAGGCAATAATTACCCATGGTTATTTTTTTTATAAATTTATTTTATTTATTTATTTTTGGCTGCGTTGGGTCTTCGTTGCTGCACACAGGCTTTCTCTAGCTGCGGCGAGCGGGGGCCACTCTTCGTTGTGGCACGCGGGCTTCTCATTGTGGTGGCTTCTCATTGCAGAGTATGGGCTCTAGGTGCGCAGGCTCAGTAGTTATGGTGCCCGGGCTTAGTTGCTCTGCAGTGTGTGGGACCCACCAGGACCAGGGTTCGAACCCATGTCCCCTGCATTGGCAGGCGGTCTCTTAACCACTGCACCATCAGGGAAGCCCACCAATGGTTATTAACATCACAGAAAGAGAGAACCAGACATCATATGCCTCCCGATTTAAGTATAGTCTAACCTATGATGTACTCGGGCCAAATTATGAAACCTAAATCTGATCAAACCTCTCCTAAACCACAAAGAGTGTGGAGGACACAGTAAAGGAAGCCATAGGGATGTGATCAGCAAAACTGAGACTGTGGGAGACTCTGCAGGACAAACCATCTGGTTTTTCTTCAACTTAATTGCAAGGGGAAAATAAGAGGGGGGATTTATAGATTAGAAGGGACTTAAGAGATATCAACAAGATCAAGTTGCTGTGTGTGGGTGTTATTTGGATTCCAAAGCAAACAGCAAACTATAATTTTAAAAAAAGAAAATAGGAATACTGATGACAAACCCTCATGATAGTATGGAATTATTACTTTATTTTACATTTTATTGAAGTATAGTTGATTTGTAATGTTGTGTTTAATTTCTGCTGTACAGCAAAGTGACTCAGTTCTACATATATCTGTTCTTTTCATATTCTTTTCCATTATGGTTTATCACAGGATATTGAATATTTAGTTCCCTGTGCTATACAGCAGGACCTTTTTGTTTATCCTATATGTAATAGTTTGCATCTGCTAATCCAAACCTCCCATTCCTTCCCATGGAATTATGTAAATATGATAATAGCATTGCAGTGATGCTTCTTTTTAAAAGTCCTCCTATTAAAGATATATACTTTTTTTTAACATCTTTATTGGAGTATAATTGCTTTACAATGATGTGTTAGTTTCTGCTGTATAACAAAGTGAATCGGCTATCCATATACATATGTCCCCATATCTCCTCCCTCTTGTGTCTCCCTCCCACCCTCCCTATCCCACCCCTCTAGGTGGTCACAAAGCACCGAGCTGCTCTCCCTGTGCTATGCGGCTGCTTCCCACTAGCTATCTATTTTACGTTTGGTAGTGTATATATGTCCATGCCACTCTCTCACTTCATCCCAGCTTACCCTTCCCCCTCCCCGTGTCCTCAAGTCCATTCTCTCGTTATTCTGCGTCTTGATTCCAGTCCTGCCCCTAGGTTCTTCATGACCTCTTTTTTTTTTTTTTTTTTGTATAAGTGAAACAATATTATGTCTAGAATTTGTTGATGAGGGAACCTGGAATATGATCATAGCAAAAGGCAAGAAGCCCCCATTAGTTAGCCCAATATTTAAGCATTTGAGGCATTGCTGCCACGCTGGACGCATACAGTGAGTAGACCTGGATCCTGCTCTCAACAAATTTTCAGCTTCATAGGAGAGATGGGGATTCAGTAGTTCAACAGACATTACGTGCCAGATGAACACAGTAGGGCCTCCCGTTGCAGGAACTCACAGCGTAGAGTGGGAGACAGACAGACACGCAGAACATGTCATTATCGTTCGGCAAATGCTGCGAGATGGGCTGGTATTGGGTGTTGTGAGGCCCCAAGTAGGAGCAGTGGGCTTGGCCCAAGGACTCAGGAAGTCCCCTTAGAGGAAATAAAGCCTCAGTTCAATGTCAAGTGGTACCTAGTAACCATCCGATGAAAAAGGTGGGAAAGACAGTGGGCGGAGAGAACTGCACACACAGGGCTTGAAAGTGTGCAGAGGCTTTCTTGTGCCCTGCACATGCCTCCAACATGTTCTGACCACATGATATTTAAATTTTCTACCTGTATTTCTCTCTCACACTGCAAATCGCCCAGAGGACCACGAGCATCTGGGGGCAGAAACCCTATTGTCTTCCTCTTCCTATTTGCCTTCAGATTCAGCTAACACAGCGGATGCTCAGTAAGTGTTTAATGAACTCAGATGAGTTCAAGTGCACGTGGGTTCTAGGTATAACCCAAGGTAGATACAAAGGCATGGATGATTTTGCCACAGAGGCTCAGGAGACAGGCCAGTGTGGTTACAGGAACAGATTTAAAGCTACGAATGATATATCTTTTCTTTGTAATTGATTGCTGTTGTCTCTGCTTTTTTTGCCCCTAAAATGTCTTTTGTTTCCTTGCAGAGTGAAGAGTTCCACATTTACACCCAGTATTGCACTAACTATCCGAGGTACGCCTTGTGAATGTGCAGGAACATCTTCATATTGTTTTAAGTCCGTCCGTGCAGTGTATGTGGTCGGTAGGCGTTCTGTGCCTGGCGCTGCGCTGAGTACTGTGGGAAAACTGCAGACATGCTGCGAACGGACCATAGGGGTACCCAGATATTGATCCATTCAGGCTTAGGGACTCCCTAGCAGAGCCAGCACAGGGAAGAATTGTGAAAGACCTTCAAGGAGACCAAAAAGATTGTTAGGTTTCCCTCAGTGGAAAACTAAGGAAACCAATTGTGTGTGGCTAGAAGTCTTATCTCTTAACCCTTTTGTATATGTGCCATGTTTTAAAGAATATGGGATGCACTGCTAATGAGTTTATATAATCTAGCTGGGGATAAAATATGTTATATTTTTGCCATCTAAATTTTAGGAATGACATAAGTTTTATGGAGTTCAGAGAAAGGAAAGAACATGATAAGCTTATGTGAGAAAAGAGGACTCATCATCCCCCCTGGATCATTGCTTCAGTTTTGCTCATCCTGGGGGTGTCAGCAAGAGGGCCGTTTAGGAAGCAGCCTCTGGCCAATATAGCGACCATTTCAGTAAGGGAGTCAGGCCTAAGACCACAGCTCACACTGTAGGAAATGCTTTTTTCTGCAAAAGACATTTATTGAGCACTTATTGATTTCTAAGTACTGCGCTCAATCCTGTAAATGCAAAATGTGGTCGAATTTAGTTTTCCCAGGAACCTAGAGATATTGAGGGATTAAAGAAAAGCAGAAAACAGAGAACACACTGACAGCACAGTGCCTGGCGCCTGATAGGTCCTCAGCAAGTGCTAGCTCATCATCATTCCTGCCCCATCCCCGCTGCATGGATGAAATCATTGAGCCTCCAACAGGTTTATTGATTTTACAAGGGTCACATAGCTGATAAGTGACCACATCTGGCTGGGATTTGAACCAAAGTTGGTCCAGCCTCAAACCTCATGCTACTACATCCTTGTAAAGTTTCTGAAGCTTTGTGATTCCCCTCACCCCATACCTTTCTACTGTCTGTTTGCCCACGTGGCTAGCAGGACTTGAGTTGTTATGTTAGGGATGGACTGGGAAGAGAGCTCAGGGGATTTTATGTACTCTGTAGCCAGTCTTGGTAGAGACATGTCCCTAAGGATAAAGTGGGTGTTGGGGTCCACCTAGAAGAGAAGCCAGTAGACTGAGCCCCTTGTGTCACTGTGTTCAGGAAGAACAAGTGGGTCATTCCTGCTTCGGGGTGGCCCTGGAAAGCCAGTGTGGATTAAAAGACATGAAGCCAGAGGCTCAGGCTTACTGATGGCAAAATACTTTCCATTGGAGGATTTTCATCTCCTCCTCTAAATATTGGTCAGGGTATCATGCTGTGGTGATTTATTTGGTTGGGAGTCAAGCATGCTTTTCTCAGGTTTCCCTAAAAACGAAACAAAACAACACCTCACATGCAGATTAGTACATTTATCCTTATCCTTATCTGTAGACCCACCCACAGTTTACACAGTTTCACTTAAGCAATGTTGTTTCCACCTCTCTCCTGAAGATATCAGGAAATTGTAGGATGCCCCAACTAAAGCTATGGTCCTTATGCTAAAAACCAGCGTTGCACCACACCCTAATGCAGAGAAATCAAAGAATCAGCCCTCAACTTCTCCACAAAACTTTCTTCTGTGGGAAAGGAAAAAACATTCCAACTGAAGAATCAACAAAATTCTGGACCCAATTATCAGGATCTAAGATGCTAGAGGGGCTGGTTTGGAGGATTATGTCTGTGTAAATTTCATTATAAACATGTCATTTGAAGAAATATCTTCTGAATTTGCAATTTTGGCAGTTTATGTTAAGAAGAATTTTCTGTCTTAGTAATAAGAACAAAGGGCACAAAATGAAGGCAGCTTTTATAAACTAGACTGCTTCAGGGTCAGGGGATAGGCACAGTCATTTGTGCAGGACATTTTTGAGAGCCTGTCCTTCACGGGGCACTAGTCCAAGCTTGGTGTACACTGGCAGGAAATAGGAACGAACATCCCTTGCCTTCTAGCAGTTTATATTGTTTTGAGAGTCGGAACTGAACCAAATGCAATAGTGGAACAGCCGTTAGGAAAGATCAAATCAATGAATACAAGTCAATGTAGTACCAGCTCAGTCATATGTAATAGAAGCTAAAGATGCATGAGATAAAGGAGGAGTAAGTCCCAGTGAGGAGAAATCAGGACAGTTTCCAGGAGGAAGCGTTTTTTATCTTGGGTCTGACTTTGAAGAAGGAAAGAGTCGTGTTAGCAGGGAACTGCTCCCCAGGCCCTCTCAGTGAAGTGGGCACATCCAGTTCTTGCCCAGTTGTGTGGTTTTCATATTCATAGAAAAAGATTGCTTCCTGTCCCCTTTGGCCTCCCATCAGTTTGCTCTCTGAGGCCCGAGATTTCCCGCCCCCGTCTTCACAAGCCATGAGCGCCAGGTGTTTCAGCCCATCTGACAACGCGTCTTTGCCCTTCGGATCCAGGCTGGTGATATTAAGTGTCGCCTGCACACCTTGACAGATGTCTTTCTTCATACCAGTCATGCCCCAGTGACTGCTGGGAAGAGGCACAAGCCCTCCCTCCCGTCCCCAGGGAGGAGCGCGGACCCGCTCAGGTCATTGTCCTCAGATGTCTCCCAGTGGCCTGAATCCGGAGTTCAGTGCGCTTAGGATTTCTTGCAGGTGTCCTACCCTTGGGCAAGAACTCAAAACTTCAGATGGTTAGAAGGCCAGTGGGCAGCTGATTCTGACTCTAAAGAACCTTAGAAAAGTCCCTAGGTTACATGATGAAGAAATAGTTTTGAAATCTTAAGGGAAAAATAAAACCATTTGAACAGATATTTCTCCAAGCAATCAGGCAGATCAGAATCCCACAAAAGGGATTCTGATCGCTTAATTAGGAGACCTCCATCCATGTCACTTCCTTCCAAGGAGTTTTATTTTGTTGTTTGGCTCTGTTTTCCTAAATTAATTCTGAAAACATAGTACTGACTTGGGGAGAATGGGGCTGAAATTACTTCCACCTGCTTCCTTCTAAGTTATGAGACCATAAGATTTTAATTTACGTGTGTGTGTGCAACTATACAAGCCCACCAGCTTGCTTTATGTGTAAGAGAGGAGCATTGTTTCAACCGTCCCTCTAGGATGTTTGGGGGCCGTACTTATTGCCTCTAGGGGAACTGAGGTGGAGGAAGAATTCCGACCTACTTTTCTAATATGCTCTGTAAGGCACGCTCTTTAAGGACCAAGGTTATCCAGCGGTTTCAAAAGCTGAATTTAGAATGAGGAGAGACACTTGGCGGTGGAAAGAAGGATCTGTTCAGAGATTCTCAAAGGAAAGTTCCTCGGGGAATGAGGTCTCCAAAGACCTGCACATAATGTCACGCACCTTGTGCATTTATTTAAAGGCAACCGGCAAAGGGGGTGGCAAATGTCCGGCACGGGGCTGGATCTACTGGGAAGAAGGCACTCCTTTTGTTTAGTACAAAGGCGCCCACTCCTTGCAACCTAACTTGAAAACTGAATACCGATGTGTATTTGAGCACTGCACAAAGATGCCCAGATGGGGGGCATAATTAGGGGCTAACGTCCAATTTAAATCCCCTTTGCAAAGCCCTGTGTCCTGGCAGGGGCAGCATCTCCCTGGAGGAAGGAGCTGACTGCTTAGATGCGGTGTGTCCATGTTTTACTACCTTCTTATGGTGTCTTTTTCCAATTCACCCACCCAGAGGGACACCTTTTCTTAACCTGCCCAGAAGCATTCTAGCTTCTCTAGCTCTTACCTGTTTTAAGGTATCACACTCCAGCACACTCTAGCATTTAAAACTTGAATACTCGTGTTTAAGCGTTACAGTTTAGATTTTAAAATATTTCTTCTTCTTGCAGATCCGTGGCTGTGCTAACAGAGTGCATGAGGAACAAGATGCTGGCCAAATTCTTCAGGGAACGTCAGGAAACTTTGAAACACTCACTGCCTCTGGGGTCCTATCTCTTGAAACCAGTTCAGCGGATTCTCAAGTATCATCTCCTTTTGCATGTAAGTTTCTGCCTGCGCTTGAAGGACTTTCTAGGGGATGGGGATTTTGTGTGTATATGTTAAGTTTAGGAGAAAAAACAATCAGAAAAAGCTATGGACATATGGAAACATTTTCCACACTCATACTTTACAACTGACTAATCTGCTTTGAGGAATTAGAGATATTTATATTCTAAGCCTGCAACCTCATTGACAACAGCCAAGTAAAAAGATTCATTTTGGCTCTGATGGTGATAGGGCTTAGGAGTGACAGTTTCAGGCAGGGAGCTATCATTCATGAACAACAGATCTTTTTGTTAGGTTTTATTTTATTTCCATGAGCCGGGATTCAGTAGGCAGTTGGGAGGGAGAGCTAGATTGGCTTGGGTAGGGGCAACGAGAAGGGGCTGAAAGGGGAGAAGACAGATGAGCAGCATGATGAATGATCTTCGAGCTGGGCTTCCCATCACTTCGGGGTCTGTTTTCTTTATATCATTTCCCATTATTTGTACAAAATTCAAGGAGACCTTAGAAACAAAAGTAGACATAGCTCTCATACATTCTCCTTTCTTATCTTCTAAGCAAGCTGATAAAAATGGGAAATAGTGTTCTTGAAAGTAATTTCATTCTATAAGTAGGATTGATTGCCTTTGCAACTTGAGAAAGACAGGAGAGCAGAGAGGTTGGGAGCAGGGCTCTGGGGCAAGACTGCCCAGGTTCAAATCCTGTAAATTTCCCACATTCATGGTGCCTCACAGGCGGTCAATAAAAAATGAGCTATTATTTTTATTTTATTATTTTTAATACTGCATTAAAAATCTTTTAAAAAAATGATTTAAATCCAGAGCTCCTATGTATATCAACATGCCTGCAATGTACATGTATCACTTTTTAAATGATTCCAGGTTTCTAACTTGGATAGGCATTCCAAGGTTGCTCAGTTCCTACGCATTTAAAATTTTAAGAGCTCTTCATGGTCCAACTTTACCAGAAATTTCTCAGCTTTGTCTCTTTGCCTGCCTGGCTCATCTTGGGAGAATCTTGCATCCTGTGAAACCACATCAGGGATATTACTTTATTCAATTGGTTTTAATGACCTCTAAATCTAGTGGATTAATTTACTAAATCAGTGTCCAAATAATTCTTTAAAAAATAATAGCTTTCCCAGGATAGATCTTTGCTGGACTCTGCTAATATGGCATCTAAAACTAGTATGTCCCAGTAATCTCTGTTTATGGCTTTCTAGACAGTAAGTCAATCAAAACAAAAGTCTCGGACCTCCGTTCCATAAGCGTGTCAGATATAACAAGTCAAGATTCTTACAAAAAGTTAACTGCTAGGAAGAACAGCCCTTACCCTCTAAATTAAAAGCTAGGGTCTTAGTTCACGCTGCTATAACAAAATACCATAGACTGGGTGGCTTAGACAACAAACATTTATTTCTCACAGTTCTGGAGGCTGAAGTCCAAGATCAAGGGGCCAGCATGGTTGAGTTCTGGGTCGCACACTGCCTTCTTCTCCTCATTTCCTCGCATGGTGGAAAGAGACAAGACTGCTCTCTGGGGTCTCTTTTATGAGGGCGCAAACTCCATTCACGAGGGCTGGACCCTCATGGCCTAACCAGCTCCAAAGGCCCTACCTCCTAATACCAGCACATTAGAGGTTAGGATTTCAACATATGAATTTGTGGAGGGCATAAACATTCAGCTCATAACAGCTGACAGTGAAGATAAAAGGGAAGAATAGTGGTTAGATTAATTTAAAACGAATTGCCTGGAGTGTTTTTGCTTTTATAGTTGGTTTAGAGCGTTCCTTCTGTATTATGCACATCACTTCAAAGTTGTGTAGCCACCCGTGAAAATCCCCACAGAAGTACACTCTGTACTTCTGAGTCTGTCTATTGATGAACAGGATTGCCTCTCAGACTAAAAGAAGAAATGATTATTTTTTTAAAGTTTTCTCTTGATCTTGAACTTACCTGGGAGTTGTTAGTTTAGTAATACAGTTTCATAGGACCTTTCTAACAGCTGAGTCTGAGTGGAGAAAGAAAATGTGAATTCCTTTCCAGTTTCTAGCTGGATGGAAAATTTGAGGATTCAGTAAAAGTAAACAAAGTGTGACTGAAAAACAAGGGCACTAATCTTCATAATTTACACCATAAGATTCAACCTCCACCCTTGAGCTTAACATCTCTGCATGATAAGTGTCATAGGAACAGTCTAATTGACTCTAATATCTTCTTACTCTTTTAGATACTTACATTGGAATTTAGATACTTAAAACTCATTGTTGCTCTTTGAAGATGATACAGCTTCAATTAAATAAGCGTTTATTTACCACCCAGCTCTCTGGTGGGCACTGTTGAGAAGATAAAGGACTAAAGGAACTATGCAATAGTCCCTATCCTTAGACTCACAGGAGTCTATGGACATGTGTCTTATGTACTTAAAAGAATTAGATTATAATTGTGTCCCCTTCTCATCTCCCTGGGATTGTGGAACTCCAGGGCTCAGATAAGTGCTGGTGTTACATCCTTCTGACCGTCAGAGAGTGAATGAATACTTGAACCATGAGATATCTCTCAGCACTCTGAAGGATTATCTTTAGTGAATTTCATGAACTAGTGAAAGGCTTTAAAGCCTTGACTACATGAAAATGTCTTGCTGTATAGGTATTTTTTAAAATATAATATTCATTGTTTTTTGTTTTGCTTTGGTTTGAGGCCATTACATATTAAGCCCTGTGTGTTAGTTTTGCTTCCTCTGGGAGAAAAAAAAAAATTATGTTTCCTATGTAGTAAGAGTGAGAACCATATTACTGAGAACTGTACTACACTGGCCACCAGGAAGTTCAGAAATCTCCAACTATAATATCAACTCTCTTATCTATTACAATCACTCTAATATCTCTGTGAGACTTAATGGCCTGTATACTTGTTTTGTTTCATCCTCCTTGTCAAATTCCTCCTTGTGCAATTCTCATCGACTTCTATTTTTCCTAGCTCCATTCTTATTCATATCTTACCATTTTATTGTAGGTATGTCTGGTAGTTATCTCAGAATCTTAAGGAAAGATGATAGTGTGTAAATAAGCAAAAATAAAATGAGAAACTAATCACAGAAGTGCCTTTTGTTTCATTGAGTATATAAGAAAAAAAAAATTGGAAATAACTAGGGTTGGGTGTTTTGGGTTTTTTTAAAGGAAATAGAAAATCACCTTGACAAGGACACAGAAGGCTACGATGTGGTGCTTGATGCTATAGACACAATGCAGCGAGTAGCCTGGCACATCAACGACATGAAGCGGAAGCACGAACACGCCGTCCGGTTACAGGTGAGGCCTCAGGGTGGCAGTGCCTGGTGGGGCTGCGGCCCTATGACTTGTTATCATTTTCCAAATCAGATATTAAGGCTGTTCAGTGTTGCACTTCATTCATGGCCTTCATCATAGATCTCCTTGAGAAAAGATCAGGACATCGATAATACTGATCATTGTTTACTGGCTATTAAAGAGAAAGGTACATTGTAACGTTCAAACTAATAGTTTGCTCATAGCCCCTTCCGTGACCCAAATTAAATATTTGAGTCTCCCAAGGCCTTATTTTATATTAATTACCAATAAGCAATTCTTGCCGAAAGCAACTCTCTCCAAACTGCTTTTTGTTTTTATAAATTTATTTATTTTGGGCTGTGTTGGATCTTTGTTGCTGTGCGCGGGCTTTCTCTAGTTGCGGAGGGCGGGGGCTACTCTTCCTTATGGTGTGCCAGCTTCTCATTGCGGTGGCTTCTCTTGTTGCAGAGCACGGGCTCTAGGCACGCGGGCTTCAGTAGTTGTGGCGCGCGGGCTCTAGAGCGCAGGCTCAGTAGTTGTGGCGCACGGGCTTAGTTGCTCCGCAGCACGTGGGATGCTCCTGGACCAGGGCTCGAACCCGTGTCCCCTGCATTGGCAGGCGGATTCTTAACGACTGCGCCACCAGGGAAGCCCTCTAAACTGTTTAAAGGGGTTTTAAGCCTCTGTTCCTCTCTCACTGGTTCATGCAAAATCGTGAGGTGGCAAACATGTGGTGATGGGACAGGGGACTCAGAGGAAGGAGAGCTAAGTCTGGAACCAGGTCCTTGGCAGTTTCACTGGGGAGGACTGCATTTTAGATTCCTCACTTTTAAAATAAGACACGTTTACTAAGGTCCCTTCCATTGTCAACATTTTGAGCCCTAAATTCCGGGGAACTTTGGATAGATGCTAAGTCGGCGATCATGTCCTGGGCATCTCAAAAGATGCATTATTTAAAAACAAAAGGTCACGTGGGCCCAGAGGCTAGTCCTAAGCTCCTTGTCCCTGGAGTAAAAGCAAAGCCCGGGGTGACTCCACGCTATGCAGAGCACCTACCTCTGACTCAGGAGGGAGAAGAGCTACACTCTTCAGGCCATACCTCCAAACAAAACTCAAGGTTTCGGGACTTCCGTGGTGGTACAATGGTTAGGAATCCACCTGCCAATGCAGGAGGACACGGGTTTGAGCCCTGGTCTGGGAAGATCCCACATGCCGTGGAGCAACTAAGCCCGCGGTCCACAACTACTGAAGCCCGCGCACCTAGAGCCCGTGTTCCACAACAAGAGAAGCCACCGCAATGAGAAGCCCGTGCACCGCAATGAAGAGTAGCCCCCGCTCACCACAACTAGAGAAAGCCTGTGCACAGCAGTGAAGACCCAATGCAGCCAAAAAAAAAAAAAACCTCTAGGTTTCATCTATAGGCAGCCAGAGTGTGGTATGATGCAATTGACTATCAAAAATCAAAGGAAGTTGACATTCTTTTTATTTTTTTTATTCATTTAATTTTGGCTGCATTGGGTCTTCGTTGCTACACACGGGCTTTCTCTAGTTGTGGCGAGAGGGGGCTACTCTTCATTGCGGTGCGCGGGCTTCTCATTGCGGTGGCTTCTCTTGTTGTGGAGCACAAGCTCTAGGCACGAGAGCTTCAGTAGTTGTGGCACATGGGCTCAGTAGTTGTGGCTCGCGGGCTCTGGAGCGCAGGCTCAGTAGTTGTGGCGTGCGGGCTTAGTTGCTCTGCAGCATGTGGGATCTTCCTGGACCAGGGCTCAAACCTGTGTCACCTGCACTGGCAGCAGATTCTTAACCACTGCGCCACCAGGGAAGTCCAAAGGAAGATGACATTCTAATCTTCCAGGCCGTATCTGCTTTGTGTATCGGTAAGAAAGGTTTTATGCTTCATCATTCAAGTGTTTTGTGGCATAACGTCAGACATAATGTCTGTTAGATATTCGGAAATGGCTAAATGACTGGTTTTTCATAGCTTAACAGTCTGTCTAGCAGTCTGAAGACACCACTAAATCAGGCTCTGGCTCAGATATGCCTCCATTTCTATCCATTTCTACCTTCAACCAATGAAGTTTTGGGTGGTTTTATGGGCTGCTTAATTAAGTGCTGTTTGTGAATGTTTTCATTTTTCCAAAATAACAACATCAGCTTCCTTTACAAACGTTGATAGGGATATACAATAAATCCTAAAGAAACTTCAAAGTCATGCTATCGATATTTATGAAGTTCCATTAAAAACACAGTGGTGAAGAAACATTCATTTCCTTTCCCCAGATGAATGGGATTAATATCAGGAAATTTCTGAGAAGATGTATCTTGTGTGATTTTCCTCAGGCTTTCATTCTGCGTTACTTATATGTGGTGTGAGTTCAATTTCTGGAAAGAGGTTTTTCAGGTCAGTAGCTCTGAAGGTGTTCATCCAGAGAATGGGGGTGAGCACATCATGAGAAGGATAGCTGAGAAGGCCACACACCAGCAGCCTCTTTACCTGGCTTTTGAAAGATAATTCCACTGCCTTAGTAGAGAGATTATGGAGGGATGGAAAGAAGTAATTGGCAACTCGTCAATTAACAACTTGATTCATTTCTGTTAACCCTTAAGTGACACAAGCCATAAATGCAGATTTATGTCATGGAGAGCAGACACATCAGACACCACGCAGGGCCCTCAGACCCTGTCGCAGGTATTTAGACACCATTCTTGAGGCTCGACAAAGGGGCCCCTGTGTCCTCGCCATCTTGCCTTCCCATCTCCTGTTTAATCACAGGGAACGTTCACTGTTTCAGGAGATACAGAGTTTGCTCACCAACTGGAAGGGGCCAGACCTGACCAGCTACGGGGAGCTAGTTCTTGAGGGGACCTTCCGCCTCCAGCGGGCCAAGAATGAGCGGACGCTCTTCCTCTTTGACAAGCTGCTTCTCATCACGAAGAAGAGAGACGACACGTTTACGTACAAAGCTCACATCCTGGTAGGTCCGAATAGAGGTCCCGGGCGAGGACTGGGGCGCTGGTTCCATCCTCTTGCGAGCCCGCCTCCCCCGTCTCTGCCCACCCCTCCAGTGCGGCAACCTCATGCTAGTGGAGGTGATCCCGAAGGAGCCCCTCAGCTTCAGCGTCTTCCACTACCAGAACCCCAAGCTGCAGCACACCGTTCAGGTACCAGCACCCCCTCACCTCCCCGCGCAACTCCTCACCCTTGTGCGTCATGCCCGGAGGCCTTTGCGGGGCTTTTCTGGCCCCCCCACGTGTGTCCCGTCCAGTCGGAGGGTCTTACGAGTGTCTGTGTCTTGTGACTGGTGGGGTTGCATGACTGTCCACATCTCCTCCTGGTAGGCGAAGTCGCAGCAAGACAAACGCCTGTGGGTTCTGCACCTGAAGAGGCTGATTCTGGAGAATCATGCGGCGAAGATTCCAGCTAAGGTAAGACCGTGAGGGCAGCAAACAGTAAAACCGAAAGGAATTCAAGCCCCAGAAAGACAGCCTGACGGCAGTAAATGTACATCTTCAAAATTAAGACAGTTGAGAGATAGGCTACATAAGGATGGACCGAACCAGCCATTGGTACCGAAAAGATTCATATGTAGGGGGACTCTGTGGAGAGTTTCTGGTTTTGTTGTTGTTCCTTCTGAGGCTTGAAAGAAGAAAAATAAGGAAAGGACTGTAAGGGAATTTCTGGAGAACTAGTAGAACATAAAGGCAGTTATGAGAATTATTCAGAGGTGTGCTAAGCACCTAGGGTGAATAAACCTGGCTTAGGCTCTGTGGGAAGCAAGACCCAGACTCAGCCGTGAAGGAATCTGCAGACCAGGGAGCTGGTCTTATAAATGATATGATGAATTATTAGAGGTGTAAGCCAAGTATTGTGGAAGAAGGAAGTGTTCGATTTTACGGTCGAGTGAGGAGAGGAAGGAAAATGCCTCTTTCCTCAGTCTTGAAGGATGAGGAATTTTTTTATTAAGTGGGGGAAAAGAAAAAGGGAAACCAAGCTGAGAGAACAGCGTAAACAAAAAACAAGGAAGTGTGAACAGGGGCCCTGTGTTCACAGCACACAGAGTGTGCCCGGACGGAGAGGTCGAGTCCTCAGGAGATGGAGTAGGGCGTAAGACTAGAAAAGTGGCAAGCAGTCAGCCGGCCTTCGAAGGGCTTTGAACACAAGCATCGAGGAGCCTGGGTTTTCGTGGGGGGAAACTGCTGAAGGCTTCGGAGGGGGCGTGGCCTGGGCCGCCCTGTGCTCTGAGAGTGTAACTTCGGGACAGTGTGACGGTTCAGCTGGTGGAGCGTGAGTGACGGCAGGAGAGGAATCAGCAGGCTTCCACAGTGGCCTAGGAGAGAGACGAGGGGCACTGCCAGGGGGCATAAGAGAGCGGGGAGAGGCGGAGCCCACCGTGGAAGCAGAGGGAACAGGATTTTGCCCACCAAGTGCTTGAGGAGAGGGAGAAATAAAAGTCAAGGCTGAGTCAGGAGTTGGGCCAAGAGGATGGTGAGTTCCAAGACGGGCTGCCCAGGGTGGGGACCGACTGGATGGCCCTGAGAGGGGGCAGCCGGGACACGTGTGCAGGGGATGGGTCAGCTGCAGGGAGAGATGCAGGTCTCTCCACACAGCCAGTCACCGAAGCCCCGAGATGTGATAGGAGGACCCACACAAACGTGTAAAGGAAAGACGGACCCCTGGGAATCCCAACATCTAAGCGACCAGCAAGGGTTGGGGGATTTGCAGGGGAACCAAAGGAAGAGCAGCCACATGAGGCAGTAAGAAAACCGAAGGAGAAAAGTGTGGTAACAGGGCTTCCCTGGTGGCGCAGTGGTTGAGAGTCCGCCTGCCGATGCAGGGGACGCGGGTTCGTGCCCCGGTC
>NC_041223.1:15442332-15454250 GCF_002837175.3 Physeter macrocephalus | reverse complement strand
CGCGGGTTCGTGCCCCGGTCCGGGAAGATCCCACGTGCCGCGGAGGGGCTGGGCCCGTGAGCCACGGCCGCTGAGCCTGCGCGGCCGGAGCCTGTGCTCCGCAACGGGAGAGGCCACGGCAGAGGGAGGCCCGCGTACCGCAAAAAAATTTAAAAAGTGTGGTAACGAAGGAATGTCACTGAGAAAGAGTGGAGTGACCATCTCAAAGCTGCAGAGATGAAGACAGAGTCAAACAGAAAAGTAGATATTAAATTTGGCAACTAAGAGATAAGGGAGAGAGGGCAGTGGGTTGACAAGAAAGGGAGAAATAAGGAACAGACTGGGTGTAGCCTTCATTTTTAAACAAAGTTCAGAAGAGACAAACGGTGGTAGTTTGAGGGGAGGTGAGATCAAAGCAAGACGCTTTGCCCTCATGAGGAATATTGTGGACATGTAGGCTAAGGGGACAGGGAAAGGGAACAGGAGACAGTAAAGATAAGAGGTGGAACACCCCTTGGAATGTGACCCCAGGGAGATGGCAGAATAGGATCATCCTTAACCCCCAAATTTCGGGGATGGGGGCATGTACTGTAAATATAGTCTAATGAAAACATTAGATTGTGAACTTGAGGCTGGAAGCTCAAAACTCTTATTTACTGAAAAAGTAGGCAAGAACAGCTAATGCACGCCTCCATATGTTTGCAATATGGCTTTTGAAAACATTTAAAGGATAGAAGTAATCCCATTGGTCTTAGGAGCCAAAAAATTGGTGCGGCTCCATACAAAAGTAATAAATCTATTTGCCTCTTCTATACTAATTACACTATTTATATTCACTTTACCAGTAGGTATAGGGGTTAGTCTTGGAAAGGGTCAGAAACATCTTCCCTGAGCTGGGGGAGAAGAAAAATGAGAAAGGATAAACTTTGAGGTGGACTTGAGGGAACTTAAGGGTTTGCCTTCGTTGAAGTCGGTGGTAACGGCATCTACTGGGTGAGTGAAGCAAAGATGGGGCTGGATGTCCGAGGGAAGGTGGAGGGGTTCAGAACACATGCTAAAGAGCACAGGCTAGGGACTTCCCTGGTGGCGCAGCGGCTAAGAATCCGCCTGCCATTGCAGGGGACACGGGTTCGATCCCTGGTCCGGGAGGATCCCACATGCTGCAGAGCAACTAAGCCCGTGCGCCACAGCTACTGAGCCTGCGAGCCACAACTCCTGAGCCCACGAGCCACAACTCCTGAAGCCCACGTGCCTAGAGCCCATACTCCACATAAAGAGAAGCCACTGCAATGAGAAGCCTGCACACCACAATGAAGAGCAGCCCCCGCTCGCCGCATCTAGAGAAAGCCCATGCGCAGCAACGAAGACCCGATGCAGCCAAAAATAAATAACTTAAAAAAAACACACACAAAAACTAAAAATAAATAAATAAAGAGCACAGGCTAGCGGGTCAGTAGGAGTGACTACAGTAATCTGTGAAAGGATCCTAGGCCCACTGAAGCTGGCCACCGTGAACGTGTGTGTTGATGCAGCAACTTCAACGCTAGTGTTGGGGAGCCATGGCGCATGTGGGTTCCCCAAGGCTGAGGACTTGCGGAGCGGTGAGGGTGAAGGTTAAGTGGGCAAGGGAAGACCGTGCCACCCAGCATCCGACCTGCAGTGACTGAGCATGACTTCCAGGCTGAGTGGAGAGTGAAACCAACCGGCAAAATAGGCACAGGTTGAAGGATAAGTCAGAGGACTGGTTCAGCAAGAGTTAAGGTGGAGAGATGGAAAATACAGAGATCTGTAATTGAAGAGGGGACTCCTGGAGTCCTGCGGAAAGGGAGGGCACTTCTGGGTGATGATGAGGCCCTGGGAGCGGCTGTGATTGTGTGTTGCTGTTCTGGGGTGGAGGGAAGGGTGATCAGAAGTAAAGTGGCGAGGAACCAAGGTGAGGGTGGAGAATGGATATCCACGCGTGTGGGGAAATGGTCCGTGCCCAGGCGAGGAGGAATGAAGTGGAGCCGCAAATGGGATGATGCCCGTGAGAGTAGAACTGGGTGGAAAATGAGGAGAGCTGAGATTTCTGAGAAAGGAAAGTCTATTTGCTGTTTGCATAGTTTTTGAAAAGTATGTGAAGCTTGTTCTCAGGGGCTATCAGCAGTGATTCAGCGCCCAGGAAATGAACGTGCATAGGTGTGTGCTTCATCTCGTCAGGGTGTTCCGAGGTGTCAGGTAGCTCATGCGGAGAGGCGACTGCATTTGCTTCGTGGTTAGTCACTTGTTTGCTGGCCTTGTGACTGGCAGTGCCCTTCTGAGCAATGGCAGTGTGTCTTTGATATGCCCCACCTGTTGTTTACCTGTCCCTGGGAAAATCAAAACCGCCAAAGGGCTTCTGAAAAGCAGTTATTGGCCATTACAAAAATGAAACTAGCTTACAGACCTTCCTCTTTCTCCCACACTAGGGGTGTGTATTCCAAGCAGTTTTCCCTTTATGTTTTATAATGGTTAATAGAGTCACAGTAGAATAGTGCTTTTTTTGTCCAAGTTCCTGACCCTTTTAGATGTAAATAGATGTAAACATTCTATTTTTTTTTTTAGCTACAGCTTCTTGAGCACACATACACTGTGCTGAGTACTTTATATTCTTATTTCACCCTTAGCAAAACACCTTATGAGAAAGGTCTTATTCTCCCCATTCTAGAGAAATAAAAACAGAGGCTCAGAGACTGAAAGTAAACTGCCCAAGTTTATGCAACTAGTATACGACTGAGCCCAGATTCAAACCCAGTTCTTCCTGGATCCAAAGTTGATCTTAACCACATTATTCCTAGGGAAAATGAAAGCACACTTATTTAATATACTTTATCCACTATGAGCTTACGATAATTTTCTATTTTATTTGAGCAAGGTTATTACTAAGTTTTCTCTTCTCAAGACTGTTTCTTGAGTTATTTTCTTGAAGCTTTCAAACTATATTTACTCCTATCAAATAAAAGAATTACATAATGGGAACAAACATCAAAAAATGTACCACTGCTCTACTGTTAACACAGCTGTAGAGGTTAGGTTCCCCGTAACCTTCCAGTCCTTTAATTCAGTGATAGTCTCTGGCTGACCCCTAGTGGAAAAATGTGGGAATAGACTTTTTTTGAAATTAAATGTCAAGGCAAGAAAAAAAATACTGAGTTCTCGAAGTCAAGTTTATAGATACCAAGAAACTTTCTGGAAATTAGCCATATGGTCCATCTATAGACGTGGTATATAAACTAAATTTCATCCAGATTAGTTGGGAATAAGGTTCAGGTAGAGACTGTTGGATTTTATATATTCGCATGGTTCTGCCAATGCACTTCACGGAAACTGAGCTAACGTTTGTGTCTGAAATTAACTTCAACTAGTAACCTCAAACTCTGAATGTATGATAAAAATGTCAGTGTCATAAAAATCTAAGCATTTGTTTTCTCAAAATTAAGGTGACTGCATTGTTTTGTGGTTTTATTATTATTATTTTTTTGGTTACCCCTTAGCCCAGACATTTTTTTTTTTTTTTTTTTGTGGTATGCGGGCCTCCCTCTGTTGTGGCCTCTCCCGTCGTGGAGCACAGGCTCCGGACGCGCAGGCTCAGCGGCCATGGCTCACGGGCCCAGCCGCTCCGCGGCATGTGGGATCCTCCCAGACCGGGGCGCGAACCCGGTTCCCCTGCATCGGCAGGTGGACGCGCAACCACTGCGCCACCAGGGAAGCCCCAGCCCAGACATTTTTACTGTGATATCATCACATACTGTGACAAAGTATTAGTAAAATTATTTTTAAAGTTATTTTTAGCATAATGTTTGTAGATTCCATTACACTACCTTGAAAAATGAAAATGACATGAAAGAGGGGAGAAAACCTACCTAATTTTTTTCTTCTTTGAATCTTCAGGCAAGATGATTCATGTTAAGGCCATTAACTTATCTTTTCACTGTTCCCTAAACACTGATAACATATGGCAATAATTACACAAAAAGAAGCCTCAAAGCAATAAAGTTCAGAAGCTTGGGGTTGAGTGGGGGAGAAATTTGTATGCAGAGAAAGCAAGAGTCAAGGTCATCAGGGCCAGTCCCCTGCGGGAGTAAATGGTAACTAACTTGGGTTGAGTGCCTGTCCTTTGGTCCTGGTAGCAACTTTGAAAGGTCGCTCCTATCTTACCATCTTAAGGTCAAAGAAACACATGCAGGAATGTGAGAGCACCTGCCTAGTTAAGTGCTAGAGCCAGGATCACAAACCATGTCCTCCAGGGTCCTTCTCCCACACCGCAGCTCTTTCTCCCCCTCTGGGAGATTCTAGGGCACACACAAGTGAAGGTAGGTACAGGGGTGCTGGGAGAGTCAGCTGATGATAATCGCATAATATTTGGAGGGACAGAGGAACTGTCCAGCAACTATTTTGCATTCAGCTCAAAAGACTTATAATGCCACAATGATATGGGGAGGGCTGCTGGTATAGATCCTAGGCCCTGTCCCTTGAGCCTTCGGTTCCATGGATCAGGGCTGGATTCAGTAGACTAGGGTTGGGTTGCAGGAATCTAGATTTTATGATACGCTGCTCAGCCAGGTTTTTGAACCTTGAGTGAAAGTTTCTTTCTCTCTCTCCCTCTTATTTTCCCTTCCTCCTCCTCCTCCCTACCTGTGTCTCCTTCCCCTTCCCTCCCTCCCTCCTTCCCTTCCTTCTTTCTTTCCAGGTGAGGGCTGTAAGCTTAGCTCTGGGGCACCAGTGGTGCAGCATCTACCACCCACACGAGGACACCCATCTGTTTGAATCCCTTGAACTATGTGTTAATGCCTAAAAGAAATGAGTTTGTTTTTTTTTTAAGCTTTTCCAAAACCTCTCATTCAGGTGGGATAAGACCTGTATTAGGATTGGTAGTTTAAAGAAGAAACAAAAAACGGTCATTGCAATTATAGCTACACCTTCTTTCTTTCAGGCCAAGCAAGCAATACTTGAAATGGATGCCATTCGTAAGTTTTGTTTTCTACACAATTTGAAATCTCATTGTCTCCTTGTATCTCTCAAGTTTCTACAAGTTTATGGAAAATGTCAATTGTGAGAAAGTAGCAGCTCTCTCTTCACTGTTTTAACAAACAGAGCCAGCAGACAGTATACCCTCTTCCTAACCCATTGGCTTGTTTCTACATTGATTTCTCCGCTCATGTGTGAGCTCCCCGATGGCTTACCACTGGTCTCTGCATCAACTCACAATGTAAGATATGCTTCCAGGGTCACCCTTGCCCTACCTCTGCCACCACCAGAAATGAAGGTCCCACAATGCATTTCCCACCTCACTCCATTAGCGGAAAATCTATGTTGATTATCTGCAATAATCACGCTAACTAGATAGGTATTGGTTTTCCTGATGCAGCTCACATTTTAAAATTACAACTGCCCCACATATGTTATTGTGTCTCTGGACTTCTCATAGCAGTCAGAGAATAAATATAAGTGAGGTCTTATAAAATAAGACCTGTTTGAAGCACTTATCACATCCTTGTTATCTCCCAGATTAAATAGAATTTAAAAAGAAGCAATAGCTTTAAAGACTTACAGCCAGGTCTGACAGAAACTTTTACTTAAAGCTTTCTAAATAACTTACTTTTGAGGAATCTTTCCCCAAGAGCAAACACTGATTCACTTACCCCACCCTACCCCAGCCCACCTGGTTGTTAATTCTCCAGGGGGGGAATAAATAAAGAAACATTACTGAAGTAGAAAAATGAGCGCTGCCACTGTCACTGAGATTCCCCACTGCGTGTCCATCAGAGCTGGGCCGGGGCTCCTTGCCCTGTGTTCTCTGAATCCGCTTATTTTATTCAGTGGAAACCTCTCTAAGATTCTTTTTACTGAGGTATAGTTGATTTACAGTATTATATAAGTTATACGTGTACAACAATTTTTAAAGATTATACTCTAGTTGTAGTTGTTATTAAATATTAGCTATATTCCCTCCACTGTACAATATACCCCTTATTTCTTCTATAAATATATATATATATATATATGGACCCTCTGAAGAGAAGGCAAGGTCATGAATGGGCACGTGAGAATTAGGAGAAAAGATGGAGGAAGATGAGGATCCAGAGAGGTCAGCTGTTCAATGTGAGTAGCTACAGTCAACATTGTTTATTTATTCCCAGGCTCTGAGCTAGCTCTTGGACATCATTAAGATTCTGTGAGCACACAGAATGATGTGAAGCCTCTAATCGGTGCCATGTGCCTCTCGGCCAGGCCAGGCCAGGCCTGGGCCAGAGCAGCTCAGCCTAGGAAAATAACCTTACTTGCCCTACCCTGACTTTGGTCTCAGCTGGCTGTGAACAGAGTAGGCCAGTCCATTGGACCAAATGGCCTCTGACATTGGAGAAGTGCATGTGGTCTTTAACAGTCCTCAGAACTTTCTTGCACTTCAGATGCCCTTGAAGAGCCTTAACCCCAATTTGAAGAACGCCAGTCTACGTCTATGTCCTAAAATTGTTTACGCTCAGGCTTTAGGGTGCAGATGATCTTTGAATATGCTGCAGTACTTTAGGATTAGACCAGATTTTCTTAATCCAAAACCTGTGTACCCCTTAGATGAAATAAAATGAAAACCCCTTCTCTGGGAAGAGAAGCTAAACCATTCATCACATGTTCAAAGGAGCCACATATCTAGAAAAATATGAGAGTCGCTGCCCAGGGGGTCAGCTTCCACGGGGGCAGGAAGGGCTCGCCTCCCTCCACCGCCACGCCGGGCACAAATGCCTCACAAAATTGCTTCCTGGAGGGAATTCTCCATTTGGTTTTACCTTGACAGGGCCTCTGTTGTGGCCCATTGCCGCAGTCTGTCAGGGGCCTTGGTAGCAAGTTCAGCTGCAGGGATTTTTATGTTCATGGAATTGACTGACCGCTGTGGGTCTTAGAGTTGCAGGTGAGTCTGAGTCGGAGTAGGAAGTTATCACACCTACACATTTGAACTAACTTTCTAGTAAGAGTAGAGCCAATGGTTATGGCTCTTTCTGCCAGAGAGTGAAAAAGAGAGAGTACAGAGAAAGAGTGCCTGTGTGTGCCTGGTGGGTGCTGGGCGAGGTTGGAGGAGGGGTTGTGGTCTAGCTTGCTAACACACTCCAGCAGTCAGTAAACAGAAAGTCTGGAGATGCATATTCAACACCAGTTATGGAAGGAGGGATTTTACCATGCCTGAGGAAAAAGAATAAATCCATAGGTATCCAAAACAAGTCCTACCCATTTTCTGAGACGTTATGGAACGCTTCATTCTTATAGATGCATGTGGTTCTTACTTTACAGATTACCCAGGCTTCTGTTACAGCCCTGAGGGAGAGACAAAAGCCTTCTGTGGCTCTAAAGATGGTTCTGCTGCATATCGGCTAAGAAGAAAATCTGGTAAATAGGATGCGGTAATCAAGATAATTATGGGGCCTTAGTGGTGAAAGTCACTTTCAGTCTGACAAAAAGGTATATTCTTTCCGGTTTTTGAGCACACTGCCAGTTTGAATACCTTCGAGAATGCCTCCAAGTGGGGCTCTCAAGCTTTGGTTCTTAAACTCTTTCTACTTAACTCTCTATTTTCCAGTGAATATAAAAAAACGTGTCAATCAACTAAGTTCACTTTGTATAGCATGTTATTACCGTTGGCCTGCAGGTACTTAAATTCTATTTACTATCGCTAGAGAAAAATTGTATCCTGTAAATGACACATCCCAAAGATTATTCAGACCTAAAATTTTAACACACATTTGCTAAACCAGACTTCATGTAGTATTCCCTTAGCCCTCAGATTTTTTTTTTCCATTTAAATCAGCATTTATTGAGTACCTAATTTCCTGCACTGTACTAAGAACTGGGAATGTGCGAATAATACACAGGATTTCTGCTTGCAAGGAGTTTGTAGTCTAGTGGGAGAGTCAACAAAAGGTTGAATAAATACCAGTTCATACAATGGAGCTATAGTAGAGGTTGAATGGAAGAAAGAGCGGGGAGACGAAGGAGAGAGAAGGCCATACAGAGCAGAGGACCAGTACCCCAGATGGAATCTGGGGGCTGAGGAGCCTGATGGGGTGGGAATAGCACATGCAAAGGCCCTGAGACTTGAGCCAGCGTACCTTAGATCAGACAGCTATTGCCAGTTGTTTGGCCTGGCTGCAAGGTGGGCCGGAGGTGGAGGTGGACACCGTCAATCGGAAAGAGATGTGGCTGCAAGTACAGATTGGGCCCTGATCATGGAAGGCCGAGTAGGCCACGCAGAGGGTTTGAACTTGATCCTGCAAGCTATGGAAGGATTTTAAGCGATGAAATGTTTGCCTTTTAAAATGAGAGTTCTGGCTCGATGTGGAAAATGAAGTAGGCAGGGAGAGTTGGTAGGAGGCTGTTCCTCTAGTTTGGGCGAGAGATGGTAAAGGTTTGGAATAAGACAGTGGTGAGTGGGGTGGAGCATTCCTGGGATCCCACAAGACCATGATGGATGAAAACAGGAGAAACTTAAAATGATGTCCTGGTCGCTAACTAGGGAGGGTAATGTGAGTGACAACTAAGGTAAGAATCCAATTGGAGAGCAGATGGGGAGACTGGTGAGCTGCGATGGGGACCTGTTGAGTTTGCTGGGTCTATGGGCATGTGGGGGACATGTCAGACAGACAGTTGGCATCTGAGACCTGGAGCTTGGGGTAGGGCTCTGGCAGAAGAATATAAAATTGAACATTATCCGCTTACAGGTGATAGCTAAAGCTCAGAACATTGCTCTGCTAGTTGGTAGGGTTGGTTTTCTGTTAGGTGACTCCAGATTGCACAGCTCAATATTAATCCTACAGTTTTGACGGAGTGAATGTCTTGCTGCTAAGTATCTCTAAGCAATCAGGATTTAGGTGAATTTGATAGAAAATTTCTAGAGTTCAATTCATTTGCCCATAAGCTAATAATTCACTTATAAAGAAAAAAACTTGATTTGGTTTTGCAAATGATGCTGGCCTTATTTTTTCACTCAGAACCTTCCTCAAGATCTCATAAAGTTTTGAAGACCAGCGGTAAGTCCTAAAATAACTTTCTTTTTTCATTCTTGTTGATATCCACTAAGTCAAACCATACACAAAAACATAAACACCAGATGAATTACAGATTGGCAGATTTTATTAACCCCGTTATAAAATGTAAAGCTGAATGACATAAAATGTTTGCAGCATAGATAATGGGCATAAAAAGATGAATATCTGTGAATGTTGATGTTAAGAAATCCCATATATCAAAAAGAAAGGACAGGGGCTTCCCTGGTGGCGCAGTGGTTAAGAATCTGCCTGCCAGTGCAGGGGACACGGGTTCGAGCCCTGGTCCGGGAAGATCCCACATGCCACAGAGCAACTAAGCCTGTGCACCACAACTACTGAGCCTGCACTCTAGAGCCCGCGAGCCACAACTACTGAAGCCCACATGCCACAACCACTGAAGCCTGCGTGCCTAGAGCCCGTGCTCCGCAACAAGAGAAGCTATCGCAAAGAGAAGCCCTCGCACTGCAACGAAGAGTAGCCCCTGCTCTCTGCAGCTAGAGAAAGCCCGTGCACAGCAACAAAGACCCAACGCAGCCAAAACAAATAAAAAAAAAATAAATTAATTAAATCTATTTTTAAAAAGAAAGGACAAAGGACTTTTTGTAAATAAATTTATTTATTTTATTATATTTTATTTATTTATTGTTTCTGGCTGCGTTGCGTTTTCGTTGCTGCGCGCGGGTTTTTCTCTGGTTGCAGCGAGTGGGGGCTACTCTTTGTTGCGGTGCGCGTGCTTCTCCTTGCAGTGGCTTCTCTTGTTGCGGAGCCCAGGCTCTAGGCGTGCGGGCTTCAGTGGTTGTGGCATGTGGGCTCAGTAGATGTGGACTCTTTTTTGAAAGGCAGAGAATATAATTGGGCAGTTTCACAAAGGAAACACAAACTGCCAATAAAATTTACAAATGGTCACCTGTATTAGTGATCAGAAAAATCATACATTTAAACGAGATAAATGGAGGGGAGAAAGCTGTGGGCTTGGCCAAAAGAAAAGAAAAACAGGCACTCTGAAACTGTTGGTGTATAAATTTCTGCAACCTTTTTGGAGCAAAATTTGTTAATGCCCATTTAAATTTAAAATGTTTATTTGCTCTTGAGCCAACAATTTCAAATTTTTCACCTATAGAAATTTCACAATGTACACTTCCTGTATAGAAGTGCTCACCCAAGTGAGCACAGATCTGAGTATCTGTGTTCTTTGCAGAGTTTATAACAAGACACCACATAAAATGCCCATCTAGTGGGAAATAGTTTTAAAAGTTGTAGTAAATTCTGGAATACTACATGGACTATTCTGCAGCTATCAAAAAGAATCAAGTACATATCTGTCTACTGATAAGAGTGTCTACATATATTTAGCAGGAAATTCAATTTTGCATATTGCACCTTTAAGAACAAAAAAACTGTGCATTGTTGTGGGACTGGGGCAATGGGCGTGGGACCTGGGAAGATGAACATCAAACTTCTAAGTGTGGCTACCTCTACAGGGTGGAATTTGTGGAGAGGGTTTAAATGCTTCTGTAATTAAACAGTGTTGAAAGATGAGACACACATGATCAGAGTATCGTAAGGGTATCTATGAGGATGTGGTTAGTAAATCTCTCCCCACAATTCCTCTTGCACCCTCCTTAGCACAGTGCCAAGGTGACCCTGTTGATAAATGCTAGATCTTCAGTTAAAGCCAATAGAATATTTAAAAATTAACAGAAGCATAATCTTATGTTTAAGTGAGTTTCATGGCTTAGGGCATGTGGAATTTTTTTTCAGGTATATATATTTGGGTGGGGGGAAGCTTTTGAAACGTATTAATATGAATTGGTCCATTGCTCTCAGGGATTTAAGGAAGATACTTATCACTCAGATACATGTATGGTTGTTTTACATGTGGTACAAGATCTATACTTGAATAACTGAGAGGCATTTTCTAAAAATTAGGTCTAAAGAGCCCAGAGACGCTTGGGCTTCAATTATTAACAATCAGTTTAAAAGCCCTATAAAATATGAGTGCTTACCTATGTATGAGAGAGACAATTTTTAATCCTCAAACTTAAAAAATAAAAAAACTTTTATTTTTCAGAAACAGCACAAGACATCCAGAAGGTAAGTACTCTTGACATTTCTTATTTTGAAAGGTTTACTTGAGGTGCCCTTTATACCTACCCTTTCCTTATATATCTCATCTCCAGCTAATCTTCCAAGTGTAAACAATTATTTTACACGTTGAAATAGATTTAAGTTGGGGCTCGTCCTTACCAGCTCCCCCTCCGCCTCACCACCCCAGCTGCATCTCTCAGAACCAAGGTGCTGATTTCTTCATCCTCCTGCCCCACCTCTCTATTCAGAAGCTATTACCTTAAGATGTAACACCTGGGCTTCCCTGGTGGCGCAGTGGTTAAGAATCCGCCTGCTTGGGCTTCCCTGGTGGCGCAGTGGTTGAGAGTCTGCTTGCCGATGCAGGGGACGCGGGTTCGTGCCCCAAAAAAGAATCCGCCTGCCAATGCAGGGGACATGGGTTCGAGCCCTGGTCCGGGAAGATCCTGCATGCCATGGAGCAACTAAGCCCATGTGCCACAACTAGTGAGCCTGCGCTCTAGAGCCCACGAACCACAACTACTGAGCCCGCGTGCTGCAACTACTGAAGCCTGTGCGCCTAGAGCCTGTGCTTCGCAACAAGAGAAGCCACCGCAATGAGAAGCCCACGCACCGCAACAAAGAGTAGCCCCTGCTCGCTGAAACTAGAGGAGGCCTGTGAGCAGCGATGAAGACCCAACACAGCCAAAAATAAAAATAATTAAAATAAAATAATTTTTTTTTTTTTATTTTGCGGTACGCGGGCCTCTCACCGCTGTGGCCTCTCCCGTTGCGGAGCACAGGCTCCGGACGCGCAGGCTC
>NC_041223.1:15432047-15440363 GCF_002837175.3 Physeter macrocephalus | reverse complement strand
CGCAAAAAAAAAAAAAAAAAAAAAAAAAAAAGAATCCGCCTGCCAATGCAGGGGACATGGGTTCGAGCCCTGGTCCGGGAAGATCCTGCATGCCATGGAGCAACTAAGCCCATGTGCCACAACTAGTGAGCCTGCGCTCTAGAGCCCACGAACCACAACTACTGAGCCCGCGTGCTGCAACTACTGAAGCCTGTGCGCCTAGAGCCTGTGCTTCGCAACAAGAGAAGCCACCGCAATGAGAAGCCCACGCACCGCAACAAAGAGTAGCCCCTGCTCGCTGAAACTAGAGGAGGCCTGTGAGCAGCGATGAAGACCCAACACAGCCAAAAATAAAAATAATTAAAATAAAATAATTTTTTTTTTTTTATTTTGCGGTACGCGGGCCTCTCACCGCTGTGGCCTCTCCCGTTGCGGAGCACAGGCTCCGGACGCGCAGGCTCAGCGGCCATGGCTCACAGGCCCAGCCGCTCCGTGGCATGTGGGATCCTCCCGGACCGGGGCACGAACCCGCATCCCCTGCATCGGCAGGCGGACTCTCAACCACTGCGCCACCAGGGAAGCCCAAAATAAATTAATTTTTAAAAGAAAGATGTAACACCCACACAGGGCTAGTGTGGTGCACCCCACATTGCCCTGTGCATATAAGACTGAGGCTCTTGCATCCTGAGTATTTGCTCCCTTTTCAAAGCATCAGACTTCAATCACAAAGATCCCCGTCTAAGAATATGGTCCTGCTGCTGGTATAAGAGGTGTGATCATATGTGGTATAATGAAACT
This sequence comes from Physeter macrocephalus, assembly GCF_002837175.3. Classification (NCBI taxonomy): domain Eukaryota; kingdom Metazoa; phylum Chordata; class Mammalia; order Artiodactyla; family Physeteridae; genus Physeter; species Physeter macrocephalus. The sequence continues at coordinate 15,439,586 of NC_041223.1, read as the reverse complement.
TCACTGTATCAAGCTTTGATTTTTCTCCCTCCAATAAAAGGTTAGGAGAGGCAGAATAAAAATGGTATGTTGTATTAGAAGATGTATATTCAAATTGATTACCTATGATCAATGCATATTGTATCCTGACCTGGGTAAACCACATCCAGTATGCCTACTGATCAACTGGCTTACTTAACAGTGCTTAGGGGACTGAGCGCAGCTTCTTGCTTCATGCTTTGTATCTGTAGCAACGTGGCTGTGAAAATCTCCCCCGCGACGTGCTCCACTCCTTGGCACAGGGCCAAAGTGACCCTGTTAATACATAATGTATCTTTCAGTTTAGACGCCTAAATGTCTAAAAATCAACATGGTCTTATCTCTAAGCTATTTACTTAAAATTACGGCATGTGGATTTTTTTCAGGTAGTACATATTTCTGTTTGGAAGCTTTTGAAATTTATTAACATGAATTGGTTCATTATCCTGAAATATGGCATGAGATTTTGATTTTTTTAATGTACTTTGTTTTCATAAACAAACACGGGGATGGTGCCCTTGTAAGGCAGCCAAGCTATGATCACAGAGCAAGCCTGGCTTAGTACCAGCTGGGGGAATCGCTCTATTAGTCCTAGAGATACAATCTCAAGGGCTTCTCGGAAACTTTCTACGATAGTGATCAAGTCAAGTCTCCATATGGGGACTAACTAAACCTTATAAAATCTGAAGACAAGAAAGAAATAAAACACCAGTGTACCTTTTTCTTAGTGGTAAAATTCCATCTCCTAACAAAAATGAATGTGTACTAAATGCAGGGAGAGATTAAAGAGATAAAGAGGTTAACATTTCTCCTAGAATATACCTTCTAAAGCCGTGTTTGTGTGCGTGTGTGTGTGTGTGTGTAGAGCGAGAGATGGACGGAAGGAGAGAGCGAGAGAGATTTAGCTCATATATAAACTGAGGATTAAGACATGGGTTCAAATCCATTTCTGCCATTTATAAGCTAGTATGACTGTAAGCAAGTTGTTAAACCTTAGTTTCCTAATTTATGGAATTGTTATAAAGATTAAATGCGATATGTTGTTTAATGTGCTTAGTACAGTATTTGGCACAAAACAAGTGCCCCATAAATTCGCTCTTATTATGTTGTTATTAAGTAACCATAATGCTGAGAATGTGGAAAACTGTTCATCACGAGAGATCTACACTACATACTTCTGTGCTGTGTCCAATCCATATACTGATTATTTCTAAATCTAAGAGCTTCCTCAGTTCTCCTGACGATTTATTTGATATAAAGTTTCAGCTCCCAAATTACTGTTAACTTCAAGTGTAGTTACCTTTTGGGAATTCCCTGGCGGTCCAGTGGTTAGGACTCTGTACTTCCACTGCCGGGGGCACGGGTTTGATCCCTGGTTGGGGAAATAAGATCCCACAAGCCACGCAGCATGGCCAAACAAACAAACAAAAAAAGTGTAGTTACCTTAAAAATATACTTTGATATTAACAATTCAGGTTTTCTAATTTTCTAAAATGTCTGGGAATTTTTCTGGAATGAAAGATTTTAAGAAGGTATTACTTCTGGCTGTTCACAGAATGGTTTTGTTACACTTCCACAGTGTTTGATCATGATTTAACTAGCTAATACTAACTTGTTTTATTTTATAAAATGTAGTTACTGCGTACCTATATTTTATAAACATTTTACCAGTGCAGTCTGAGTAAGAGGAAAAGGGAGAGATGTTAAAGGGTAAAGAAAAAAAACAGAAGAGCCAAAATATAATATATATGTATTTGTATGTGTGCACATATATCTATATGTGTGTGTATTCATTTATTCCTAGTCTTCAAATAGTCCACATTTTTACTATTTGAAAAAAGTGAACAAAAGATTAAATGACTAATTAGACGTCTTTAGCTTTACATTTTTAATAGAAAAACAACATTCAGGATAAAATTTTCTTTGCCCTCCCTGATAGACAGGCAGGTAAGCAGACAGACAGACATATTAATAGGTGGCTATTCCAAGGTAATATGTATCCCAGTTTCATTGATCAGTGATGAAAAATTCTTGCTAATTTGACATTTCCAATAGGTTACTATAGTGTTTTGACCAGAAAATATACCCCTGGTACTAATTAGTTTGAACCCGTCTTAACCCTTTCAAATCTTTGAAGCTAGTCCCAATACCTACAGAGGGCATCAGAGGGCAAATCCACTGCCTGTCTGCACAATTGAGCTCCATCAGGAAAGGTTCCAAGTTATAACAGACCCATTGTTTTCTCTGATTAAAAATCGTTAATGTCACTCATATTTTACTTTCTCATTGGCATCTAAATATTGCTTAATTAAACGTATTTTGAAAGAAAGTAAAAATTTCATTAGCTCAGTCGTGGATTAAATTAAATTCCTGCAACAAAGGCTCTTTTGCCTGGAATCTACAAACCAAGGCAGTGCTGGTCAGGTTCATGCAGGTCTGCAGATTTAGAGGAAAACCCTTGGGGGTGCAGTCAGATCACCGACAGGGGTGTTTCTCGTACGCCGGAAACCACAGTAAGACGGCTAAGAATCAAACGCCAAATAGAAATCAGATACCACGGCCCTTGACACCTATATATGTTCATTTATATAATGTTATTTACCAAGAACACATTGGAATTATTTGAAATATCTAAGAGTTTTCTGTGTTTAGCCAATTCCCTGCAGTGGGGTAAGGTATTTGGAGTCAAGCCTGGGTTTGCATGTTAGCCTTTCCACTGCTGGGGGAGAACATGTTACTGAATGCTGAGAGCCTAGATTTCCTTACTGTGAAACTGGTACAATCATATCTAATTCAAAGAGTGATTGTGAACATTAAGTTTGGAGAATGTCTTCAAATGGCCTAGCCTATTTCTAAGCAAATATCAGTTCCTGTCCTTTCTGCTCCTTTTGCAAAAAATCTGACGTGCTTTTCAACTCAGTTAAAATCAACAATGTTTAGTGATCGTTTTCTTTAAGAATATCACAGTCTAGTGGGAGAGGCAATGTGTAAATACAGGAGAACATCCTAAGTTATGTGTCCTGTGGTGCTACAATTCAATCGATATGTGTCTATCCTCCTCAGGTTTCCAGAAAGGAAGGGTCTCCCCAGCTGACTTCAGCAGGGCCATCTCCCGCCCAGATGAACAGTCAACCGAGCAGTTCTGCCATTATCAGGGTGCTTCGCGGGGGCGGGGCCGTCAGAAACATCTGGACGGACCACCAGATCCGGCAAGCCTTGTTTCCCAGTCGACGGTCTCCGCAGGAGAACGAGGAGGACGAAGATGATTATCAGATGTTCCTGCCATCCTTCTCCTCTTCAGATCTGAACTCTGCCCGACTCTGTGAAGATAGCACTTCCAGTCGACCTTGCAGTTGGCACATGGGACAGGTCGAGGCCTCGGAGACCCCCAGCTCTGGCCACAGGGTTGTGCGGCGGGCCAGCAGTGCTGGCGAGAGCAACACGTGTCCCCCCGACATAAGAAATAGGGACAGTGACAGCTCTCAGTACAGCTCCCGAAGGGAACTGCAGAATGACCCTAAAACAGAGGGGCGGGACGGGATGACTCCCTTCGGGTCCTCTATAGAGTTGACCATTGATGACATAGACCATGTCTATGATAACATAAGTTATGAGGACTTGAAACTGATGGTGGCTAAACGGGAAGAAGCTGAAGCGCCTCCCCCCACATCAGCCAGGGACTCTGCTCGCCCCAAGAGCACCCCGGAGCTGGCCTTCTCAAAGAGGCCAGCAGGCCCAGAGAAGAGCCCTCTGCACCCCCAGAGAGATGGTGCCCCCCCAGGCCGGGAGGCGTGGAACCAAAGCTCACGCGAACTCCAGGTGGTGGAGGAGAACGTCTACGACACCATCGGGCTCCCAGATGCGCCCTCCCAGGACTTCAAGTGCAGCAGCCTGAAGCGTCCCAAGAGGAGCACCTTTCTGGGCCTGGAGGCCGACCTGGGGTGCTGTGACAGTCTGAGGGCCTCTGTTTCCCAGGACAGCCTCCAGTTCAGCGAGGACGAGGCGCCCTACCCGCCGGGACCCTCCGATAACGATTATCTGAGTTTGTTCTATAACTCCTTCGGCTGCAACTTGTCCACAGCTGATCGGTCCGTCTCCGATAAACTGTCTGAAGAAGTAGACGAAATCTGGAATGACCTGGAAAATTACATCAAGAAAAACGAAGTCAAAGCCAGAGACCGGCTCCTGGCGGCGTTTCCTGTTAGCAAAGACGACGTGCAGGAGCGGCCGCTGGCGGGCAGCGCCCCGGAGCTGGGCGCGCGCTCCCCACGTTCCCTGCCCGCGGGCCGGGCTCTCCTCGTGCCGCCCAGAGACAGGCCGGGGCCGGTCTCCTGCACGCTTGACCTCACCCCGGCCTCCACAGACGGCTCCTGCCTGAGTCTCCACCGGCTGTCGCTGGTCAGTGACCTGCCGCCCGTGGAGAGTCCCTACGACGTGGCTGGCAGCAGCCTGTCCCCTGCAGACCTGGAGAACCCTGACCCCGGCATGGACAACGCAGACAAGACGAGGAGCAGGGTTTTCCTGATGGCCAGGCAGTACAGTCAGAAGATCAGGAAGGCAAATCAGCTGTTAAAGGTGAAAAGCCCGGAGCTGGAGCAGGCGCCTGGCAGCCAACTGCAGAAGCAGGTTCCCCGGGACCTGGCGGCCATCCTAGAAGAAAAGAAGCAGGGCGGGCCCGCCATCGGTATGTCTCCCGTGCTGCCCTTCTCCTTCCGAGGACTGGGAGAGAGCCGTGTTCTGGTTCTCAGTATCCTTAGCACCGTGAGGGTGCTGTCACCCAGATGTTCATTCTCACAGAGAGACCCCAGACTCACTGACGCACAGATGAGGCCGGCCCTGCACCCACCACATCTCACCAGTGGGAGGCGATTGGGTCTGGAAGGTTTCCTGGTGTCTGTGACATCATCACTCCAGATATGATATTTGAAGCAGTTTTCTCTAATGTAATCTAAAGCTGAAAAATAGCCATCAGTTTCAGTGTGTTAGGAGGGGTAGCTGGGTAGCAGGGTAAGAGTTTAAGGTTTGGACGAATAAGGAATAGGATTGCTTTTTGCTCCGGAATCCTAACAAAAATGCCTACTCATCCTAACAAAGACAAAAAGGAGGCCTTTTTGCGTGTTTTTTTTAGCTGTTCACACTGTAACTCGGCTGTTTTCTCATGTGTTACATTTTCTAGTTGCTTTTTTTGAATCGCTGCTGTAATACATTTAATACTGTCTCATCTGGTATTCTCCTGTATGCTTCCAACAAGTTTAATTCTTTGAGTCAAGCCTCCTTTTTGGGCAGAGCCAAACCAGGATCACGTGCGTGATATTGGTACCATTAGGGTTTAGGAATGAGACGATCACAGTTTGACTTTTTCTCTGTTGTAAAGAAGTACATATCCCCTGGATAAATTACACAGGGTTCTCAGTGGAAGGGCATGATGTGAATTAAGCACTGCATTGTCATGGAAAGAAAAAAACCTCCTCTCACCTGAGGAGTTTTTCACCTCCAGACCCAGAGAGATTTCTGGGATTAGGCCCAGGAACTGAATTTTTTTTTAAGTGTGGACTTTTGATCCTGTTTTAAGAATCCCTGCCTTAGATCTTCTGACAAAGGATTGTCTCTGTATCAAATGAGAAGAGACAGTTCTCCAATTAAAAGTAAAAACCAGATGGCTCAGTATCAGGGCGTGTTTCATTGGTTAGCTTGGTGGCGGCGTGGCTCATCTGGCCAGCTTGATGCCACCTACCTCCTTTCTTTGGGACTGCTTTCTTAGGTGGAAACCAGAGAATCAGAAGGGGGTATCCAAGTCCTAAATGGATTCACAAGTTGCATGACAAGAATCTGCAGGAAAAACATTTTTTTTTAAGTTTGGGAGTGTTTAAGAATTACCTAAGTTTACTCTTTTTCCGGAGCTAATCACACAGTAATATTTCTTAACACATAGGGAAGTTAAGCCCTGGAAATGTTACCTGAAGGATTTTACAGACTCTCTGTGACTTGCTCTTCTTTTTAAGTTAGATAAAGCTTAAATGTGGTTTTTATATGAATGTGAGAGACTAGATCGCGTATATTTTTCTCCTTGCAATAATATGCTTGAATTAGTCCCTTTTCCAACGCTAGTGTTGCTAAACTGGTTTGTTGTTACACATAGAAAAAGTGACTGAGTTCCAGCTGCAGGCGGACTGTACAGATGGCACTAGAGCCAGTAGTGTGTTGGCAATGCAGCCACTGACCGAATCTGGGCTAGGGTGCCTCAGAATGAGAGAAAATATAATGCTAAGGTTTCCGATACGATGGATTGGTTAAGCCAGCAAACTGTCGTTTAAAAAGTGGTAATTGCCTGAGGCCGGTTGTTTGGAATGTGGACCATCCATTAACCTGCGAAGCTCTAACCCTGGTAGAAGCAAGGTCTTCAATACTGAATCATTAGGGCTTACAACTACCTTGAATAGTCTTTTTTACCCACCTTTTAAGTATTAATAGATTTCCCTTTGGGGTTTTCTTTTGCTTTTTTCCCCTGCTTTTTGTTTGTTCTTTCTGTTTTGCCTACTCATGTCGTCTTGGGCTCCTGTAGGATCATAGCTCTGTGTCTGGGCCCTTTCTTGACATGGTGGGCTACTATCGACATTCTCTCCAAGAGAAGATCTCTCCAGAGTCATCTTCTGAGCCAGCCAGTGTCTCCCCCTGCTGGCTGGCAGGAGCGTTTCCCTAGGGCCTGCCATCTCTCAGACCTGAAGAATCTTCCATCTGGGTGGATCGAGACCACTTCCTGTGCCCACCAGGCTTTCAATCAGTTGACGTGATGACTCCTTTTCTCTCTCTTGTTTATCTGGGCACAGGACGTCGTAATCGAATGGACCGATTCTCCAGACTTCTCCGTATGGGCCTTGCCACTTTGCCAGGAGCTTGCTCTCGGTGTTGTGCGGAAGGAGGAGCACCCTATTCACCTGCTGAAACTCTCCAGCACCTTTATTGGACTCTCTAGCCGGGGTCTACAGGCCCTGGGCCAGACTTCCGCCTGTAAATCACCCAACCAGGTCTAGTCCCTCCCACCTTTTGGAGCCTGTTGTGGCATGCCGGCCATCTTGTTCCATCATGCCTCACTCTTGACAGTCTTTGAGGCCAAGGAAGCCTTTGGGGTCCCCCCCCACTTTTTGTATTTTTGGTGATGTTCTATGTGGGAGAAAACTCCATACAGGCTTGAGGAATTTTCCTCCTTGTGTAAAGTAGGGAAGGCAAAATAACATTTTATGCTTTGCTCTACATCCCAAGCGACATCAGAAATGTTGATTTTAATCTCTGTCTTGAAAACAGTATATTTCATACTTCTCTCAACAAGGATCACTTCAGATTTTTTTCTGGAATGATAAGAATGCTACCTTCTAAACTTACGAAAGAGGAATAAACCAGAGATAGCCCTGACGTTGTTGCATAATGATAATGTACATGTTCTATAAGGACTATTAATGCCAGAACTAAGAATGAGGGGGAGGGCTTCCCTGGTGGCGCAGTGGTTGAGAGTCCGCCTGCCGA
>NC_041223.1:15423856-15431815 GCF_002837175.3 Physeter macrocephalus | reverse complement strand
GGAGGATCCCACATGCCGCGGAGCGGCTGGGCCCGTGAGCCATGGCCGCTGGGCCTGTGCGTCCGGAGCCTGTGCTCCGCAACGGGAGAGGCCACAACAGTGAGAGGCCCGCGTACCGGAAAAAAAAAAACAACACAAAAAAAAGAATGAGGGGGAATTTTGATCCAGCTGACTAATACTAAGCTTTTTAGGCTAGAAGTGTCATCTTGGGCTGGCTATTTCCTGTACATCTGACTAGGGGTATCTATTTAATAACAGCCATTGCTCTGGAAGCTTGTCTCATGTTCATGTTGTCCTCAAGGCAAGTTATAGACTCTCTTAGAAGGTCAACCTGAGACCAAAAAAACAAAAACTTAGATCAGCACAGTATATTGTCTACTTGTGAGCTACTTTCTATTCCAAATTTATAAATGGTCAACTTTTTATTATCCAAAGATAAACTGTGCCCATTATGAGTTGTCTATAATATACAATATATGTTTACATAGCATTTTACTAAAGGCTGTCTTCCTGCTTCCCCATTTCCTGCTATGCCCAAATTGTAGGCTGCCTTTCCACTTCAGTGGTATAGTCTTAGAGCACATTTATTCTTAACACTATGTTTAGAATAAATGGAGGCAGTCCAAAAATTATCTGGGTAATTAAGTAGTTCTTGAGCCCAATTTCTGCCTAGAGCTGTGCTTGGTTTTCTGTGGGGATTGTTCTCCAAGATTAAAAGCTCATGGACTAGATGGAATAATAAACCAGCTTAGATACAATAACTAGCAACACAAGATTGTGTGCATATGCATGCGTATACAACCAATAGCTAAGTATTATGGTGCATATAAGACTTCAGAGAAATCAGTTAGAAAAGGAGTCATAGAAGTGATAAAGCTTATAGAGCGCCTTGAGAGGTAAAGAGGATTTGATTAAGCAAAGGAAGAAGCAGAGAGTGTGATAAAGAAGAAAAAGGCATGAGAAATACTATGGATATTTTGGATAATACATGGTTTCAGATGATCTGGGCCACCATGTTCTAAAGTCAATAGCTATTTGTTCTTACAAGACTTTAGAGTTAAATTTTGATGCTGCAATAGTTTAACTGAATTTTTTTTAATTAGCTCTCACTGCTTTCTCTCAAATAGTCATTTTCTTGGAACTTTGTGGAAGTTCAAAGCCTTCCTGATTCAGCTGTGGGATCAGGCTCAGAGCCACAGTGTAGGTGAGAATGGCTTGGGAAGAACCGTCTTGACTTTGAGGTGGGACTGCTAGCCAAAGACAAGCCTAAAGGTCCAGCTAACATTGGTTGGGTTTCATAGTTAACGAAACGTTGTATATTTCAGGATGGCTAACAAGGGCACCTTGGTGTCTATGTAGACTTTCAGTCTCTTAAGGGGTTACCAAATCTTAATTGGTATTGAGAGTCTTTACTATGCTCTTTAAGGAGTAATAGCTCACGTTTTTGTTACTACAAATTCTAAACTAATAATCTCTGTCCTTCCAAGGAATTTGGACTTGAAAGTCTGAAGGATCTGAATGAATGTAGGATCTATAATGAGAAGATAAACACTATTTATTCTGATTCCGGGGACTAAGGGGCAAGGAATCTGAGGGGGTTGCAGTTAAAGGGCACACAGAACAACAGCACATTGTTTTCTGTCCTCATAGAAGGCAAACTTGAAAGAAACAGCAGAAACTCAACTAAATATTTAGTTTAAATTCAAGGAATAATTTACTAACAACAGGTTACCAAAAATATAAATAGCTTAAAGAGGAAAAAATTATAATGTCACTTGCTGGTCATCATATATAGAATAGATGCCCTCTATAGAGACTGCGTAGATGTGGTCTGAGTGATTTATAGGATTCATGGAATTCTTTGATTCTAGCGTGGTCATGTGGGTACCTGGATTGGGAGGTGGGGGGACACGGCTCTTGAAATTGACATCTCTGGGCTCTCTCTTTTTAATCATTCCTGACCCAAGAGAATTCTCTGTATCTATATCATGGTTCTGTTAATGTCTTTAGAGATGTCTGTACTCAGAAGTGAAGTAGAGAGGATAGTGGCCTCATAGCTTAATTTGAAGCGGCAATAGCTTTCGTGGAAATAGTGGTAAAACCCTGTTCTGCAACCAGTACTAGAGAGCATTAGATTATCGATTGTATGCACAGGATGGTTCATTCCTAATGTCTTGGAATCATAGACTTCAGTGCCCGGCTTCTCGGTGACAGGAAGGGATGTATGGATCAGTCAGTACATGTGGTTTTGAAGGGAGGACCTCCCATCGACATCCTGAGACAGTGGCAGTGGAGGGCTGCCTGGAAACAAGAAGTGCAGGAACAGCCGCTGGGAGCAGACTCTGCTGGGAGTAGTTGTCTAAGAACAATCAAGACTGGTGAGGCAGGGGTAGTCATTGCAGGGTGGATTGTGGTCATGCTTCTTTTAATGACTACTTGAGTTATTTTTCATTGACCAGGGTTTAAGTGCTGACTTTCTTATTTTTATGTTGCCTGTTTTTAGCACTGACACGCTATTCCATGCTTGTAAAGAACACTAGAAATTGTCATTACAAACAGGTAACGCTTGCAGACCTGCTGTTGAAATAAAATAATCCAGAATTAGATCAAATGAAGTTTTAGGTGGCTTTTTTATTAAACGGGATGATTTTATTAGTTTGTGTTGCTTAGTATTTGATGATTTTTTATCCTCAAACTTAACTTAAAAGTCCTGTCTACTGTATAAATTTTTTTAATATGTTGTTAGAACGTTCTTATTTTTTAAATCTTTGCATGTAGAAATGATTCTGTGTATGTTTATCATTTTAATATTTGCCTTCCAGGTGCCAGGATTGCTGAGTATTCCCAACTGTATGACCAGATCGTATTCAGAGAGGCCCCCTTTAAGACTCAAAAGGATGGCTGGGCCAGCCCTCAAGACTCCTCCAACCTCAGCTCTGCATCACCTTCCCACACCCAACACGGTAGCGAGGATTGGCTTTTGCATTCAACCTATAGTAATGGAGAGTTAGCAGATTTCTGTCCCCAGCCAGAGCAAGACTTGAAGTCAAAATATCCCACTTTAGAGATCAATACAAAAAGTACCCCAAGACAACTGTCCGCAGCTTGCTCCGTGCCTTCTCTCCAAATCTCTGAGCCTCTGCTGGGCTCCACGCAGAGACACAGCGTGGTGGTCAGCCAGCCCAACAAAGAGAACTCCTGTCAGGGCCATCTTTACAACTCTCTGGGACGGAAAGGAATCAGTGCTAAATCTCAGCCTTATAACAGGTCCCAGTCATCTTCCTCCATCCTGATAAACAAGTCCGCAGACTCCATCAACTACCCTAGTGAAATGGGAAAGAAACAGCCGCTATCTTTACACAGAAGTTCAAGGTGGGAGAGTCAGCAGGATTTGGTGCCAGGTATTGCTGACTCAGGTCAACAGGGCACTGAAAAACACTCAGAACTCACACTCCAGGACTCGCAGAAAGTTCTGGTAGTAAATAGAAATTTACCTTTAAGTGCCCAAATAGCTACCCAGAACTATTTTTCCAATTTCAAAGAGACTGAAGGAGATGAAGATGACTATGTGGAGATCAAGTCAGAAGAAGATGAGCCAATAAGCAGCAAACTTGGACCATATCTGACGTCGTACAATGATTCTGACAAACTGAATGACTATCTCTGGAAGGGGCCATCTCCCAATCAGCAAAATATTGTCCAATCTCTAAGGGAAAAATTCCAGTGTCTTAGTTCAAGCAGCTTTGCCTAAGGTTCTTAAGAGTAGCTGCCTGATTTAACTTCTTACTGTGCTCATGAATTAGAGATACTGAGAAATGTTTTGTATGTACCAGATTAGAACAGTTTTGTAATAACCAGAGATGTAAAGTATACTTTCTTTAACAGCACAACTTTTTGAAACAGCTGGCGATCCAGCCAGGATTGTACTGTAGCAAATGTTAGCATCTAACACTGTGTTTTCTGATGCTGATGGTCTTCATGTTTCATGTAAGTCAATCTTACTTGAAAATTTTAGGCTTTTTTTTTTTTTTTAACATGATGGCCATGGTATTTTTTCCCATATCCTGAGAATTAGTGCCCAGACTTTAAGAAATGCAATAATCATTTCCTATTATCCAGAAGGCACAGGTATACTAGGACTCAAAGGCAGCAAGGAGGACTTTTTGCATTTTTTAAAAAGAAAGGAAACTAAAGCTGTTTAAAGGATTATGCTTACCTCTGACATTTTTGTTAAATTTGTTCCAAGACCCCAGAATAACTTAAACAAGGAATCTCTAATTGGAGTATTGTCTAGGTGCCCATTTTAGGGTTTCTATACTGGCATTCCTGCATCTAGTTCATTATAAGGCAGAAAATATGTTAACTACTGGAAATTAGAATGTATCATGACCAATTTTCTGTAAGCAAAAATCCTTCCCTGTCTTCCTGAACAAGGCCTGGAGAATGTGCTGCTCATCATTTATTTTACATTTCATGGGGTTAAATGAATGATTCCCTTAATGGTTTAAAGCCAAGTGCAAGAAAATGCAAATTGACTTATTAGAAAAGAGGGGTTGACATCTGGGTACAACTTGATTATCTCATTATATGACAGTTGGGGATGGGGAGAAGATAGAACCCTTCACTACTTTTTGTGCCTGTTACTGATCAACATGAAGTAAACCATAAACTAAAATAAAACAAAGCGCTTTAAAGCTACTCTTCCCAGAGCAGTTTTTCAGATGCCCTTTCATGAATTTTATACTCAGCCAAATGACCTGGTCCCAGCCTTGAGAATTTTATTGACTGCAGTGAAATTTATTTTCTAATCCAGACATAATATGGGGGTCTTTTTTCATTGTTTGGGGGCATATAGAAGAGCAGAATCTTTGGTTACTAAATTCTGACTAATCACATCTTTTAAGTTGTAATTATGGTCTTTACATAGTGGTTCATTGTGATATTTTGTACTAATACAACTCTTTATGGAAGGAAACAAAAAAGCAAGACCTCGTGAGTAAAACACAAAATTAAAGAAGCTAAAGAGAAGAATGAAGGCAGATTTATTGCCACTTTATAAAAATATTTTATTGAAGACTCCAATCAATGTAACAAGTATATTTTCTCAAACAGTGGCTTTCACATTCTCACTTTAAGCCATTTTACATTCTGTGGCCGCTTCCCCACCCTCTCAGGTTTCATCTTAGAAGATATGTTAATCTGTGTAGGGAAAGGGGATCTGGGCTTTTCATTTAAAGATAAGCAATGATATTGATTTGAATCAGTGACATCTACCATAATTCTTTTTCTCTCTTTAAGTGCTATGGCTCTTTTTCTTAAAAACATAAAATGTGACCATCCTTATTTTATACACAGGTACCTAAGGCATTCGTTTTCCTTTTTAAGTAACAAAAAATAACCTAAGTTTCTTCTTTCTCCATACTGTACTTTCTTCTTGTAGCTTAGAAAACAAAGTCCATATTGACGAGCATTGTTTTGGAGCCATTCTTTCTTTCATTGCCCTTCTTTAAACATGATATGAGTTTTCAAGAATAAGCAGTATCAGAAAAGAGAAGCACTGTAACTGAGTACAGATTCTCAGACTTGCTAGAGGTATTTGTAAGGGCATTTACAAAACAAAGTTACCTGACTTTTCTTGTCCTGGGAATGCAGTTTCCCACTTCTCTGCTTTTTGGTTTGTAAGACCCAAATTCTGTATTATCCATATTACTGTGGTGTCTTACTCTCAGAAATTATTAATTCTCCACACCAGTGTCCTGTTGCATGACTTTGATGTCACTTATAGGAACACACCCTGCTGCACGGAGGCTGCTGTCATACTGTATAAAATGTCTGTATGGTTGTCTTTAGGTTCTAGGACAAATCTGCAGTTCTATACATCTGTCAGCCAGGATACAGATTTTGAGATCTGTGTGTATATATATAATCAAGTTCATATTTTCCCTCAAAGTTATTCAATGAGTGCTTTTGTTTAAAATAGTTTCTTCAGGAGGTGGGGTAGGGATGTATATAATTTGGGGAAAAGAGTTATATGTACTTAAATGGATGTCAAGTTCTTACTAGGTCTCTGTACTGAAGGTTCAATTTTTTTTAATAAGTTCACTTTTCACCTACTCTATTCTTTGTGCAAAAAAAAAAAAACCCCAGAAAAACAAACATGAAAAACCATGCATCTAGGAAAACATAGTTTAAATACTGTATATATGATAATGAAAGTTAGTAATGCTCATTATTTAATAAAGTTTGTAAAGTACAAAGTAAAATATAGTGTGAATTAATGTGTTAATTCTAGAAAGATCAAGATTTTTCTGAACTATACTCAGTTATAATACTTTGCCTTATGAGCTGTGCAGAAGATGGTTCAGGGTAGAATTCCCTGGCGGTCCAGTGGTTAGACCAGTGGACTCAGAGCTTCCACTGCAGGGGGCACAGGTTCAATCCCTGGTCAGAAAACTAAAATCCCACAAGCTGAGCAGCATGGCCAAAAAAAAAAAAAAAAGAAAATGGTTCAGGGTAGTGATGGTATACCATGTTTCAGTGGCCTGTGACTGACCATTTTCTATATCTTTTGATTACTTTTCAAATATTGAATTTAGCCTGGGATTATCATACCCTTCTCTGAAATTCCCTTTAGACCAAGTGCCTTTCCAGGTAACTGGTTTTGATGGTGTGAGAAGATCATAGAGTAGTCTGATGTGCAGCTGTGGGGTTAAAGTCAGGTGAGGTGGAGGGGAAGGGCCCAGAATGCTGAAGTATTTTTGGTGCCAAAAGACAAACTTGCCTACTTTACTCTGGTGGTGCAAGCCCATGGGCAAAGCCCACTTTGTGTATCTATGAAAAACAACAAAGCTTGATTTACCAGACAATAGCTTATTCACAATGCATCATACAATAGGAAGGGAAGAGAAGCAAGCAGTTCCACTTCATTAGTTCTAAAACCATGTTTATTCAGCTCAAACGTAAAAGAACAGGGCTTGGATAGTAAGTAAATCATCCGCTCTACGGGGCAAACACAAGCCCCCAAATATTCTATTGTTTGTGTGGCAAGGTATGGCTCTCCAAATAAGCATCACAAGACCATGGGTAAGCAGATTCCTTCTTGTATAGACTAGTTAAATCAGAGGCTGTAAACTGGTGGCTCAGAGTCTGAATCTGGTTTACACAGTTTTAAAAAGGTTTAACATGAAAATCCAGATTTCCACCTTAAAAAAAAAAAAAATTAGATCTAGCTTGTTTGGGGCTGGCTTCTGATGAGGTGACTCCGAGATCTGAGGATGGAATTTAAAGGTGAAAATCATCCTGTAATCCAATAGGGTAGCAGATCCCTGGAGAAAGAAATAGTCAAGAAAGCCATTTTGGGCCTAAGCCATTTTGGGAGCTCAGCCTGGCCAAAACGCTTTCCTTGAATAGGTCTCAGTACTTAATGATCTCAAGGGAACAAAAGAACAAACTGTTATTAGGGGAGAGAAGTAAAAACAGCAAAGCCCTTATCAGTTGTAAGGACTCCCAGTTCGCTTTCAATGGGAAAGATTAGCCTGAAGCGCTCAACTACCTGAAGCCCCGAACATAAGAGATGATGTTGTCGCGCTAGCTTCCTACCTGTTTGTCTTGCCAGTTTTCCCCATTTTCAGACTTGTACACCTCCATCCTCCCAAATCTTAGCCAGCATAATATTTCTAAACACAAGCAGAATCCAATCTTCTACAAAGTCCTCAAATCCGTCTCTGCCTTTATAGGAGCTGCTCCGTTTGCCTGCGTGACCCACTACCATCCAGGAGAAAACCTGCCTGGTCCTCAACACTCAGCTCAAAAATCACTATTAAGGGGGCTTCTCTGGTGGCGCAGTGGTTGAGAGTCCGCCTGCCGATGCAGGGGACGCGGGTTCGTGCCCCGGTCCGGGAAGATCCCACGTGCCGCGGAGCGGCTGGGCCCGTGAGCCATGGCCGCTGAGCCTGCGCG
>NC_041223.1:15421979-15423639 GCF_002837175.3 Physeter macrocephalus | reverse complement strand
CTGTGGCGGGTCTGGGATTTTACTCAGCTAGCACGCTAGCAAGTTAGCTTGCCTCTGTATCAGAGGTCATGATCACTCCCGGCAGGATAGGCAGCATGAAAGCATTGGTTTCCCTTGCTTCTCCAGGCCCCCAGGGGCCTGCAGAGCAGCCCAAGTATGTGCTACACACACACAGTGGGTTGGTTTCACAGCTGAGGAATACTGGATTTAGGAATCTTTTATCTTAAAGAGCTACTGACAAACCTGCCCAATCTTTGACCGTGGAGGGAGGCATTATGTTTACACTGTGGGCAGCAAATATACCTGCCCTCTGCTCTGGAGGGAAACACTCTCTATTTTCCAAGGTTGTTTGCTATGCAAATATCCTTGCAACACTAGCCCAGAACAAGACCCATTGATACAAGACAGGAAGAGATGCAAAAATGCAGGAAACCCATAGAGAGTGTCTCAGAACAATCACAGTGTTACCCCCAGATTGGGTTCCCCTCTTGGTGGGTGTCAGGCTAAAAGACACAACCATGCCAAAGGTCCGGAGAAGGATTTATTACTTGCAACAAATAAGGAGAACACCAGCGATCTTACACAAAGCAGTGTCTCCCCTAACAGCAAAGTTGGGGAAGTTTTTAAGCTAAGGGTACATGCATATTCATGAAGGGGCTTGAGCAAGAGAATTCAGCATAGAATTGGGGCTAAAGGTCAACAGAGTCCAAGCTTTAGTTGATTGAAGTCAGAAAAGGTCAACACCGTCATCCTTTAGGTTCCAATTGATCTGTTGGAAGCTTCTTGTGACTCTCCAGGTCTAGGAAGGTGTTTCTTCTTAACACTTATAACTCTCTGAACCTTTAGGCTTTATAGCTTTCCATCAACATGCCTGTGTTCTACTATACGGTTCTGCACAGTAAACTCTGACACCCTGACACCTGAGCTTGTGTCTGTCTTGTTCAAAGTTGATTCCTTCATCACATGCCTAGCATAGAGGCTAGTATAGAGCAAATGCACTCTCACTCTCTCCATATACCCATAAATATCATATTAACTTCAGATATATATATTCCTTATTCTGGAAACAAACTTTCTTTGACCTATGTCCAAATGTCATCTCAAAGTGCACTGAAATTACCTATATCCACTAGGGAAAGAATGTGAGTTAATGCATTTTTAAGGGCTTCGACACAATAGAGCCCTTTCCTTCCAGGGTAGTTGACTTTTCCTAAGTAAACCAATATATATTTGAGTTTGGGATAAACAGATTCAGACATATCTGTCTCCAAATGAGATCCTGACACTTCCCCATGAAACAAACCTGGGAATATGAAAGATCCTGAAATTTTCTTCCATAAATATTTCTCCCTTTCCTATCCTCTCCTACAAGTGTGTATTATGAGTGTGTAAGAGCCCAAATAGCTCTCATCTGGAATGACTTCAGGGCGGGGCCCAAGAGGGAGTTGAAGGTGAGCAGAGGACAGAGGCCTCCATGGTCATCCACGTGAGGACCTGAATAGGTTGAGTAAAATACTTTAACTGGCTTGATCAGCACAGGCATTTGCTGTCCTAGACCTGAAAGTGATTTCTTAAAATAACATATAAGATCACAGTTAATCATATCATAATGGGACCATCAGTGTCAACACCTAAAATTTTTTTTTTTTTTTTTTTTTTT
>NC_041223.1:15409330-15421798 GCF_002837175.3 Physeter macrocephalus | reverse complement strand
GGCTCAGCGGCCATGGCTCACGGGCCCAGCCGCTCCGCGGCATGTGGGATCCTCCCAGACTGGGGCGCGAACCCGGTTCCCCTGCATCGGCAGGCGGACGCGCAACCACTGCGCCACCAGGGAAGCCCTAAAATTTTTTAAGATTAGAAAGTATGTTAATTCAGTTAAAAAAAACAGAAAACAAAAAAACCACATGGCTTCTAGGTGAACTTTATTAGACTTTTATTTTTGGCCCTGCTGCACAGCTTGCGGGGAACTTAGTTCCCCAACCCAGGCCCCGCCTCGGCAGTGAAAGTGCCAATTCCTAACCACTGGACCGCCAGGGAATTCCCTATTATACTTTAATGTGAGATCTAATTAAAAGAGATAGAGTATCGCTTTAAAGGCGTGGATTGCCATAAGCTTTTGGTGACGACTGTAAACAGCCTCCAAAGTGCCTTCTTCAAGATGGCTTTGTAGCACATCTGTAGGGCCTGCGTCATTTCCATATTAGGGATTCCAGTAACAAATTAGTTTTGGTGGCTCACCCTTCCCAATCAATTTAGCTTAGGTGTACAGTTTTAAACTTGATCTTTTCTATTCAAACCTTTCTTCCATACAGAATAGTTCATGAAGTGTCGGGAAGTCTTCTTTGGGGCCTGCTGTGCCATGCTGAGCCATGCAATTCACAAAAATGCCACACTTTTCCGTGCAATTCAGTATGACCGGAAGGGTTGCCTTTTTATATGAAGTTGTGGCTGTGCTGTTTCTTCTCCACTTAACATTTTTAGTAGTTATAAATTTTCTGAGAACTGCTTCTGCAAAAGTTTACAGGTAAATATTGCCACCGCAGGTGTGGCCCCGACTGACCTTCCTATCCTTCCCCCAGCACATAGAAAGCTTTCCACACACAGCTACTGAACAAGCGAATGAAAGAATGTTATTTCTCACACCAAAACTGGAAACAAGACAAACAACATCAGGAAAAGGTAAAATAAATTATGGTCTATCCACAATATAGATTAGGTTATAATATATAGCCACTATAAGTCATGATTTCGAGTACTATCCCTTCCCAATTTCATGAAAACAGATACAGCAAGTGAAGAAGAGACCTATGTATATAATATGGTCAAAATCTTGTAAAATAAGTTAAAATAAAATTAAGAGATCAAAATTAACAGTTATGACTTGGCAATAGTATTGTGGGTGATTTTATTTTTTACTTTATGCTTTTCTCTATATACATTATAAATAAATAGTATATATATTTGAAAAACACACTCAGCTCCAGCATCGGATCCTCTGGTGTTTTCTCTGATGCTCCTCCATAAACAGTTAAGCATTTCATTTTCATCACCTCAGAAAACAACCCTGTACCTATCAGCTCTAACCTCCAATCCCTCTATTTTCCCTGCCCCCAGCCATAAGCAAACCCTAGTATTTTATGTCTCTATAAATTTGCCTATTCTGGACATTTCATATAAACAGGGTCATATAATATGTGGTGTCCACAGTCTTTTTAAACATCACTATGGTTGGCACTCACCAGATGGACTGACAAATTGTCACTACTCTGGTGGAGTTATTATTGGAAACTCCTGAGGGTAGAGACTGGATAAGTTTAAAAAAAAAAAAAAGCTTTTTTTTTTTTTTGAGCAGTTTTAGGTTCACAGCAAATTTAAGAGGAAGGTACAGAGATTTCCCATAAACTCCCTGTGGACTGGGTGATTTTCATCTTCGTGGCCAGTGGCCTGTGTTCAGCAGTGTCCAATGAATGCCCATTAAATAAGTGATCCCCAATTTATAATAAGACAAGCCTCTAAGGGTTTTATGACTTGCCCAAGACTATCAGGACAGTAGGTGGACGGGCCATTCAAGTCTCCTTTCTGATGTTTATATGCTTGTGTAACCAAGCAGGACCCTATGGGGCATTCCCAGGACAGGCCCCCCCGCCCCCCACAATGTCCTCCACCTGCCTCTTGCTTGTAGAAAAATTTTAACCTCCTAAATCTTCCTCAAGTTCCAAAGAATAAACTTAATCAGAGAGGTGAGAAAGTGCAGAAACAAAGCAAAACAGTCAAGCAAGACAAAATCATAATAGTTTAGTCATTAGACAAATTCAAGGAGCCTTAGTTCCTCCTCAAGGGCTACAGATAATATTCTGAACCACATCCTTTGAGCTATAGATAATATTCTGAACCACATCCTTTGAGCTGTTCTGTAGATACTGAACCCCCCACTAGGGATGTTCATGGGCTGATCATTCAAAACCCTCTTCCTCACCCTGTCTTTAAAAACCTTTCCCTGAGAACCACGGGGGAATTTAGGTCTTTTGAGCATTAGCTGCCAATGCTCCTTGTATGGCGCCTGCAGTAAACCCTGCACTTTCCTTCACCACAACCTGGTGTCAGTAGATTGGCTTTACTGCACCCTGGCGAGTGGACCCAAGTTTAGTTTGATAACACTTGTACAAGACACAACTTCTGTGATTTTGTTTCCTCTTGTGTAAAAAGGTGGTAATGAAACCATGCACCTCAGACTGGGACTTGAACCCCTGTGCCGGGACTTGAACCCGGCCAAAACCCAGTCTGGGACTTCAACCCACGCGGCCGGGACTTGAACCCAGCCAAACCCCAGTCTTCCAACTGAGATCACACACCTGGTTTTAGGACTTAATGAAGCTCAGGTTCTTGCTGTCTCATCCCACAAAGAATTCAGTGAGAGACAAAGCGATAGGTAAGAAGTGGATTTATTTAGGGAGAAACACACTCCACACACAGAGTGTGGGCCGTCCCAGGAGGTGAGAAAGGCACCGGGTATGGGGTTGTCAGTTTTTATAGGGGTGGGTAATTTCATAGGCTAAAGAGTGGGAGGGGTATTCCAGCTATTTCGGGAAGGGGCGGGGATTTCCAGGAATTGGGCCACCGCCCACTTTTTGATCCTTCTGGTCGGTCTTGGAACTGTCATGGCGCCTGTGGGTGTGTCATTTAGCTTGCTAAAATGTTACAGTGAGCCGATACTGAGGCTCAGGATCTAGTGGAAGTTGATTTGTCTGCCATCTTGGACCCATTTGGTTCTAATCAGTTTACATCATGTCCTTGGGCTATGTAATTCTTTCAAAGGTTTTGCCCTGCCCCTTCCCCCCTGTTTCAGCAATATCTACCTCACAGGTTTGTGAAATGTTAGCTATTGCTGTACCCTCATGTGTGAGATTGTGGCAATCAGCCTTACAATGAAAAATATAGACAGTAGCATGCGATTAAGACATGATCAATGAAGACAGGCAAACCGAACTGACCTCTCTGGACCCAGTTTCCTCGAGGCTTAAAAGACAAAACACATTACTGTTTTTTAGGATTAAATTCAGTGTCTCTCCAGAACCTCCTTCAGGGTTTAGCTGATGGAAAGTCAGTGTTCATATTTATTTTATTTTTAAAAATACATTTATTTATTTTATTTATTTTTGGCTGTGTTAAGGGTCTTCCTTGCTGCGCACGGGCTTTCTCTAGTTGTGGCGAGTGGGGGCTACTCTTCGTTGTGGTGCACGGGCTGCTCATTGCGGTGGCTTCTCTTGTTGCGGAGCATGGGCTCTAGGCGCACGGGCTTCAGTAGTTGCAGCAAGCAGACTCAGTAGTTGTGGCTCGTGGGCTCTAGAGCGCAGGCTCAGTAGCTGTGGCGCACAGGCTTAGTTGCTCCGCGGCATGTGGGATCTTCCCAGACCAGGGCTCAAACCCATGTCCCCTGCCTTAGCAGGTGGATTCTTAACCACTGCACCACCAGGGAAGCCCGAAAGTCAGTGTTTATAATTTGTAGTTTTATTCCCACTTGGGAATTATAAACCTGATAAGATTATAAACAAAGTATTTCGTTTTGAGGCAGCTAAGCTTAACAGAGGTTAAGTAACTTGCCTACGGCTACAAAGTCAGCTTTTGAACTCCAAGGCCCACATGCTCTTCACTGTTCGGCCGCCTCCAGCCTGATAAATCCAATCCCTGGTAGCTAAACCAATTGCCCTTCCAGAAAGCAAACTACCACAGGATGTTAGCGCAGGATGTTACTGGCGTCCTAGGCGGAGGAAGAAGGTACTGTCTCAGGGCACGGCGGAAGCCCCATGCTCGCGCCCCACCCTCCTCTGATTTTTACCCCTAGCCAAATTTAGAGTCAGTGTTTGCAAGTGCCAGAAAGTGCCCGTCCGTGACGTCCAGGCAACTCGAACAGCAGCCCCGCGCCCCACAGACCCCCGCCTTCCCAACGTCACGGCCACTGAGCGCAGTGCCCCCTAGGGGCTCCTCTCCGCTGAGGAAGAATAGCCAGGACCTTCCTGCCACTGGCCCGTTACCGGCCGGGTCCGGTTCTCCCGCCTGGCGCCCGCCCCGCCACCCCCAGGAGGGACGTGAGCCGCTGCGTCTCTGAGCTCAGCCGCCGCATCTCCGCGCCGCGGGAGAACCCGCGGCCTCCCGCTTCCGCCGCCTGGCTGCGTCCCCGCTGCGCCGCCCGCGCCTCGCCATGAGCGCGCGCCTGCCGCTCCTCCTGCGGCAGCTCGGCCGCCTGCAGCCCCCCGCCCCGCCGCGCCGCCTCCGAGAGCTTTGTCTCGCCAGCGGCGGCGGGGGCGGCGGATGTGGCGGCGGGGAGGGCCTGCTCGGGCAGCGGCGGCTGCGGGACACCCAGGCCGGGAGCAGCCGGGGCCCGGGCAGCCGGGCGCCCCCAGCGCGGGACTTGATAGTCCGGTGAGTGTCCGGCGCTCGCCGCCGCCCAGGTCCCCGGCGGCCGGGGGAGACCCAGGAGGTGGGGCGGCCGGAGCTCTCGAGTCTCGGCCGGGCCCCGGGGGCCTCCGTGGGGGCTCGCTGAGCACGGGGTCGCGACTGTTTGGTGCCAACTGTTAGGGGTGACGGCAGCTGGTGGCGGGCAGCGCGGGCACGGTGCGCCGGAGGACGGAGACTCGGGGCCGGCCCAGGTCTGAGGGGTGGGGGGTCGGGAGGGCGTGGGCATCCGCGGCGGGTGCTGCGCAGCTCAGACCGCGCGCCTCGCTCCACGTGCACCTCCTGCCGCCTGCTCTGATGCGGCCGCGCCGGGCGCGGCCTGGGCAGGAAAGGGGCGGCGCGGCGAGGGCTGGAGCCCCGAGGGAGAGGGGCGCCCGCTCCCGCCCGGCTAGCCCGCCCGTCCGCCTGCTGGTCGGATCCGGGGTGGGGGCCAGGGCGCTCCGGGCCTGCGGGGCTGCGGCGGGTGCGCCCCGGGCCCAGCGATCGGCGCCCGTCTGCGCAGGGGCTCCGCCTCCGGGACGCTGGCTGCGGGCGGCGTACAGTGACTGCGGTGAGGTCTGCGCTCCCAAAACGCCGCAGCCTCCTGCGCGTGGGAGGGCTGCGGCCCGGCCCACCCAGTGACGCGCGGAGGGCGGCCGGAGAAGTCGGGGCCGTCTCGTTCCCAGCGTCGCTGCACCGTGGGCACGGAATCCCCAGCGCAGCCTTATTTCCGAAGTTCTAACCCGAGCGAGAGGCGAACTCTGCCTGGGAACCCCGGGCTGGCCTTCCGCTGTCCCCACCGGAGACGTTCGCCGGGCCCCCCTCCACCCCCTTGACCCTCACACACACCCTAGCCGCTTCTCCTAGCCCTTCGGTGGGAGCGAGGGGAAGTAGAGCCTTGTCTGCCTCTTCCTGGAGAAGTGTGTTAGCTGGGGACCCAGAGGGTGTGGAGTGAAGCGCTCCGGACAGGCCTGCGGGTCGCGGGAAAGCCCTTTCTTCCCTTCCCTAACTAGAATTACTAGTTCCAGGATGCCGTGTTACGTACGGAGCGAGCTCTTCACGTCCATCCGCTGACATCCTCTTTGTTTTCCTTCTAGCCTTCATTCTGAAAATGAATTTACCTTTTCACTCCCTCTCTTTCCAGGGCGCTTCATGATGTGGCCCATGGCTCCAAGGACTCTTTAGTTTACCTTGTCTTCTCTCCGGACGTCGCGGTTAGGTCTCTTCCGGTCATTAGATTTTAAGCAGTGTACAGCTGAGCTCATCTTAAGGGGTTGTTACCAAACCGAACCGGGGTACCCTCGCCAGATGTGCAGCAAACCCAGTCTGCTGACCCCGGGTTGTGACGTAGGCAAGTACAGTGTTGGTTGCAGGGTGCCAAGCAGGGGAGTTGGGGACCAGCCGCAGATCCACTCCACTCCAACTTGGTCTTTGAGATAGAGGTTTTGGGGGTTTTTTTGTTTGTTTGTTTGCCGAGCCACGGGGCATGTGGGGTCTTCCCCGACCAGGGATCGAACCCCGGTGCCCTCTGCGGTGGGGGCGGGGAGTCAACCGCTGGACCACCAGGGAAGTCCAGCATTTCTTAATTGTAGTTTCGGCAGTCGGGATGTCTCTGGTTTATGCTTCTCTAGCCGGGTGGTCCTTGGCCAGAGGTCTGTTAGCTCATCTTGTCCTGTAGAAACAGCTTGAGTCTGTAGTTAATGAAAGTATCTACGATGGCAATTTTAGTATATTAACGGTGTGACCGACAACAGCAATTTTAGTCATTGACTCTGGTTGATTATTGCTCATTTAGCACAGGATTAAGGGCACAAGAAAAGGAATCAAGTTTTTGAAAGAAAGATTAATCATAAACTGGATAAGAGGTTTTAGGGGGATTTGGCTTCAGGGTAAGGGTCCAAAGACAGTATAGGATGCAGAAGTCACCTTCCAACTAGAAGTTGAGGAGGCAACTTTTCTCACCCAGGGCAGAAAAATCTTTGATGAGAAACATCTATGCTACTTTCTAGACTTCTTGAGCCTGGTAACTCCTTGCTTGCTTTGCTTGGCAACGTAACAACAATGGAAGAATAAGGAATAACCCCAAAGAATGAAACGTTACACATGTAACAAGTTGTGGGGGAATTAGCCAACTTTATGAGCAGAGTTGGTGACAGGTGTCAGTTTCTACAGTCCTGTGCCCTTCATTTTATTGAGGGGTAGGTGCTGCAAGTGTTTCTGGGAAAATTGCTTTTGGAAGGAGCGTTTTAGTGTTCAGGGGTAGCTTTGAGGCACAGAAGAATGCTGTACAATTATAAGAATGAAGGTAGAGCCCTTGTAGTACACCTGCTCTGCAGATGAAGAAACGGGTTCCTTAGTGGCTCAGTGAATTGCCCACGCCGGTCAACCAGAGGCCTGAGCACTGGTCCTCGGCTGTTTCCACCGAGTGCTTCGGGGCCACCCAGGCTCCTTGTTGAAAAAACACATTCCCAGGCCCCACCCAGACTTAGGGAGTCCGACTTTCTGGGCTGAGTCACAAAGCCTTTCTCTTTACCAAGCTGTCCAGATGACCCTTACACACATTGCCAAGAACCACTTGGGACCCACACTCCAGTGCCTTCCCACACTAGCCAGAAATGAGGACCCAGTATGGCCCAAATTCGCAGCCGAGAAAGGCAGAGAATCTGCATACGGCATGTGGTCCGCAGCTGCATGTTGTTGGACAGAAGATTCTTGCTCATTTATAAGGTGATTTGTGAACTTTCACATATAGTCTGGTTTATCGACACAACAATACAGATGTTTCACTGGGAATCAAGTTGCTTTATCCCAAGTGTTTAAAAACAGACCAAAACCTTCCTGGGTTGTAGACAGCTGCATGCCCATTTACTCTATCTCTTCTAGCCCAGCTGACTGTGGGAAGGCTCATCCTGGTTGAGTTTTGAAGCCTTTAAACGTTTTCTGAGCACCCTTCTCTCCTCATCCACCTACAAGAGCAGTGCCTGCCAGTTACATTCATCAAATTCTTCTCTAAAACTGGGAGGAGTTTTGCCCCTGGCCATTATGCCTTGTCCCTTTGCTCATGGCCATTTATTGCTGATGGGATCTGGCTGGAAGTTCCCCTTGCATTTTTTGAAAGCTGTTGTGCATGCAAGGCCCTGATGGAGACAAGAGATGATACTTAAAGGTGGTCTTAAGCACTGAAGCTTGGGTACTGCCTTGGCTAAGCCTTTTGTCCATTATTGTGAGAGGAAAAAGAGCCAACTTTCTTTTTTTAATTAATATTTTTTAATTAAAAATTTTTATTGAAATATAGTTGATTTACAGTGTTATGTTCCAGGTAGGTATACAGCAAAGTGATTCAGTTATACATAAATGTCTATATGTATATAGATATATAGAGAGATATATCGTTTTCAGATTCTTTTCCATTATAGGCTGTTACAAGATACTGAATATAGTTCCCTGTGCTATATAGTAGGTCCTTGTTGTTTGTCTGTTTTATATATAGTAATGTATATCTGTTAATCCCAAACTTCTAATTTATCCCTAACCCCCTTCCCCTTTGGTAACCATAAGATTGTTTTCTATGTCTGTGGGTCTGTTTCTGTTTTGTAAATAAGTTCATTTGTAAGAGCCAACGTTTTTTTTTTAAATAAATTTATTTTATATATTTATTTTTGGCAGTGTTGGGTCTTCATTGCTGTGCGCGGGCTTTCTCTACTTGCAGCGAGCAGAGGCTACTCTTCGTTGCGGTGCGCGGGCTTCCCATTGCGGTGTCTTCTTTTGTTGCGGAGCATGGGCTCTAGGCATGTGGGCTTCAGTAGTTGTGGTGCACGGGCTCAGTAGTTGTGGCTCGCGGGCTCGAAAGTGCAGGCTCAGTAGTTGTGGCACACGGGCTTAGTTGCTCCGCGGCATGTGGGATCTTCCCGGACCAGGGCTCGAACCCGTGTCCCGTGCATTGGCAGGCGGATTCTTAACCACTGCACCACCAGGGAAGCCCTATGCCAGGTATTTCATGATTGTTCTCCTCCCCCTCCCTCCATCCTTTCCACACTTGGAGGAGCCTGTCCTTGTGCTGTCTAATTAGTTTCATTTAGAGTAGAAAACCTTCTAAGAAAATGTGTGGTATCCATCCTTTCTAGTCATTAACCTAGACCTGACTATGTTGTTTTTCTTTCTCAATGCAGAGAAGTCATTCAGAATTCGAAAGAAGTTCTGAGTTTATTGCGAGGAAAAAACCCTGCCTTTAAGCCGGTTCTTGCTATTATTCAGGTAAGCTGAGAATGTGGTTCTGTCTTGCTATTTTAGGATGTCTTTTAATTTAGAAGACAATTGTACACAGGTGACCAGCTGCATTTCTTGTCACAGAAGTCCCACTTGGGCTTAGGGGAGGGAGGAGAAAGCTCATGTGGAAATGTTGTCGTTTCCCCCTTTATCCGGTCATTTTGCTGCTTCAGGATTACAGGTTAGGTACCACTCTGTTTGAGTCTGTCTCCCTTTGGTGCGGATAGCTTCCAGAGGTCAGGAGGTAGGTGCTCACGTAAGTTGCATTACACAGGATATAATGTGGTCCATTATAAATGCTGATCAGATGTGATTTGAGTGGGATGGGAAAGAACATTCCCCTTTGTTTCTGTGGAAGACAGATGCTTGCTGAGACATGGTGTTTGGTGATCTTACTACTCAGTCTTTTCAAGCTTGCCATGAGTCTGAAGGGCCAAAAGCCATGGCATGGCAGGACTTGGGAGTTCCATGTCTGTGTTCTAGCCACGGCCCCTTCATTGCCAGCTGCAGTTGGCGCTGTTTGCCACCCTTATTGGCACACCCAGGTGACGCGGGCGCAGGGAGGTGGTGCGCTGAGTCGAGCCGGTAAGGTCACCCAGCCCAACGGTTGAGCTGCCTCTGTTGTTGTTGGTGCATGCTTAATGTATCAGAATAGCAGCCTCTGTTTCATCAGCGCTGTAATTTCAAGACTGGAGAGCTATGCTCAAGTCACTTTGGGGCCTGCATTCTTTGGGGTCTGTTTCCTCACCCCCTACAAAGATAAGCAAGTGAGAAGAGTGGAAAGAAAAGCGAAACAAGAGCCTGGCCCCCTGGAATTCTGCTCATCGGTACCTTTTCACCCGAGGGCAGGTCCTAAACACCAGTCTTAGGGGTCCTCACTTAGAAAGGAGTGCTGCCTCTGTGGCTATAGACGCCCTATGAGGAGTATTATTTTCAAAAGCAATGTATCTTAAAGCCTGAGAAACTGACATGTTAATAAATACCAGCCCTTAGTCCCCTTTTATGAGCAATAAGATTCTTTTTCTGCATTTCCCTTATCATCTCTGTGGTCAGAAAATGTATAATCACAAAATTAGTCTTTGCATTGTTTCGTACCTTTTCAAGATATTTTCATGTTGTTATATTCTCCTTCTTGCTCTCCTTTCCCAAGGCAGGTGATGATAACTTGATGCAGGAAATAAACCAGAATTTGGCTGAGGAGGTAAGTAAGGATTGTTGATTTTTTGAATGATTTTAAAAATTCATTTTAATTTTAGGGTGATAGATTCATTTTCTCTCAGTGACAAAATCGCCCTCTGTTCTCTTTGCAGGCTGGTCTGAACATCACTCACATCTGTCTTCCTGCAGACAGCAGTGAAGATGAGGTAATAACAGCAGCACACTTAACCCTTATTTTGTGTTTCTCTTCAGTCCTAATAGACCTCTTAACATCTCTTGGTTGTGCTCGGAACTGAACAAGCCTTTTCTTAGGGCTGAACTTTTAGAGGGAAGAGTTCACTTTTTCCACTATCGTAGATGCTCCTTGATTTATGTGTCCCTTTACCATGTTTCTTTTTTTTAAATTGAAGTATAGTTGATTTATAACGTTGTATTACTTTCTGGTGTATAGCAAAGTGACTCAGTTATACATATATATTTATATATTCTTTTCCATTATGGTTTATTACCATATTGAATATAGTTCCCTGTGCTATACGGTATGACCTTGTTATCTCCTTACCATGTGTTTCTGTTGACCATGTGACCTATGATGTGGTGACTTTGGTTGTGTTTCTTCAGCTGTAGCAACAGCATCGTCTCGTGGAAATTATCAGTGTCTGGAGGACTAGTTCTGGTTTGCAGTGTGCTGACAGGTTGTTTGACCTGGCTTGGACCATTCTTTGGTTTCTCTGGGTCTCAGTTGCCCTGTTGACAAAATAAAGGAGAAGATATTTTTCAGGCTAACCTTGTGTGAATCCTTCCGTGGTGTTTTGGGGCAGCTGATGAAAAACCGCCATAGGGTCCTTTTGCTGCTATTGTACGTGCTTTAGTTGTTTCCGCCAGCAGGGAAGAGCAGTTCTCATAAGTGTCATCTCAAGCCTGGGAGAAGCAGTCATCCCTATGAGTAGGGCCTAGGAAACTGGACCCTGGGCCATCCTGGTTGTCTGCTCCTTCTGTGGCTAGGTTTTCTTCAGACTGGCTATGGCAGTGATGAAAACCTTAAGTAATCTGGAATAACACAGAAGTTTTTTGTATGTGAATGAAGTTTAGAAGTAGGCAGTCCCTGGCTGGTGTGGTGGCATCACTGAGTCGTTAGGAACTCGGGCTCCTTGGATCTTGCTGTGCCGTGGTTTTTGTTGTGCTGCCTCATCCAAGATGGCGGATTCAGCACTACAGATCACATCCACATTCCAGCCGGTGTCAGAGAGAAAATAAATCCGGACTCTGTGAGGAGAGACATAATCTGAAAGGATTATTGCAAGGTGGGGAAAGGGACTGCTGCACTCTGCCCGTAAGCTCGACACACCTTTGAGAGGTAAGCAAAAGGCTTCTCTTCTATAGGGAGGAAAGAACCCAGTGTGAGAAAAGTGGGATGAAAGGGTGGCTTGATGGGATAGCAGATTAGAGAATGTTTTACCCTGAGGCCAGCCTATTCTCCCCGGGAGGTTGGGTGGTGGTAGAGCTGTTGGCCAATCAGACCGAGGGTAGGTCAAAGTTCAGGAACCTGGGGGAAGGAAAGAAGCTTACCCAAAGTTTGATTAACAGGCATTTTGTGCCGATGGATCAGAGGAGACCAGCAGTTCAAGTAAATCATTTATGAACAAAAAATAGAACTTTGTGGGGTCTGGAGACTAGGGAGCATTGGATGGTCGTGTCAGAATCATATGGGGAAGGTGGTTCTTTGCAGTACACAAAGGATGGGGGCATTTCTTAACCGTCCCTGTTTTCCAGGATCACAGGGCTTAGTTCAACAAGTTCTTATCAGCAGCAAGAAAAAGGAAGGACAAGTCAGGATCCCAGTCTTTCTCCTGAAAGTCACAGTTCGGCTTCCATTCCACTGGCCTGAACCTAATTGCTTGGCCTTTTTACAAGGGAGGCGAGAAATGGGATCTTTATACCAAGTGGCCCTAGATCATTTCTCAGCACAGCTAAAAATTAAGAGTTCATTACTAAGAAAGAACAGAAATTGGATATTGGGCAAACAGTTTCTACCACACTTGCCATTGTAAGGTATTACAAATACTGACACCTGTCCTACCAGTGCTAACAGAATGCAGAGAAATTTGTTTTCCCTTTGCAGAAGGACACTCATTTTCTGCAGTAGAATTTGCATGTTCTTAGATTGTTTTGCCACTGGTATTGATAGCCCTTGGCTTTTTTTTCCCCCTTATCTTATTTAATGTTTTTCATTCAATTTTTTTTTTTTTTCAGTTTGTCACAGTATTTTTTTTTTTTTTTTTTTTTTTTTTTTTTTTTGTGGTATGCGGGGCTCTTTCTGTTG
>NC_041223.1:15383159-15409165 GCF_002837175.3 Physeter macrocephalus | reverse complement strand
CCCCTGCATCGGCAGGCGGACGCACAACCACTGCGCCACCAGGGAAGCCCTGTCACAGTATTTTAAAAATATTCTTATTGGAGTATAGTTGCTTTACAATATTGTGTTAGTTTATACTCTACAGCAAAGTGAATCAGCTATATGTATACATATATTCCCTCTTTTTTGGATTTCCTTCTCCTTTAGTTTCCCCTTGGCTATTGATTGCTTGAATTGTAGTGTAATTGAGGAACTGCACTTTTAATTTTTAATTAATTTAAATTTTTTAAAATTTAGATACCCACGTGTATCCAGGGGCTACCATGTCAAATAATGTAGCTCTTCATCCTTTATGACTGTTTTTTAAACTATACATTATAACATTATGAGGCTATCTCTGGTTTTGTATGTTCTTGTGTGAAATTCCTTAACGTTTCTTTCTTTTTTTTGTTTTTTTAATTAGTTTCCTTTGGCCTTTAGTGACATTGGTACTTTTTAATTTTTTTGGCTGCATTGAGTCTTTGTTGCTGTGCACGGGCTTTCTCTCTAGTTGCAGCGAGCGGGGGCTACGCTTTGTTGCGGTACACGGGCTTCTTATTGCTGTGGCTTCTCTTGTTATGGAGCACAGGCCCTAGGCAAGTGGACTTCAGTAGTTGCAGCATGCGGGCTCAGTAGTTGTGTCTCACAGGCTCTAGAGCGCGGGCTCAGTAGTTGTGGTGCACGGGCTTAGTTACTTCGAGGGCTTTCTCTCTAGTTGCAGCGAGCGGGGGCTACGCTTTGTTGCGGTACACGGGCTTCTTACTGCTGTGGCTTCTCTTGTTATGGAGCACAGGCCCTAGGCAAGTGGGCTTCAGTAGTTGCAGCATGCGAGCTCAGTAGTTGTGTCTCACAGGCTCTAGAGCGCGGGCTCAGTAGTTGTGGCGCACGGGCTTAGTTACTTCGAGGCATGTGGGATCTTCCTGGACCAGGGATTGAACCCCTGTCCTCTGCATTGGCAGGTGGATTCTTAACCACTGTGCCACCAGGGAAGTCCCTGTTGTTGTTGTTATTGATCTTGTCTTCTCTACTAGAATATAAGCTCCATGAGGGCAGATCTTTTTCTTACAACTGTATTTCCTTTACTCAGAACTGGTACAAGGTAGATATTCAAAACATTCAACATTTGTTGAATGAATGACAGAATGATGAATATTAAACAAAATTTTCTTTCTGAGTTTTCTGAATATATCAAATAGCTTTTTCTTCTTTTACCAGGTAGAAATACCATCATGATTTTTGCTAGATAGTAAAACAGAAATGGTAAACCAACACTTCTCATAGTGAGATCTGTATCTACGAGCTAGAATCTCTCTTAGTTATGAACAAGTAACATTGCTAAGTGAAATCCTGGCATAAAATAGAGGTAAACAGAGAGGCCAGAGCATTGCTTATTTAAAGACATACCTGGCCATTCAATAGCGATTATATTAGCTTCCCATATTGCTTTGGTCTTTTTCATAAATAGCAAATTATTTTAGTGTTTCCTGTAAAATGGAGCTATCTATGCTTAGAGGTTTTCCGTCATAAGCCTTTGGAAATGCTTTCTACATGCCATTCTGGTCCAGAGAACAGGAGGGCCTGAGTGTCATGATTAGTAAGCTTTGGTTAAGCACAGTGTGCTTGCAACACAGGCTTCTCTGGGCCAGGTTGGAATGCTCGAGGTTCCTGAGTCCTGGCCTCCCTGAAAGTTGGCATTACATTGGGCTCAAATCTGATTGTGGACAGGGAATAGTCTTTTGCTGATCTCAACTTTATTAACTGTTGAGCTTTGGTTTTGTTTTGTTCTGTTCTGGCAGAGAATAGAGCACTAAGAAAGACTTGAAGTCACTAAAAAATTCAGCCAGGCTTTTATAAATGTGGTTAGAGGGAACATAGACTTCTTCATTCTGCTTTGCACCAGGTTTTCAACAAGGAGAAAAAAGAAACTAAAACAGATGCATTTTTATGAATCTATTTTTTACATAAAGCGTCTTTTCTTGGGTCTTATTTTTGCAAAACTGACTTTAGTTTTCACTTTAGATTATCGATGAGATTCTGAAGATTAATGAAGACACCAAAGTACATGGCCTTGCCCTTCAGATCTCCGAGACCTCATTTAGCAACAAAATCCTCAATGCCTTGAAACCAGAAAAAGATGTGGATGGGTGAGAACATATAAAGGAAAACAATCGACTCTTTGCTAAACTAGTTTTTCTACTGTGAATTCTTTAAAATTCTGCTCTTTCAACTATGTCAGTAACTGAGCCATGAATGAAATCATTTTAAATATTTCAGGAGTTGGAGGGCTTGTAAAATTATGCTTAAGAAAGTACCTATTTGAGAAAATACACTTGCCCTTTTGTAGTGCTTGGGTGCCATTTTGGCCAAATCATACTCATCTGAGAAGCTCCTGTCTGACCTACAGAGTCCTTAGCCAGCTCTCCTCTTCTAATAGCTTTTCCTTTTCCTTGATAATTCTACCAAACCAGAGAAAAAACCCAGGGACCAGCTTCACCACAGTAGCACATTCTGCCTTAGTCCCAGGCCAGCGGAGAAAAACAAAGCAAGCACTTACATTCATAACGTGAGGTTTTATTTGAAATTTGAGGGTAAAACTATGAATATCAGGTGCTCTGATATTGGTCTTAGACTCGTGTCATGATGTAAGCTTCATGGGACAAGGAATACTGACCATCCATATGGGAGTTCATGATGTTTCCTGGAAGTTAAAAACCTCATCTTCCTACATGGAAATAAGAAATTTTTGTATCGTGGCCAGAAAGAACGTGATATATTTAGCATTCCAGGGTCGTAAGCAAATTTATAACGTTAGTCCTATAGGGACTGGATTGAGTGACCAGCACCTCGCTGGCATACCCAGGTTCCCCCGTTATCCTAGCCTTCTGTTGTGACTTAGGGCAGACTCAAACATGGGTAGAAAATTGTCATGAAAATCTCCGATCCTATAGCAGACAAACCATAAAGGGGGAAGAGACTCTAGTCAGTTAGAAAACATCCAGAATCCCAGGGTATCAAGGTGTAGTTTCCAGTCTTTCATAAAAAGAGAGAATTATGAAAACTTTTCTAAGTATCTCCATTTTGTTACTAACCTGTATTGAGACCATCAATTTAAGCTAAATAGTTAGGGACTATTTTGTCCTGGGTTTGACTGAGGAAGAACACAGAAGGCATTGAAAGGACATGGTCCCTCATTTTTTTCCTTGATTTCCTTAAGGAGATAAGTACTGATGTCGAGAGGGGATCAGACCTTGAATCCAAGTCTTTCTAGGTCACCCCTGATTTCTAGGATTGGTTCTGGACTTTGATATTGATGGACATGTAAATTTCCTCAGGATAAAGTGGCTGCAGGACCATGGCATTGCACACATCCAGGGCCACCATTCCATGTAGTCCATTGAACGGAGTTCTGTACCTTGGTGCAGTGAAGCCCCACGTGGCCTCCAGCTGCGGTCCTGCTGTCCAGGCAGAACCAGAACACCCAACGTCGTCCTGACTCATAGGGACCACATTGGAGTTGCCTGAGGGGCTGCTCTAGAAGCTAATGACCTCTGTTCCTGCCCACTCTTTCATTTCTATTTGATAATTTAATATATCCTACCTATCTGTCGATGAAAATTCAATTAACTATCAAATTAAGAAGGAAAAAAGGGAATTTTATTCAAGCCAAACCAAGGATTATAACCCAGGAAGCAGATTCTCAGGAAGCTCTGAGAACTGTTCCACCTGTTAGAAGTCGAAGGCACAGTCATAAACATTTTTGAGAGAAGGGATTGCACATCAAAATGACATACTGGTGTTTTACATAAAGTTCACCACGGATATATAGTCCAGGTAAGCGTGTACAAAATGAGCAGCAAATCACCATGACCCCCTACAGAGCTGGGAAAGAACACTGTTCTTTTAAGAAGTTACATCGCGAGTGTCAGAAGAAAAAAATAAGCAAGGATTCTCATCTTTGAGGAGCTCTGGTTAATGTTTAACCCCGATACACACTGCACACGAGGAGGGAAGAGGCCCAAACAACCACGCAGAGAGAATTTTATATTTAATCTTTTCTTGTCCTGCCTTAAAAGATAAATTTTATTTCATCATATCGAATATTGACTTGGATGGTATTTGGGATTAATTCCTGTGAATTACAGATGAGTGAGTTTTGGCCAAGCTTGACTTACTTGTTCTCTTATTTTTGGATTCAGAGTAACGGATGTAAACCTGGGGAAGTTGGTACGTGGGGATGCCCGTGAGTGTTTTGTTTCACCTGTGGCCAGAGCTGTAATTGAACTTCTTGAAAAGTCAGGTATGATGCTCCTTCAGAAATGTTGCTATTTTCTACTTTTTGTTATTTATGTGAGTTTTTAGTAAGGATTTGTTTCTGGAAGACACTTATTGAAACACAGAAGCGATATTCAGTGTCAGCTTTATTTTTCTCATCTTTTAGGAGATATGAATGACTGGCAGATTTTTCTAATAAGATTAGCTGTATTATAATTTTAAAGAGAAATTGGTAAAGATGAATGATTAACCTGTGTTTTCTCAGTTTGTCTTATGAAACCCTCAAAATAACCACAATGAAAAATGTTTCAAGTTTCAACTTCTCAAATCTGTCAATATGTAAACCTAGATAAGTTTTATATTTAAAACTTAAATGAAGAAGCTGTCAGATATAGTTTAGGGTATAGAAACCTAGATTAGGATCTATCAGTGAGCCGTATCTCTTTCAGTAATCAATATTTAATTTTTTTCTGTACACCAGCTTGAGTGAAAAGGAGACAATGCCCCTCCCTACACCCAAACATGAAATGATTGAACAAAAATTCCAAAATATATACCAAAGTCCTATTAGAAGATTAACTTTCAAGATATACCTTTAGGACATTAGCCATTAAGCTCAAATCTCTGAGATAATCCATGTAGACAGTGTTTTTCCATCATATGGATAATTAGGATGATGATTCTAGGTCACTGTACCATAAAGTTTGCACAGAAGGAATAAGTTATGGCTTATAGTCATTGTAGGTTTGGTGCTCAGAGGGCCAAGTTTTAAAAGGCTATTTTTTTGCAACCAATTAAGCCAACCCTGCTCTTTTCCCCATGGGAGCCCAGTGTGCAATGGCTGCAAACAGCAGCCTCCTTGGTAGTGTGTGCAGCCTCTTGCCTGTATGGGTTGCCCTAAGGGACTTCGAGACAGCCCTTTCCAGTGGACATTCATGTCTGCCATGCTGTCCCCAGTCTGGGCTCCAGACAGGTACGTGCGGTGCCTTTGGAAAGCCCCAGGGCACAGTGGCCTGGGTCCACATTGGCCTAATCGTAATGTCCATCCGCACCAAGCTGCAGAACAAGGACCATGTGATTGAGGCCCTGCACAGGCCGAGTTCAAGTTCCCTGGCCGCCAGAAGATCCACATCTCCAGGAAGTGGGGATTTACTAAGTTAAATGCGGATGAATATGAAAACATGGTGGTAGAAAAGTGGCTCATCCCAGATAGCTGTGGGATCAAATACATCCCTAATCGTGGCCCCCCTGGACAAATGGCAAGCCCTTCACTCATGAGAGCGTTGGCGCTGTCCCCTCCTTACTCACGCCCACCAATAAATACTGCTTTCCTGTCCAAAAATTAAGTGAAAATAAAAGCTATTTTTCCTTACATTAAAGCTGTATGGGAGGAAGACTTTGAAGTTTTGATTATAATACTGAATTTCCATTTGGTGGGTAGGTGTCAACTTAGATGGAAAGAAGATCTTGGTAATAGGAGCCCATGGGTCTTTGGAAGCCACCCTGCAATGCCTGTTCCAGAGAAAAGGGTCCATGACAATGAGCTCCCAGTGGAAAACACCTCAGCTTCAAAGCAAGGTAAGCATCTTTCATGTTGGAAACATATCCTCCAATGCCTATATTAGAAAAGGAGGACTGAAATGCATAGGCTGATCGTTTAACATGAAAAGTTAGGGAAAGAACAGCAGAAAATCTCAAAGGATGAAAACAAAAGAGCAGAGATTACCGAAATAGAAAACAAGTATGTAATGTGAGAGATTATCAGCAAGGCCAAAAGATGGTTCTTGGAAAAGTCTAGTAAAATAGACACACCACTAGCCAAAATAATTAAGACAAAAAGAGAGAACACCAGCAATGTTAGGAACAAAAAGGGGACATAACCACAGAAGCAAAAATTATTTTTTAAAAAGGAGACTATGAACAACTTTATGCTGATAAATTTGAAAAATTGTATGGGATGAAAACTTTCCTAGAAACTGTAACTTACAAAATGGATTCAAGTAAAATTGAGTAGTCTTATATATAATTGAAGACATTGAATCAGCCTACCCAGCAAACAAGTAAACAAAAAAGGCACTAGGTCGTTTTATAAATGAGTTACCACAGTAAAGAACATTTTCTCTGGAGAATAGAAAAAAAACATTTCCTAACTCATGAGTGCCCAGTGCAGACAGTGACAAGATGCCAAAGGATAATTACAGGCCAGTTTCACCTATGAACATAGATGAAATAATCGTTAGCAAAATAGAAAACCAAATCCAGTATCCCATTGGGACTATCATAGGATTGCAGGGGGTCTAACATTAAAATCTGTTAAAATGTATTAATGTAGTTAACCACATTATCAGATTAAAAACTATACTGTCACCATAGTAGATGCAGAAAAGTCACTAGATAAAATCTAATATTCATTATGATTTTTTCCTGAGAAAAACATTAGACTAGGAATTTAAGGAAATTCCTTAACAAGATAAAACATCTATAAAAACTTAGAGGGCTTCCCTGGTGGCACAGTGGTTGAGAGTCCGCCTGCCGATGCAGGGGACACAGGTTCGTGCTCCGATCCGGGAAGATCCCACACGCCGCGGAGCGGCTGGGCCCGTGAGCCATGGCCGCTGAGTCTGCGCGTCCGGAGCCTGTGCTCCGCAACGGGAGAGGCCATGACAGTGAGAGGCCCGTGTACCACAAAAAAACAAAAACAAAAACAAAACGAACAAACAAAAAAAACAAAAAAAAAACTTAGAGTGAAAAATCTCATTTAACAGTGTAATATTAGAAACATTTTCTGAAATTAGGAAAGACAAGGGTGCCTGTTATTAGTACTCCTAACCAGCATTGTGTGGGAATTCCTAGATAATGCAGTCATATGAAGAAAGAAAGGAAGAAAATTCATAGTGATCGGAAAGGAAGACACCAAACTGTCATCAATCCTGGGTAATATGATTACCTAAAAAGTCCAAAAGAACCTATTAAAATATCAGAATTAGTAAGAGTTCATCTGGGTTCTTGGATATAAGATCAACATGCAAAAATCAATTGCATTTCTAAACACTACTCCCCACAGTTAGAAAATTAATTTTTAAAGAAATACAATTTATGATAACAATGAGAATATAAGGTATCTAGGAATATATTTAACAAAAGTTATTTCTGACCTTTTGAAAGAAATTATATAATTTTGATGAATGTCATTAAGAAGACCCAATTAAAAGCAGAGATACCATATTCACAGATAAGAAGACTCATCTTTTTTGTTTTAAAATTAATTAATTAATTTTATTTATTTATTTTTGGCTGCGTTGGGTCTTCCTTGCTGCGTGCGTGCTTTCTCTAGTTGCGGAGAGCGGGGGCTACTCTTCGTTGCGGTGCGTGGGCTTCTCATTGCGGTCGGTGGCTTCTCTTGTTGCAGAGCGTGGGCTCTAGGCACGTGGGCTTCCGTAGTTGTGGCTCGTGGGCTCTAGAGCGCAGGCTCCGTAGTTGTGGCGCACAGGCTTCATTGCTCCGCGGCATGGGGGAACTTCCCGGACCAGGGCTTGAACCCGTGTCCCCTGCATTGGCAGGCGGATTCTTAACCACTGCGCCACCAGGAAAGCCCAAGAAGACTCATCTTAAAGATACTAATTCTCCCCAAATCAATCTATAAATTTGAATCAGAATCCTGACATAATATTATTGTGTAGACGTTGACAAGCTGATTCCATTTACATGGAAGCACAAGGACAAAAACAAGACAATTTTGAAGAAAGCTAGAGCTGTAAATATCAACAAGAAAGAATTTTTAAAAATAGCATTCATTGGAAAAAAGCACGTTGCAGAAGGTTGTATTTCATCTAACACCATTTATATAGGGTTTTAAATCAGTACCGTGTATATATTTTTAGGGCTGCATACATATAAGGTAAAAGTATAAAGAAAGGAGTGGAAACTGTGAATCAGATCAGGAAAACCATGACAGGACAAAGATGTGCAGGTAGGTAAGAGGAGACTAGGGGACCTTCACTTACGTTGGTCATGCCTTTCCTTAAACTAGGCAATGGGCGGGATGTCCAGGTGTGTTATGTTATTCTTTTACATTTTCATGTCTGAAATAGTTAATAAAGTTTTTAATTTCAAAAACTGACAATGAATTTCACAAATTTCAAGCAAAGTGAAGTTAAATTAAAAGCACATTAAGGGGCTTCCCTGGTGGCGCAGTGGTTGCGCCTCCGCCTGCCGATGCAGGGGAACCGGGTTCGCGCCCCGGTCTGGGAGGATCCCACATGCCGCGGAGCTGCTGGGCCCGTGAGCCATGGCCGCTGGGCCTGCGCTCCGGAGCCTGTGCCCCGCAACGGGATGCTCCACAACGGGAGAGGCCGCAGCAGAGGGAGGCCCGCATACCACAAAAAAAAAAAAAAAAAAAAAAAAAAAGCACATTAAGTACAATAAATTACCAAAATCTAAAAATACATGTTCTTCACTTTGCAGCGTGAGGATGGAAACCAACAAGTTGTAGTCCTGTCCAGGGGAGACGGGCCTCTCGACTGAGATTTGTAATTTTTCAGTGGCAGGTGGATCTGATGTACATAATTCCTTCTTGTTTTAAAATAGCCCAGCAACATGGTCTTGCAATTAAACTCCAACCTATGTGCTTTTTTAGTGGTCACCACGTGGTGGCAGCCTATTCAAGAAAATTCAAGGACAATGTTTCATACTTTAGAGGCCAGGATTTTAGGTTGGGAAGCTTAGTAGAAGAGGACAGTAAACTTGCCCTGAACTCAACAGCTGTGACGAAAAAGAGAAAAATGCCTTCATTGGCAATTCAGTGTTTTCACAGCTGTCACAGATACTTTTGCTAGTTGTATCTGTATTTTTGAACAACAAAGACATCTTTCAAAGTGCTTTTTTTATTATGGAAATAAATCACCTTGACTCTTTTGGATAAAGCTCACCCTAACTTTGAGAACGATGATTACAAGGCTTTTTTCTGTAGAGAATCTAGAAGTTGAATAGCATTCTGGTTCCCGCATGTCTAAGAAGGCTCTTTTCAGTAGCTGACATTGCACACACATTTTGTTTTCTTAAGTCCTTGGCACTTACAGTGGGCACCACTGTGAATCTTACAGGCTGTCAACTTCCACTCTTTATTGCTTCAACTTTATAGTCAAAAATAGGGAAAGATTCCGGGCTTCCTGTACTTGTCTTTAGCGGTACGCGGGCCTCTCACTGCTGTGGCCTCTCCCGTTGCGGGGCACAGGCTCCGGACGTGCAGGCCCAGCGGCCATGTTTTTTTATTATGGAAATAAATCACCTTGACTCTTTTGGATAAAGCTCACCCTAACTTTGAGAACGATGATTACAAGGCTTTTTTCTGTAGAGAATCTAGAAATTGAATAGCATTCTGGTTCCCGCATGTCTAAGAAGGCTCTTTTCAGTAGCTGACATTGCACACACATTTTGTTTTCTTAAGTCCTTGGCACTTACAGTGGGCACCACTGTGAATCTTACAGGCTGTCAACTTCCACTCTTATTGCTTCAACTTTATAGTCAAAAATAGGGAAAGGTTCCGGGCTTCCTGTACTTGTCTTTAGCGGTACGCGGGCCTCTCACTGCTGTGGCCTCTCCCGTTGCGGGGCACAGGCTCCGGACGTGCAGGCCCAGCGGCCATGGCTCACGGGCCCAACCGCTCCGCGGCATGTGGGATCCTCCCAGACCGGGGCACGAACCCGCGTCCCCTGCATCGGCAGGCGGACTCCCAACCACTGCGCCACCAGGGAAGCCCTCCTGTACTTGTCTTTAAAGTTCATTTGGTCTCTGGTGTTTGGCCCTCTCTACCTGACTTACTTACATACAACAGGCTCCCCTCACACCACAGGATAAAGGCTGTATCTTTCCATTTTTTTGGTGCTAGCAGCCAACTTCACTAGTCACTTACCTCCCGCTGATATGCCTCCATGCTTCTGCCTGACATTTGACTTTTCAGTATTCCTATATTTTATTTCTAAAACACAGGCCATTGCTGGGCCTGGTTTTAGAGGGTCAGTGCACCCTCTGCAGACCACAGTGATGGCAATTAATGTGGTGCAGAGAACACCCAGGCACACGTTAGTGTCCTAGGACACCTGAATGGGACAGGCTGTGTCCACCCTTGGAAAACCTCCACTGTGAGAATCCTTAGAAGTATAAATTTAACAACAGATTTGGATTTTTGTTTTCTAATTCCATCAACAGTGCATTTTAAGATTATAGTGCATTATAAGTGCATCTTAACAGTGCGTTTTAAGATTATGGCCCATTTAGCTTCTCGTTATCACCAATGCTAAGTATCAGGGAGAGAAAAGAACAAGCAAAGGATTATAGCTGTTAGGTCACAGGACGTTATCTTTGAAAAGCATTTCTTACCTGCTTATTTGTACCTGACATGGGACAAGACCCCCTGTTGGCCATCTGGTGGGGGATTTCCAAACCCCAGGGGGGTGTGAGGGTTTGGGAATCGGGGGGTGACTGTAACACTGGAGTCCTGTCCGCCACCTCCTAAACTACATGTAGGCTTTCAAGTTTGGGATGACCTTGAAGCAGTCGCAGCCTGCTGCAACCGGTAGGAACTGTCTTTGAAGGTCTGGAGCCAGAGACAACATTTGTGTTCTCGGGAAGCGATAAAACATAGGCATCGGTGGAGACAGCTCTGGATTCGAGCCCTATCTGTTGTTTAACCTCTCGGAGCCTGTCTCCTTATGTGCAGAATGGGGATCATAATACCCCCTGCCTCATGGGGCTGCTGTGAGCATTCAGCGATCACGTCAGTTTGCTTAGCACAGGATCCCTGGTAAGAGCTTGGCTGTTATTGATGGTGAGTCAGGAAGGACACTGGCAAGTTTCACCATACGGATGTGCACTTGAGTCTCAGTGTGGAAATGGAAAGGCCAGTGGGTGATCACATGGTAAGGAGCTAATAAAAAATCAGGACCCAGGGTTCCTTATTGGAGGAAAACTAAGAGACGGTGTCCCTGCGAGAGTGGGTGCCCGGCTTTGGCCAGTCCGGGCTCTCCCTCTGGTCCTCACCTCCACGGCTGTGGACCTCTTCCTTCCCTGATGCCTGTGTTACTCAGAAGCTGCGCCACTTCACATCATGTCTCCTGGGGATTCCTGGTTTACCAGTCACTCCTTCCAGGAATAGTAGTCCTTCCTACGATTTTTGAGGAGTAGTTACATTGAGTTAAATAGAAATGGATCCCTTCTCTAACAGCCTGCCTAGATCTAAAGATAGTCTTTGGATACTGATTACGCATAAAATCTCATGGAGTCTGAACATGAGAATTGAGATTTGCCTTTTTAGAGAAGTACAGAAAAGAGGGTTGACTTCTGTATTTGGTAGCTTGATAGTGTATGCCCCTCTGAGAGTATGATTGAAAATTCAGAATGTTTCCTGCTTTGTTTTGCAGCATCAAAACAAAGATGCATTCTGCTTTGAGATGCATTCTGTATTTACATGGGAGAGGGGAAGAATGTCTGGGCACCTGATCCAAATTAGCTACACACGGTGGAGCATCAGCTGTTGGTACCCCAAAGCACTGAGTGTGATTTTTTTTTGGGTCCAGATAAGGAATCGCCCTCCTTCCTCCGCCCAAACGAAGGCCCCTCACTCAGCTCCCCAGGCCCCTGGAGTGGAATGACACCCTTGTGTAGGAGGGGACAGCCATCCGCCCTGTGAAAATTGGCCTAGATTTGGAGATGTCCTCTTCCTCACCCCAAGGAGTTCACTCTGATACCAAAAGCAAATGTTCTGCATTTAGTATTTATGAGGTGGAGTGGTGCCCCTCTCCAGGGAAGAGAGGCTGGCAGGCACCCCGGGGCTGTGCTTACACGCCCTCACTTGCTCCACTGGCTGGAAAGCCTCTTCTGAATCTGCGGTCGGGCGCAGCTGGACGATGATGGCAAAACGGCCTCCAGCTGCAGCGAATCGGGTCAGTCCCAGCTGCGTGTATAAGAAATAACCCCGGAGTAAGAGAACCGTTTTATTTTGTTTGTCTCAGAGGATTTTGTTTCTCCTGAGCACAGAGATCGTCAAAACTAGCACTAACAGAAGAAGGAAGAAATACAGGTCTTTCACACTTGAAGGATCAAAGTAGGCTGTTTCCTTGAGCCAAGCTAAATTATCACAGAGTCATTTCCACTTTAAATTCGGTACACAGCATGGCTTACAAAAGGCCTTAAAAAGGGAATTGGAAAATTCTAAATATATGTGTATTATACGTGATTTTGAAAAAGTAATCTATTTTCCAGAGATTGTGGGGGAAACCCTAGCTTTTGTTTTTTGGCCGAGCCCCGTGGCTTACAGCATCTTAGTTCCCTGACCAGGGATCGAACCCCGGGCCGACGGCAGTGAAGGCGCCAAGTCCTAACCACTGGACCACCAGGGAATTCCTGGAAAACCCTAGCTTTTAAACTGGACTAGATTGGCAAGTTACACGAGTTTTTTTTTCTTTTTTATATTTATAATTTTTAATGCATTTGTCTTTTAAATCGGGTAGGAAATTATAAGTGTAGTTTCAAACCCAAAATACAAGAATACTGGCTTTTCTGGAGATCTTCATTTCTTCACACCGCTTGGAGTTACTGACTAGTGTCTTTTCACTTCTTGTAGAGCAGGTCTCATGGTAACGCACTCCCTCCATTTTGTTTAATATGCAAATGTATTCATTTCTCCCCTTTTTTTGAAGTACAGTTTTGCTGGATATAGAATTCTCAGTTGACAGATCTTTTTTTCTTCAGGCACTTTAAATATGTCATCCCACTGCCTTCTGGCCTCCAAGATCTCTGATGAGCATGATAATTCTTTTTCACCAGAGAGGCTCCACTTAAACCAGTAGCATATGGTACCAGCGGTAAGGACAGCTAATAATCATTGAGTTAGTGGTTACTGTGAACCAGGACCGTCCTTCACTTGTGTTATCTCGTTGATTCTGCAGCCATCCTGTTAGGTAGGACTCTCACTCTTCCCATATCATAGATGAGGAAACTGAGGCTCAGAGAAGTAAAGAGACTGTGCAAATGTGTATAATTTAAAAACGATAGAGGTGGCAGTACAGCCAGTATTTTTAGCCCCTATCCCATGTCGGCTCTTATTCCAGATAATCACAAAACCCAATCTTTAAAAGTACCTTTAAAGTCTAATCTTTAAAACCCAGAAGTATCTGACAGCTCGGACGGGGAACATCAGCGAGACCGAGGCCCAAGGCATTAGACTTGGGTTGAGTTCGCCATTGTTTCATTCCCACAGTTAATTGTCCCACAGATATCTTCCTAAGATAAGGAAGCCAGTTGCTCCCTGAGCCCTGGGCTTCTCACCACCCCTCCAGGGACACTCTTCAGAAGGGATGTGTCCCCCCTCTTGAGAGGGCAGGGTGGGGGGCACCCTCGTCAGGTGTGTGGACATGCAGTACAGCCTCAGTGATGTGAGTTCCTCCCCCCACCCCCACCCCCCCGTAGTGGCTGGGTGGAGAAGATACCACCGACCCCGGGGCACCACAGATCTTGTGCCCAGCAAATACCAAGGCTACTGAGTAACGTGTGATTAAGTGACCTGGATAATGTAGCCCCCTGAGTTTCTTTGACAGATTTTTCAATATTCACGGACTGAAAATGCCTTTGGGTGTCAGCTCCCATTCCTGTCACTCTTGCTTCTGCCTGATCATTGTCTTGCTTATTAACACCA
The DNA here is from genome assembly GCF_002837175.3 of Physeter macrocephalus. Lineage (NCBI taxonomy): Eukaryota > Metazoa > Chordata > Mammalia > Artiodactyla > Physeteridae > Physeter > Physeter macrocephalus. The sequence continues at coordinate 15,395,184 of NC_041223.1, read as the reverse complement.
GAGAAGGAATAGAACTTTTTTAAAAGCCCCCAAATCAGGCCATTTATATTTAGCAGCATTGAGAAAGGGATCTGAGAGAATCTGTTGAAACTTGGCGTGAGATCCAAAGGGGGCGTGTGAAGTCTCAGATGGTTCAAGGCAGGTACTGCACAAAGGAAGGGGCTCCAGGCTGTGTCCTGCAGAGATCAGGCCAGTGACGTCACCTCCCATCCACCTACAGATCATCCCTGCTTGCCTGTCCGCACCATCGGCAGAGCCTGGCTCTAGCTTTTACCCCTTCTTCTCCAGTGTAAATGCTTCCTAAGGATGTAGAATTAGAATACTCTCGTTGGTAGGTCTTAACATAATCTATAATGATAAAGCACCTTACATTTGTGTACAGATTTCGTTTTCAAAGTCTTTTCATATACTAGCTCACTAGCGTTATATCCTGAAAGCAAGGTGTTATGTATGGTGCCCTGACCCTGGTTGTCAGTGAAAAGGAGCAGAGCCTGGATACAAATCCGGGTCTTACAAACCCCACCTGCCACACTCTTCCCTCAGCACCTCAATGCTTCTCTGTCAAGTGCAGCTTCTTCTCTTCTCCAAGGAGGCAACTGAGGCCAGAGAGTTACTCAGGGGAAAGTGAGAGGCAGAAATCCTCTGTGCAGCCCAGGGTTCAGAATTGGAAAGCACAGGTATGGCGGGAAATGCGACGCAATGCTGAATTTCCCACAGGCTCATCAATTCACCTTAACTTCAGCACGGCATAACCGTAAATCATAAGGCTGTCCTGCCTCTGAAGTGCGGCCTGCTTCTCGTGGCTCTGGGGACCATAACTTGGTCTTTTCCACATTTTTGTGCTACGTGGTTCTGAGTCTTTGTCATATCAGATTATCTCTCATCACACATACACACACGCACAGACACACACGCATACACAGGTGTGAGCTCACGCTGTGTGTGTGTGTGTGTGTGTGTGTGTGTCTCAGCCCTACTTTTTAGTTTTATTTCTTCCTAGGGTGAGAGAAAGGGAATTATTCTTGATGAATCAAAGTATATCCATTACTGGATTTGAGGGTGCATTTTCCTTTTATCATCCATCATAATTTATGTGAGAATCAAGTAAACTTGAAGAGGGATTAACTGTCTTTTCTGTATCATTTGGGCCACAAATGACTGTCTTTGATACACTCTTCTCATACTTTGAGCAGTAAATATGTTGAATGATGAAGTAAGACATGAATGTTTTAGAAAATGGAAGGTCATTTATTAACCTTTGGGGGGAAAATTGGGGAGATAAGTGCTGTGATCATACTCCCAGATTATCCATTTGGCTTGTAGTCATTCTGGTTTATGAAGTAGGTCTTAATTTTAAAAGCCAGTAATGTCCTACTGACCACAGATGAGAGTAGAAAAAAGAAACACAGGCAATTCCAGAAAGGAAAAAAATTCTCTGGGATGAGATAACTTGCTGAAGTGGGGGAGGTACCTTTTGCTGAGTCTCATTCTCTTATCTTGCCAAAGTATTACAACATCTGAATGAACATGGTTTGACATTCTTGATGTTCTCATTTGATAGTATGCTTAATATTGCAGGAAAATATGTATATTTATCCATGGGTACAGAGCAAGAATCCTTTGGTAGATATTCAGTTAATTCAAATAAAAAGTTAGACATTCTAAGTCTGAATGATTTATGGATAAACAGGGACTCTGCTCATGAAAAACTCTGCCTCGGTGAAATCTCCATAGGCAGGGATTACACTGGACTCAAAGGGCAAGAGTTTACCCAGGCATGGTTGCCCCCCATACCCGTTTCTATAATAAAGTCACTGATGAGTTCCTAATTGCCAAAAAACTGAGTTTTTTTTGCTTTTAGCTTGCTTGGCCGTTGGGCATCATTGGAACCGGTTGACCACACCCTTTCCCCTTAGCGGCCTGCTTGAAGACACCCAGTCCTCCTTCCCGCGTCTGGGGTCGCACCAGAGTCATGTCATTTATTCCCTTCTTTAGTCATTTAAGATGAGTGCCCCCAAGGGAGGCATTAAACACCTTTTTCTCCCCATTCTCCCTGTTTCCCTCGGGGATCTTGTCCAAGCTTCTAGTTTTCACTATGTCTGTAATGCTGGCAGATCCCAGCCTGCACCCCTGCCCTCCTGACCTTCGTCAGTTCCAGGCATCCAGCTTCCCACCGGCCCTGTCCTCTGCCTGCTGCAGTATATAATGCTTTCCCTCTCAGCCCCTCCGATCCTTCTCAATCCAGCATCCAGAGTAATCTTCCTGAGACACAGCTGATGGCGTGAGGGCAACCAGAGTAGCCCGGTCTGACAACTACTTATCTGTTATCAAGAAAAGATCAGCCAATTCGGGAATTTGGCATTTATTGAAAGAAAGTGACATTTAATAAACAAGAAAAACACTTCACTCTTTTTAGGACTTTGCCATGAGATAGCCACGGGGCCTCCACGCCACATGAGATTTCACAAGACACGCCCTGTCATTGCAGAGCGCTGTGAAGACTCTTCTGCGAACATGGTGTGATCTGTAAAGCCACTCATCCGGCTTGCACTAACCACAGTGTCCCAGTTCATTGAAAGTAAAAGAATGAGGGCCGAGTCACCTCCCATCCTCCTTCCCTCCTTCCCTCCTTCCCTCCCTCCCTCCCCTCCCTCCCGGCCCCTCCCTGTACTTAACTGTGTGTGACAGCTGCCGGATGTCCCTGGCGCACAGGGACTGCCTGCCGGGTGTTAAACACTAGCAGAGTTTTTAAGTGTTTTACCAACTGTGTGGGCAAAAGAAGTAGAAATCGAATGTTTCATTGTTTCTCTTCCGTATTCCAGTGGTTTGTCCTGCGCCTCCATCTTGAAGATCCCCAGCTCTCAAATCTTGTAGGCAGGGATTTTTATATTCCAACCCTCAGCAACCTCAGCGTCTGCCCCAGGTGGCACTTGAGAGATGGCAGGTGAATGCGTATATTCACTAAAGAATCCTGGATCTCTTTTATTCTCTTCAGTCGCTGTAATTTGAGAAGCGTGTCTTTGCTGGAGAAAGTACCTTTTTTTTTTTTTTAAGTGTTGTTCTTCATTTTGAACTTTATTTTCTGAATTGTGTTGATAACTTTTGAAGGATGTAGAAGCAGGTTTGATAGGTCTCGGGTAATTCAGTCACGATGCTTCAGGACATAGCTCCAAACCCTTTTTTTTTAACCTGTCCTACCTTTTGTAGGCATACACATCTCATGCCCGAGATTCATATATGCCCTTTCAAAACCGTTGATAGCGTAAGTCCTGTCTTCTAACTAGGAAGGTGGGGCTGTCCTTTCTGGAGTTTCCATTTTAAAATGCATTTCATTTGCTAAATACAAAGTTGTGAGGTTCCTTTTAACTCTGCAAGTCCTATCCGTCCTCCATCTCCCCCTCCGTATTCTGAGACCTGTCCCCCATCCACACTCCCTGAAAAAGCAGTGACTTCAGAAGAGTAGTTTTCATGGTATCTAAACCCTCCGCATTCCCACGTGCTCCACGCTAAATGCCTGCATGTCTGTGTCTTGCGATTGTTTTAACATTTGGTCTTCTGCCTGGGGAGTGGGCGGTGCGCTGAAAGCTGCTTCCACTCAAGTCTCAGCAGAGAAGGCAATATTTTGTTATGAGTAAAGTTTCAAGCCAGGCTTTGGCCAGGGTCCTTCCCATTAGGGAGGAAGAAAGTAGAAACAGCCAGTGAGATGATAATTCTCCTTGAATCATAGCTCGTTAAAAACCTCGCCTGGGCCTTCGTGGGTTATTTATTGATTTAAGCATCTAGCACTTTTCCTTTCCAGAAAGATTAGCCTCTCCGATGCATCACTGCTGGGGGAGGAGATTTTGGCCTTTGCAGGATCAACTGCCCCCCCACCAGTTGCTTGTTAGCACAGCCCGTTTTCGAGCTGAGTCTAGGTGCACAGTTAAGGGGTCGGAATGAGATTTATCAGTAATGAAAAGAACAGGTTGTACCGAAGACACCACATGTAGGAAACTAAGTGCTCTTAGGGGACTCAATTAAACCTGTGATCCTTGGCTTTTTCCAAAATGAACATTGCAGTCTTGTACATATTAACTTCCTTTCTGTAGATGTTTTAACATGTTCTGTTTTTGCCGCCGTCGGGCGTGGAAAATGCGGCGAAATGGCGTTTCTTATCCGCTGATCGCTTGCCACACGCTAAGCATCTGTGTTTCAAGTCTTACTGTGGTTGAGTGTCTGCAGTGGTAAAGGAACACAGATATTTTCTCATCAGATGTTTAAAACCCCCTTTCCATAAAAACACATTTTTCCCCTAAATATAACGTCACCTGCAAGTCTGGCTGCCTTTCAGTTCTATCTGTACAGAACCCATGGGGCGTTAACGCGCTAGATTGCTGGGAAGATTGGCTGTAAACCTCTTAATTCGGGTTCACAGTACTGTGACTTGGGCACAAGTGGTTTTTCCAGTAGGGACCTCTTTTTGAATGTGATTAATACAAACGCACAGAGATAACCGTTTTAACGTATTCCTCTTCCTGTGCCTTTAATAAAGGGCGGTGCTGAAAAGCAGTGAGCACCTTCCGGCCTCATTAGTGGTACTCATTGAATTGCTCTCCCCTGTTTGCATGATCCAGCTGGTCAGGTGTTTCTGGGATGTTAACCTGTGCATTTACATTTTCACCATGCTTCTCCTCTATCATGGGAGCTTGGAGCTGCTCTAGATCTTGGCTTTTTTGTTCCCAAGACTCCTGAGACTTTAGCCGATGCAGCCTCTTGCCCAAACAGTGTTACAGACTCGGGCTGAGGAGCTGACCTGGTCCTTCCCCGTGATCTTCAGCGATCAGCATGTCCAGGCTGAGAGCGGATGAGGACCATTGGAGCCTGTTCACTTCCTGGGCTGTTGGGGGGTTGGGCGAGGGTAGTGGCACTGGGGGTGTTTTTGTGTTTTGTATTCCGTTCCTGTCTGATTCTGAAGAGTCTGCAGTCAGTTGCAGGGCATTGAAGTCTGTGGAAAAAGCAATGGGGGAGGGGCCGTCGGCGCTACAGAATGGAGGGCCGTCAGCTTCCCTCTCTTTCTGCCTCATAGAGTATTGAGTATTCCAAGGCTGGGTTCGCTGGGGAGACAGGACATACCATAGAGGTACTTACACTCCCTGAGCCTCAGTTTACTTGTCCATTAAATGGGTATAATGACACCAACTTCACGTATTTGTGAGCTGACATGCGCAGTTGTTGGTATTTTCCCCATGGGTCTAAGATTCCTTCTTCAGCTCTCTCCCTCCACATATGGATCCAGTTTGAAGTCTTTGGTTGCTTAGTTGGTACTGGGACAGGTGGTCATTCTTCTGTTGAGGCCAGAGCCAACCTCTTACCCTACTTCATAACCGTCCTTCCAGACATGTTCCTCCTGTGCTGTGTTATCAAAATACAAACAGGGCAGACATGTGAATGTCTTTTGTAGCAGTGGTTGCATTGTTTCCTTTTTCTTTAAGAAAAAAACCAAACAGACAGTTTGACAAGAGACTAACCAGGACCTCAAGGAAAATGAGATTCTTGCTTGAGCTCTTGAAAATCTGTCCATGGATCCTAGTACAAGTTCCATATGGGTCTAATTTTGATTATGCAGTTGTACAGGCCGGAAGGCTCCCTGCACTGGCCAGATCTTCAAGTGGCTTCATTGCAACCAGCACTATCTCCCCCCTAAGTCAGGATGCTGCGTGAGTCAGGATGCTGTCCACCCCATTCGGCTTGCAGTCTCCTCCTCCCATCAGTGCAGTTTCCTTGGCCCCATCCTTTTGCTTGATATTGCAGTTAGTGTTGAAAACATGTAAATGATAAGACTACACGTAGTATATATGCCGAAGTGACTGCCCTGAAGAAATTTTTTTTTTTAATAAGAGTAAACACTTTATTTTCTTTGTTGCTGTACAGATCACAATGATGGAATTGTCCTTCTCTGTCTCTCTCTTTTTCGTGGCCGTGCCATGCGGTATGTGGGATCGTAGGTCCCCACATGCCGCATCCCAGGGATCAGACCCGAGCCCCCTGCAGTGGAAGCAGAGTTTTAAGCACTGGACTGCCAGGGAAGTCGCCCTGAAGAAATTTTTAAAGCTTCCTTTTTTTTCTAGGATATGATGATCACGTTTGGTTTGTACTAATACGAGCTACATTAGTAAATTAGTAAAGTGATTCTGTCAGTGCATCCGTGTGGAACTGAACTCTGAAGATTGTTGTCTGTTACATTGAAGGCATTTGGCATTGATCGTCACGTCTTTATGCTACAGTGGAAAATGCGTGTGGTGTTTTTCTTTTTCTTTCTAGCTTCATGAGGCTGACATTGTGATCTTGGGCTCACCCAAGCCGGAAGAGATTCCCCTTTCTTGGATTCAACCAGGCACTACTGTTCTCGACTGTTCCCATGACTTTCTGTCAGGTAAATGTCTTCAAACTGGTGCCAGGCCACTGATCAAAATAGGTAAGATTGCTATGAGAAAAGTTAATCTTCTTCAGAAGAGTATGTTCCTGAAATGATGGTTGCTGTCAACATACGTACATAGGTAATGTGCCTGCCTTTTGGGTTACTTGATATTGGAACCATATTGTCGGGCAAAGAGCAGCCAAGATGCCAGCTGCACTAAGGGCCTCTCCTCCTCCTCCTCCTCCTCCTCGTCTGTTCTTCCCCCTTCATCAGCCTGTCCCCTGCTAGCCTCTAGCATCAAGCAGTCAAGTCGGTTGTGACCTAAAGTAGGAAATTTTGGGGCTTCCCTGGTGGCGCAGTGGTTGCGCGTCCGCCTGCCGATGCAGGGGAACCGGGTTCGCGCCCTGGTCTGGGAGGATCCCACATGCCGCGGAGCGGCTGGGCCCGTGAGGCATGGCCGCTGGGCCTGCGCGTCTGGAGCCTGTGCTCCGCAACGGGAGAGGCCACAACAGATGGAGGCCCGCATACCACAAAAAAAAAAAAAAAAAAAAAAAAAAAATTATTTCAGACAGTAGTTGAGCTTTTTTCCAGAGGGGAGCGGCTGGGCCCGTGAGCCATGGCCGCTGAGCCTGCGCGTCCGGAGCCTGTGCTCCGCAACGGGAGAGGCCACAACAGATGGAGGCCCGCATACCACACAAAAAAAAAAAAAAAAAAAAGTAGGAAATTTTTACATGTGTGAGGTAAACTAGAAACAGTGGTTTTCACAGTCTTTCAAAAAACAGCTGAATCCTTTCTCCTAAAGCAGTCTTAGATGAACCTCAACACGTAAAAGCAGATGAAAACACAGCTACCAGAGGGATGGGAGTGGAGACTAGCTCCCCTGTGTTTGTAATTTCCCTTTGCAGTGACCCCCTCAAGCACTCCCTTGGAGCCACAAGTCACTTCAAAACACTGTGAAAGTCACCCTTAGAAACAGAAGAGGTCTTAGGATGGGTGCTGATATTTGATGGTATTTGCCAAGGGACCCAGGAACGTCCTGGACCGCATCAGGTCACCCTCAGGGTAGCTGAAGCTGTGTCAGCCCCAGGGCACTCAGCCCAGGGGCCAGTAGGGACACCGTTTTCTCATTCACAGAAAGACACTCAGGCTAAGAGAGCTTTAGCACACCCAGCCCACTCCCTCAAGACCCTGAGTGACATGTGTATGCAAGAGACAATTGCAGAGGGAGACAGAGAACCCTCTTTGTTACCCGTGGCCTCCAAATTTCAACATGTGGTAGGGGAGGCTGTACTGAACTGTCCAGGAGGATGGTGTTTTTTCCCGCAGAGCTGGTCAGAACTTGGGCCAAAAGGAGTAGAGGTCTCTACCGGTACCACACTGGAGTTCTAGACCTTGAAACTTAGGCAGCCCCGGAACACAGAGTGGAATAGAGAATAGTATCAAGGAGAAAATAAATGTAACTTCTGATCCAGTCACCTTGAGATAACCATTGTACATTTTTCCATTAAAAAAGCACTAAACTTAATTTTATTGAAATACAATGGAAAGAAAAGAAAGTAATATGCTAAAAGCTCTACTGAAATTCATTTAACTGTTTCTTCAAAAAGAGAAATAATGCGCTTTCCTCTCTGGGAAATGTAGCTCCTCCCAGAATCGACCAATCAGATTAAAAACCCCTTGGAGCTGAAGGGTTAGGGGGTTGTTTGGGGTGCTTTGAAAGGAAGATGCTCAGGAATTTCCCAAAATGCTCATGTACTCAGTTCACAGATGAGCACACACACGAATAAAGCAATTTGAGGTACAATATAAGATGAATGTGGGATTAATGGCTCTTTTTAACAAATAGAAGGCATGCACTAAATTACTTCTTTGAAATATATGTAATTTCTGGGTATAACTTCTTTTTTTTTCCTGAAAAAAACAATGCCTAACCCATTAATAGTGAACATGCACTGTAGATTTGCTCAGAATCCTAGTTGGACTAGGATAGTGAGTTATGACTTTATTATTATTTTCTTTAATGAATGTTTCCTTGCTACAATGTTTACTTGCTGTTTTTTATTAGAGTTTATATGTTGAGGATGATTTTGGTACAATCCTGGCTGGAGATAGGAGAATCGGCTTCAGTGTTCCTTTGGGAATCCCCATGAGCCATGTGTTTTATTGGTGAAACGGTGCCCCATTTCTAATAAGTTTCTTTTGAGGGCTTTTATTTTTTAAAGGCATTTTTAAAACATTAGATTTAGATGTAACAATTCTCTTGAGGGAAAAAAAATAAGACCAAGCATTATGTTTTAACAGTTCTGTATGGAGACTGATTGCAGTTAGTTTATTTTCAATTTATCTGGTCCAGTAGTGGTGGTTTTATTGATTTTTGAATGCCTAGTGCCCAGAACAGTGCCGGACACGTAGGAAGGGGTCAGTAAATACTGAGTGAATAAACATGGACTCAGAATTGTACTCTAATTGATTGCACTTTTTTTTTTTTGCGGTACACGGGCCTCTCACTGCCGTGGCCTCTCCCGTTGCGGAGCGCAGGCTCCGGACGCGCAGGCTCAGCGGCCATGGCTCAGGGGCCTAGCTGTTCCGCGGCATGTGGGATCTTCCCGAACCGGGGCACGAACCGGTGTCCCCTGCATCGGCAGGCGGACTCTCAACCACTGTGCCACCAGGGACGCCCTGATTGCACTTTTAAGTTAGTTGCAGATATAGAGAAATTTCCTTGAACTTGTATCCCACTTAAAAACAGGGCTGACGGCCCCAAGGCAAAGATCAAAAATGCTACACTGATTAAATGGATGAGTCGGTACTATTTATAATAGCATTACATTTCTCAATTGTCAAAAGTTTTTTTGTTTTGTTTTGTTTTCGCTGCGTTGGGTCTTCATTGCTGAGCATGGGCTTTCTCTAGTTGCGGCGAGCGGGGGCTGCTCTTCGTTGAGGTGCACGGTCTTCTCATTGTGGTGTCTTCTCTTGTTGTGGAGCACAGGCTCTAGGCACGTGGGTTCCAGTAGTTGCAGCATGTGGGCTCAGTAGTTGCGGCACTCGGGCTCTGGGGCGCAGGCTCAGTAGTTGTGGCACATGGGCTTAGTTGCTCCGGCATGTGGTATCTTCCCGGACCAGGGCTCAAACCCATGCCCCCCGCATTGGCAGGTGGATTCTCAACCACTCCTCCACCAGGGAAGTCCAAAACTTTTAATTTTAGCCACTTTAATTAGTATGAAAATTTAATCTATGAGTAAATTGGAGAAAGGCCTTTTCCCTCTCTTTTATATATAATTTTCCACTTTAAACAAATGAAGACCTTTTTCAAGCATTAATAAAAGGAAAGTTGCTTTTATTTAAACTTCAGAGAAAAAGAATTTTTAATACACTTATGATTAGGTGAAGGCAGGGCTTTATAATGAAATTTTCATAGTCATCTTAATGGTACAGGGTTCCCCTTCCCCACCTTGTAAAAATAGATAGAATATGGTGATTTATGATGAGGTCATTCTATAGAGGCATTTTATTGAATACCTAATCCCCAGAGAGATCTTCTTGATGGCTGATATCCCAGAAGCAGTGCTCGGAAAACAGTTACACCTAACTTGTTGGATCTGTTCACTCTTCTATGGCATGAGTCTAATGTTTAGATTGAAAACAGGGACATAGCAGTGTTCAGTTTTCTAGCTATAAGAATAATTTTATTTTTAAAAAAATTATTTCAAATGAAGGAAGTGGGCTGTGATTTTGTAATGCTCTGCTTGCTAAAGGTCAGAATTCATCCTAAGCAAAACCACTGTGCACTCTAATATTCAAACTTATTTTCTGATGTACCAAATGGGACAAAGGAGAAACTGGTCTTAATACTTGGGCCCAGAGAACAGTATCAAAACAGCAACTTTATGGGTCAGAGTGGTTCACAGCATCATTTTAAGCAAACGTAAGTCAGCAGGGAGCCCTGGGCTGCATCCCAGGACTCATGCTAATCAAAGTTGCTAAAATTCCAGGGTGGCCTCAACACAGCTCCTGTCAGAAAAGGATTGTTCTGATTTCCAGGGAAAGTCTTATAACGCTTTAGCCTTAAATTTTCCGATTGTGGCAAGTTTGGTTATTATAAGAAAAATTATAGATGAAAGGCCATCTTTTAAAGTGATTCACTGACTTGTCCCTGGAGGAAGGAACTCTGAGTTAATGGGGAGTGGTTAGTGGGAAGTGAAAAGACCCATTTGGTTTGGGATGGGAGCCCTGCTGGACTCACAGACTGAGTGTGGACACCCCTCCGGGTGGGGCCCTGCCTCTGCATAGGCAAGGGGGTGACGTAATGATTTCCTTTTTCAATTCTCCTCAGCCAAGAAATTTATTAAGAATGTATTCCTGATTCACTGAGTTACCATCTTAATTGCTTCAATTTCTCCAGATTCAGAACTTTACAAAAATGATACAGTGGTTATGATAGAAAATTTTTGAAGTATACAATAGAAAAGAAGTAACTAACTTCTGACCCAGTCAACTTGAGATAACCATCTTAGATTTTTTCCTATGAAAAAATTACACTCAATTTTATTGGATGGAATATAGTAGAAGGAAAAGAAAATAACATCCTAAAAGCATTGCTGGAATTCAGATAACTCTTCTTCAAAAAGAGAAATATTGGTCCCTACAAGATTCTCCTAAAGTTTGAAATGTGAGTGTATGTGTCTTTTGTGTTGTGTTTTAAAGTCTTCATTTGTTTTAGCCATATTCTATTTTATGCAAGACCGTGGCTAAGAGTATGGGAGAAATTATTCACTGTGTAATTCTGTAGGTGAATCAGTCTTCATTCACATGGGTATTTGTGATTTATTCCTGTAACATGCATTTATAAGTTGAGATCACATCCTAGAATGTAGCTTTTTCTTATTTCTCCATCATTTAAAGATAGAGGTAAGAAAGAGGGAAGCATATTTCTTTTCCTTAGTGGCTGGATAAGACCTTTAGATCAGATCTCTAGTGGTTCAAACAAAAGAAAACAATTCTCTCTCATTCTGTAGACTCTTGGCTTTTGCCTGAATATGATTTATAAAACTGAAGTGTTGCTAATCTTTAAACAACACCTGAGGGATATGATTTTCCAACACCCTTAATACATTTGACAATAGAACATTACAAGACACTTACTTTTGTTTCATGCTCTTTCTTGCAAAGAACTTCCAGGAAAATGGATAATTTAAAAGTAGAGTGGGGCTTCCCTGGTGGCGCAGTGGTTGCGCGTCCGCCTGCCGATGCAGGGGAACTGGGTTCGCGCCCCGGTCTGGGAGGATCCCACATGCCGCGGAGCGGCTGGGCCCGTGAGCCATGGCCGCTGGGCCTGCGCGTCCGGAGCCTGTGCTCCGCAACGGGAGAGGCCACAACAGGGAGGCCCGCATACCACACACAAAAAAATAAAATAAAATAAAAAAATAAAAGTAGAGTGGTCATGGACTTCCCTAGTGGCACGGTGGTTAAGAATCCACCTGCCAATGCAGGGGACACGGGTTCGACACCTGGTCCAGGAAGATCCCACATGCCGTGGAGCACCTAAACCCATCCGCCACAGCTACTGAAGTCCGCGTGCCTAGAGCCCGTGCTCCGCAACAAGAGAAGCCACCGCGATGAGAAGCCCTC
>NC_041223.1:15366948-15382991 GCF_002837175.3 Physeter macrocephalus | reverse complement strand
TGGGATAGGGAGGGCGGGAGGGAGACGCAAGAGGGAGGGGATATGGGGATATACGTATCTGTATAGCTGATTTACCGTGTTATACAGCAGAAATTAACACACCATTGTAAAGCAATTATACTCCAATAAAGATGGTAAAAAAATTAAATAAATAGATAAATAAATAAATAAAGAGTAGAGTGGTCCGAAAAAGAAGAAAATAGTTTCTTACTTCAAAAAAGTTACTATTAGCAATGTTTCTCTTCTCTAAGAGAGGATGTAGACTAAAGCATTTTACATGTGTGTTTACTTTTCATAAACTTCCTAGGTGCCAACCACAGTAGAATTCTTATAAAATGCATCTCTGTTTTGAAATCCAGGTAATCCTCAAAATTAATGCCCTAAAATATAATTTCTCAGTTTTGATGGAAAATTGGCTCTGTCACTTTTATGACAGGGATTTTAAAAAATTATCCAAGAAAGCCTGATCGTTCACAGAACACTTTAACTGGGCTTGTCCTATAGGTGTTTTAGTCCTCCTTTTTATATAGGGTTGGCCAAAAAGTTCGTTTGGGTTTTTCCATAAGATGTTATGGAAAAACCCAAACGAACTTTTTGGCCAACCCAATACTTTGCATTCATACATGAAATTGCTTTTTTAAATTTATTGTTTAAACATGCATACAATATGACAAGCACTTTACATTACCATATCACATTCAGTTCTCACAAAACTCTACAAGGTTGAACAACATTAATTAACAGGCCCAGAGTCGCAATTGTTAGTAAGAGGTAGAGGCAAGATTTTAAACCAGTCAGACTCTAAATATGTGGCCCAATTGAGAGCCCCAAGGCTGTGCCAGGACCTACCTGGTAACCTATCTGTAGCTGTACAATGACATCCTAACTTTCTTGGTTGAAAACGAGAACATCATTCAATGTCCTGGCATTTTACAAGGAACAATATGCTGAAAGTTTTTTTTTTTTTCCAGGGAAGCTTGGATGCAGTTCTCCCGGTGTCCATGGTACTGGTCCCATCGCAGAAGATGTGAGTCTCCTTGCTGCCGCTCTGCGGATTCAGGTTTGTCTGACGGAGCTATTTGAGAATTTTTGAGTTTGGAGCTTCAATGAATAGTTGCTAACATTTGCAAGTGTTTTCTGTTTAGCAGACACAGTGTCAGACACTTTACAAACATGATGTCATTTAATTCTCACAACAATCCTGTAAGATAGTGTTATTCCCATTTGATAGATGAGAAAATGGAGACTTGGAAAATTTAAGTTACTTGCCTTTGATCATATGACAAGTATGGGGCAGGGACCCACATCAGGGTCCTCTATTAGTTTTCTATTGGTGTGTAATAAATTACCCCCCAGATTTAGCCATTTAAAGCAACAAACATTTATTATCTCACAGTTTCTGTGGGTCACATTTGGAGCTGCGTAGCTGGATGGTTCTGGCTTGGAGTCTCATGTGGTTGAAATCAAGATGGCAGGGCTGTAGTCAGCTGAAGGGCTTGACTGGGGCCAGAGGAGTCAAGATGGCGCTCTCACATGGCTGTTGGCATGTGGTATTTAAATCCTCTTTGGCTATAGGCAGGATGCCTTTGTTCCTCATCACCTGGATTTTTCCATGGGGCTGCTCACGATGTGGCAGCTGACTTCCCCCAGAATGAGGGATCAAAGGAGAGAGCAAGGAGGAAACTGCAGTAGGTTTTATGACCCAGTCTCCAAAGTCACATGCCCCCACTTCCTCTTTTCTTCTTTGCTAGAACTGAGCCACCAATCTAGTTCACAACCCAGGGAAAGGGAATTGGGCTCACCTCTTGAAGACAGGAGTGTTAAGGAGTTTGTGGACATCTTTTCGAACCACCGCTATCTGTGTGACCTAAAGCCCAAGATCTCCGGCTCCCCACTCCTGTGCGCTAGGCTGGTGCTGAAGCCTGCAGTGAGGGTGCCGGCCAGCAGAGGCGTTACGTAGCAGTAGAGAAACCTGAGCCTCTAATTAAACAGAAGCAGGTTTTAGTTCATTTCTTTCTTAATACATGCAATACACAATCAAAAATTTTACTTAAAAATGGGACGTAGTGCATTTCTGTAAGGCAACTGTGTTACATTGCAACTAAAGGCAAGTATTATTTCTATATATGTGTGTGTGTGTGTGTGTGTGTGTGTATGTAGCACTGATAATTCGGATTGCTTGTTCTATTATATCAACTGTAGAAGGATTATGCTTGCAATGGTGCAGAGTTTTGGCGAAGCTGGGCATCCCAGCCAGCCAGTCATGCATTCTCATATTTCCCTCAGTTTTCTTCTCTGAGGTGATGCTGTAATTTTAATCCATGTACTTGATGCCTTTAGTGAATACAAACTTTTTTAATAGTACTTGTATCTCACATTTTCTTTTTTAAGAAAAATCTGCACATTTAACTGCATGTGAATAAAATTAGTCCTGATGTTCACTTGGACCACTGTGCAACTTTTACTCCTTTTCATGACAATATCCCTGAACGATATTCGATATTTTCATAGTTTAGATGTGTAACCTGTCAGCTTTTCCTTTTTTTAACATGCTTTCCTTCCTATCCCTATTGAAGAACATGGTTAGTAGCAGAAGATGGTTCCATGAGCAGCAGTACAGGAGGTGGAGACTTCACTGCTTGAAACTTCAGCCTCTGTCCCCCGTACCAAGGTATTCAGGTGATTTGTTTATACTGACATTGGCTCACCAAAGTGCCTTAGATGTGCAAAGTTACACATTGGATGGGGGCACAACTTGTGGTGTTATGGCTTTGATGGTGGATAATTTTCTCTAATCGAATTGCTGCACTATTTTTTCTTTCTTTTTTCTTTCTTTTTTTTTTTTTTTGGTCCGCGCTGTGCGGCGTGCGGGACCTTATTTCCCCAACCAGGGGTCGAACCATGCCCCTGGCATTGGGAGCGCGAAGTCTTAACCACTGGACCGCCAGGGAAGTCCTGCTCCGCTATTTTTTTCTGTCACTTAGGGTTGGCCAAAAAGTTCGTTTGGGTTTTTCCATAACATCTTATGGAAAAACCCAAACGAACTTTTTGGCCAACCCAATACTTTGCATTCATACATGAAATTGCTTTTTTAAATTTATTGTTTAAACATGCATACAATATGACAAGCACTTTACATTACCATATCACATTCAGTTCTCACAAAACTCTACAAGGTTGAACAACATTAATTAACAGGCCCAGAGTCGCAATTGTTAGTAAGAGGTAGAGGCAAGATTTTAAACCAGTCAGACTCTAAATATGTGGCCCAATTGAGAGCCCCAAGGCTGTGCCAGGACCTACCTGGTAACCTATCTGTAGCTGTACCATGACATCCTAACTTTCTTGGTTGAAAACGAGAACATCATTCAATGTCCTGGCATTTTACAAGGAACAATATGCTGAAAGTTTTTTTTTTTTTCCAGGGAAGCTTGGATGCAGTTCTCCCGGTGTCCATGGTACTGGTCCCATCGCAGAAGATGTGAGTCTCCTTGCTGCCGCTCTGCGGATTCAGGTTTGTCTGACGGAGCTATTTGAGAATTTTTGAGTTTGGAGCTTCAATGAATAGTTGCTAACATTTGCAAGTGTTTTCTGTTTAGCAGACACAGTGTCAGACACTTTACAAACATGATGTCATTTAATTCTCACAACAATCCTGTAAGATAGTGTTATTCCCATTTGATAGATGAGAAAATGGAGACTTGGAAAATTTAAGTTACTTGCCTTTGATCATATGACAAGTATGGGGCAGGGACCCACATCAGGGTCCTCTATTAGTTTTCTATTGGTGTGTAATAAATTACCCCCCAGATTTAGCCATTTAAAGCAACAAACATTTATTATCTCACAGTTTCTGTGGGTCACATTTGGAGCTGCGTAGCTGGATGGTTCTGGCTTGGAGTCTCATGTGGTTGAAATCAAGATGGCAGGGCTGTAGTCATCTGAAGGGCTTGACTGGGGCCAGAGGAGTCAAGATGGCGCTCTCACATGGCTGTTGGCATGTGGTATTTAAATCCTCTTTGGCTATAGGCAGGATGCCTTTGTTCCTCATCACCTGGATTTTTCCATGGGGCTGCTCACGATGTGGCAGCTGACTTCCCCCAGAATGAGGGATCAAAGGAGAGAGCAAGGAGGAAACTGCAGTAGGTTTTATGACCCAGTCTCCAAAGTCACATGCCCCCACTTCCTCTTTTCTTCTTTGCTAGAACTGAGCCACCAATCTAGTTCACAACCCAGGGAAAGGGAATTGGGCTCACCTCTTGAAGACAGGAGTGTTAAGGAGTTTGTGGACATCTTTTCGAACCACCGCTATCTGTGTGACCTAAAGCCCAAGATCTCCGGCTCCCCACTCCTGTGCGCTAGGCTGGTGCTGAAGCCTGCAGTGAGGGTGCCGGCCAGCAGAGGCGTTACGTAGCAGTAGAGAAACCTGAGCCTCTAATTAAACAGAAGCAGGTTTTAGTTCATTTCTTTCTTAATACATGCAATACACAATCAAAAATTTTACTTAAAAATGGGACGTAGTGCATTTCTGTAAGGCAACTGTGTTACATTGCAACTAAAGGCAAGTATTATTTCTATATATGTGTGTGTGTGTGTGTGTGTGTGTGTATGTAGCACTGATAATTCGGATTGCTTGTTCTATTATATCAACTGTAGAAGGATTATGCTTGCAATGGTGCAGAGTTTTGGCGAAGCTGGGCATCCCAGCCAGCCAGTCATGCATTCTCATATTTCCCTCAGTTTTCTTCTCTGAGGTGATGCTGTAATTTTAATCCATGTACTTGATGCCTTTAGTGAATACAAACTTTTTTAATAGTACTTGTATCTCACATTTTCTTTTTTAAGAAAAATCTGCACATTTAACTGCATGTGAATAAAATTAGTCCTGATGTTCACTTGGACCACTGTGCAACTTTTACTCCTTTTCATGACAATATCCCTGAACGATATTCGATATTTTCATAGTTTAGATGTGTAACCTGTCAGCTTTTCCTTTTTTTAACATGCTTTCCTTCCTATCCCTATTGAAGAACATGGTTAGTAGCAGAAGATGGTTCCATGAGCAGCAGTACAGGAGGTGGAGACTTCACTGCTTGAAACTTCAGCCTCTGTCCCCCGTACCAAGGTATTCAGGTGATTTGTTTATACTGACATTGGCTCACCAAAGTGCCTTAGATGTGCAAAGTTACGCATTGGATGGGGGCACAACTTGTGGTGTTATGGCTTTGATGGTGGATAATTTTCTCTAATCGAATTGCTGCACTATTTTTTCTTTCTTTTTTCTTTCTTTTTTTTTTTTTTTGGTCCGCGCTGTGCGGCGTGCGGGACCTTATTTCCCCAACCAGGGGTCGAACCATGCCCCTGGCATTGGGAGCGCGAAGTCTTAACCACTGGACCGCCAGGGAAGTCCTGCTCCGCTATTTTTTTCTGTCACTTAATTCCTCCAAAATTAAATGATAATGAACATGTTGACCATGTTCTATCACTTCTAAGATGTAGATTTTTTTAATTTCTGAAATCAGGTGCACCTTATTGTCAATGATGTACCCTGTATTCAGTGGCAGTGTTTTTTCTTAAAATAATGGTATCTTAGATTTGACAGAATACGGTAATGTAACATTTGGAATATGCTTTTCAGTGTTAGAAATGCCCAACACACACGTCAGCTTGGTCTTCGGGGCCTTGTAGGTTTCTACGCTGCGGGTAAATGACCAACCAAACCAAATGCCATTAGACGTGGGACCGGAGCTCTGCCTTCTTCAGAACGTGGTGGTATCTGCTCTCTGACAGGACACTCTGGGAGGGTCCAGATGGATATTTTCTTGAGCGTGGTATTCAATGAAGTGTAAGCTACATACTCCCTCTGTATAAATTTGGAAATACAAACTACAGGACAGTCTCAGCATGTGATTTTGGAACAGTTCACTAGATAAGCTATCTGAGCCAGGCAAATGCATTTTCCAGCTTCCTAGTGAATCCCCCATGGCCACCCCTCCTCCTGTGAATTGGCCCAATCCCCTTCCTACAGGGCGCCCATAAGTCCAGCGCTTAACCAGGTGATGCCGTCTGCCAGCATGGAATACACAGAATGTAGGCGATAACACCATCCGGAATTGACTCATTTTTCACTTGATAACCAGTTGCTTTTCAGAATTGACCTCTGTTTCCTTGGGCCACAGCCCAACACTAAGGTTCGATTATACCCACCAGGCTGGTGAAACCCTCCAAGCTATGTTTTCACACCTCAAATAGACTAAACGTCTTAGTCATCTTCTGTGTTCATTAATACATAAATTCCAAGGAATGTTCTTTGTAATATCATCCCTGTAGTTGTGCAATCTGTTTCATAAAATAGTTTTTGAGGTTACTTATGTTGTTATAGAACCTTCATTTTTAAAAGTCAATGAGGAAATTCTACTTACAGAGAGCTAAAAAAATCTTGAGAGAGACTCGGCCAAATTGTGTACAAATCCAAATAAAGTCCACTTGGGGGGAAAAGCCCCTAAATTGCTTAACCAAATTTGACTCCTACAGCCACTGGGGAAAGAAAGGCAGGCTGAGTAGTTTATAAATCACTCAGAAAATCAAAATGATGTCACCATCACTCTTCAGCTAGTGAAGAGAAAACCGTGGAGGTTTTCCAAGAGTAGGCTCTTCAATTTAGGAGATTGTGGGAGGAGAGAAACAGAAAGAAAGGTGTAGCCAGGAAGGCAAAATGAAGTGGGAGCATGGACAGTGAAGGCTGGGGTGCAGTTGGCGGGGGGAGAATCAGAAAGGACAATGGAGGTGGACCTGGGGAAGGGGTTACCTAGCTGCAGGTACAGAGCTCCGCCCACATCTGGGCAGAGGCGCCCTTCCCCCTCTCCCGCTCTAGTGGGCATCGGAAGTAGGTTTACTGTTACCTCTTGCACCAGAGTCAGGCTCCATGGGGTCATGGAGGAGAACATAGGGTAGTATGAGGACTGAGAGACTGTCCGCAGTAGCAACAGAAAAACACAGAGCAGGGGGCTGCCTACCAGTGGAGAGACCGCTGCGCCGTAAAATAGGGGCCCCAGGACTTCCCTGGTGGCGCAGTGGTTGAGAGTCCGCCTGCCGATGGCAGGGGACAGGGGTTCGTGCTCCGGTCCGGGAAGATCCCACATGCCGCGGAGCGAGAACATAGGGTAGTATGAGGACTGAGAGACTGTCCGCAGTAGCAACAGAAAAACACAGAGCAGGGGGCTGCCTACCAGTGGAGAGACCGCTGCGCCGTAAAATAGGGGCCCCAGGACTTCCCTGGTGGCGCAGTGGTTGAGAGTCCGCCTGCCGATGGCAGGGGACAGGGTTTCGTGCTCCGGTCCGGGAAGATCCCACATGCCGCGGAGCGGCTGGGCCCGTGAGCCATGGCCGCTGAGCCTGCGCGTCCGGAGCCTGTGCTCCGCAACGGGAGAGGCCACGACAGTGAGAGGCCCGCGTACCGCAAAAAAAAAAAAAAAAAAAAAATAGGGCCCCCAGGGTGAATCAGGAAACTTCTGTATTGTCAGACATCAGCCCTCAAGACCAAGTCACAGACAGATGGACGGGCCAGACCCCCAATAAAAGAAGCGGCTGAGCTCAGGAGCCCCAAAAGACTCTCTCTGAGAAGTCTTGATTTTCATAGCACTCCTGTTAAGATGGGCAGCAGTATTCACATCTTAACCAGTGAAATAGAATAGTTTAGCTGTTTACCCAGCGACGCTCTGGAGTTCCTAAAATTTCCTGTGTCTGAAGTTGAGCCTCGGGCTCTAGCTCCATTTACCGACAGTTATGTAATTAATGAAATATTTTGAAATATGATTTTTGACTTGAGAGGGAAAATATGGACACAGATCAAACAAAAGAGTATTTCCACATTTTTGAGTTGCCAAGAGACACATGTGGCTAGCCCAGTAATAAAGCATTATGCAATAACCCCTCTATTCCTGGTTAAAGAATTCAGCGATGACCCATAAAAAACATTGTGCTCTATCATGGAGTTATCTTTAGGGGTGGCCTTTGGACACATTGTAATAATCCATCTCCTTTCCTATGGCAGAGGTGTATCCTGGCACCTGGGAAGAATTCTAGAATCTAGTTTTTAAGAGTTGCTTCTCTATCTAAAGCAATGTACCATTTTCTTATGCACTTTAATTGTTAGCAGTTGTACTTCATCCTACTTGGGAAAAAGGACCACAAAGCCATTTGATCTAATTGTTGGCATGGTGCACGGCTGTTTTCTACTCTAGCAGCGACCACCTAAGCTGAGCAGACTTTCTTACCTCTTATGTTTCCCCACCCAGTGATATCGAGATTTCAAGAGCACAGACTCCAAAAGCTGTGGATATCCTTGCCAAGGAGATAGGGTTGCTTGCAGATGAAATTGAAATCTATGGCAAAAGCAAAGCCAAAGTACGTTTGTCCCTGCTAGAAAGGTTAAAGGATCAAGCAGATGGAAAATACGTCTTAGTTGCTGGGTAAGACTACTTTTAAAATCTCTTTTTACTAAGAAGACGTTTATAAAACTCTCTTCCCTGTTTATATCTGTCACCACACCCCTCAAATCCATCCTCTTCTCCAGCTTGACATTATTTTGTCCGTTTCACTTGGCAGTCTTTCATTTGACATGAGGTAAGTTTTTATTTTCAGTGTAAAACAAATGAGTCTCCTCCACAGAATATAAAGTGTAACGAGTTCCTAATCCAGGACTTTGCTTTCTGTTTCTCATATTTGTTTTGATCACCCTGGTTCTGCCTTGGATTTTTCATTTCGCTTTTCATGATAAAAATTAAAATAAGAATTGAAAGTAAAATAATTTGAGCTGAATGGGTTGTTTTTCTACTTGGAAATAACATTGGAAAATGAACAGATCATTGTGTGAGACTTAGACTTTTCGATTTGTAGCCTTAATATTTATGAATTTGCATTACAAAAAACTCATCTCTCTTTCTTGCATTTCAGAATTAATACTGGGCCATTTACATTTGTGTCGCTCCTTTTACAAAAGGCAAATGCACAGTTTTTGTGAAAAGGAGCATTTTCTTTATTTTGCCTCTTTTTTTAAAAAAGAAATACATTCACCCGCTGAAAAACAGTAGAAGACAAGGGATTTCAAATATTTATTTAATGTGACCCAAGGGACTATCAGGAGACCATATAAATTCCTTTGTTGTCTTGAAATGTCATTGCATTGGCTTACTAATGATACGTAGGCCAAGGCTTGGGGCACAAAACCCTATTTGTTAACAGGCAGAGACATTTTTGTACCTGGACTTGACTCATAGTTAACTTGGTTTTTACACATCTAATTTTTCATGTAAGTGCTTTATTTCTTTTTCTGGTTATAAAAGTCATGCATACTTGTAAAACTATTTGAAAAATACAGAAAGTAAAAACAAGAAAGTATAAAGGGCTGTTCACATTTGAGACCATCTGGACACAGATGCAGTCTGTCATAAATGAGGTCATTGTACACATGCTGTTCTGTAAGCACCTTGATTATTAACAATATGTTGTATGCCAAGCTCCATGTGAGTCAGGAGGCAGCTATGGTATCATTTTGCATGACTACCTAACATGCTATTGCTCACTTCCCAGCTTCTTCAACGTGCCGGGGGGTGGGGCTTGGGGGCGGTGGTAAAAAGCCTGGGATGAGGGTGGGTTCCATTCTACACATCTTCCCAGCACCAAGAAACGTAGCTGTGGCTCAGCCACTGATAGTAAAGCATGTTTCTAATTCTTCTTCAGGTGTGTTAAGGCAGAAAAAAGGTTTGAAGATACCATAGAGATGTCCCACAATTTATTTAACCAATTCCCTATTGACGGGCTCTCAGATTGTTTCCCATCTTTGGCCATTATAAGCAGTGCTGAAATTAACAGCCATGGGCATGCATATTTGTGCATTTTTCCAGTGATCTGCTTAGGAAAAAGCCCTAGAGATGAATTCAATTTTTCATACCTACAAATAAAGATAAAATACAAATAAAGCAAGATCGCGTCCATAACATCACCTCTTTAATGGTATAATTTCTTCATATCTCTTCCCCTTTTTCCTTTAGCCTTCTTCTACGCCCGCCACCTCACCCCCCATCCCACCCCCCAGCTCCTCTTTCTCCATCTGCTTCTGTTACCGTTTTCTAAGAGAGATGGACAGCTGGAGTCCTTCAGTGGCTGTGTTTTTAAGGAATTCATACCTTGCTGCAGCACCTCAGTTGCCTGTGGCTTAAACCTCTCTCAGACTTCCAGGTTCACCACCGCTGGATTCCCAATCCTGATGGGATGCTCTCCAGCCTGGGACCCCAGCCCTGACGTCCCCATAACTGAGGTGTAGGAAACCTCTTTGAGGGGAGATTTGGCCTCACCTGAGGCACCCTCTGGGGGCAGATCTGTGAAAGGAGCTGGCTGACGGCAGGGGGTGGGTACTCCTGGGTCCCAGGGTTTGGAGCAAACATCGAGTCAGTCAGTGTTGCTTTTCTGGAAGTGTGCTTCACGCAAGTTTGTTTACAGTGAATAAATTAACTCTGAGACATTAAGAACTTCAGAAGCAAATTTAGCATCTTATCCACAGATTTGCTTCCCTTCCAGGATTTAGGTGCTCTTCGTAGGTGGGTTCGCTGGTTTTCTCACCCTCTTTAAGGTAGGAAGAATTAGGAAAACTCAGGAGGATGTGGTCTCAGTTTACGAAGGAAGAATCATGCAGCCATTTTTCACATGGAATGGCTGTGATTTACTCCGTTTTGGGCTTGTCAGTATTGGAAATAAAAGCACAAATCTAGACATGGCCCTGCCCTTCACTGGGAACACAGAACTGATACTTCTAAAACAAAACCTGTGATGGTATTGTTGTCAGATTCCTAACCTGAAGTCATAACCTGGCCTCCAGCCACATGCCAGAGAGTGACCGCCAGCCTGGCCGCCTAGGATTGCCACTACGTGTTGGTCCATACCCAGTAGAACGTCGTTCCACTCTGTCTCTGCTGGCCTTTATGTGTGTAACTGAGCGGAAGAAGCCAGGCTGCCGTGTTATACATAGAAGCCAAAATTAAACCTGCATTCTCAAGTACAGATTTAACCCCAGGACATCAACAGTTCTTTTTCTGAAATTGTGGTATAAATTCCCTTACATAACGAAGACCTATGAAGGAACAAAAATCAAATTGTGTTGCTTTCACCTGCATTGAAAAAGAAGCTGGGGCTTCCCTGGTGGCGCAGCGGTTAAGAATCTGCCTGCCAGCACAGGGGACAAGGGTTCAAGCCCTGGTCTGGGAAGATCCCCAATGCTGCGGAGGAACTAAACCTGTGCGCCACAACTACTGAGCCTGCGCTCTGAGCCCGCGTGCCACAGCTACTGAAGCCCGTGCGCCTAGAGCCCATGCTCCACAACACGAGAAGCCACCGCAATGAGAAGCCCGTGCACTGCAACGAAGAGTAGCCCCTGCTTGCTGCAACTAGAGGAAGCCTGCGTGCAACAACGAAGACCCAATGCAGCCAAAAATAAATAAATAAAATAAATTTTTTGTAAAAAAGAAAAAGAAGCTGTGAGGGTAGGATTTTGAGATGTATATATGCGTCTGTCTCAGAGCTTGGAGGTGTTTAGAAAAGGCATATAACAGTGTATTCTATAAGAGAGGAATGAACTCCCCTCACCAACACAACAAGAGATATTTTTTAAGAGTGTAAACTGCCTTTGTTATCTAATCTTTTGATAGCTGGATGTTTGAAATCACTTTAAAACAGCAAGACAATCATTTATAATCTACAATGAAAACTTCACTTGAAATAAAATCACCTTTAATTTTTGTCAGGTCAGTTATGGAAAAGTGACATTATCAAGCCCTTATACACATGGTTGCAACTTCTTAAGAAATATAAATTACCCGTCCACGTAATTCAAAGAGTCATGTACCACAGTGTTTATTGCAGCACTGTTTACGATAGCCATGACATGGAAGCAACCTAAGCGTCCATCGACAGATGAATGGATAAAGAAGATGTGGCACGTATATACAATGGAATATTACTCAGCCATAAAAAGAAACAAAATTGAGTTATTTGTAGACCATTGTAAAGCAATTATACTCCAATAAAGATGTTAAAAAAAAAACAACTCAAAAAAAAAGCAGAACTAAAGAAAAAAAAAAGATGTGGTACATATATACAATGGAATATTACTCAGCCATAAAAAAGAACGAAATAATGCCATTCGTGGCAACATGGATGGACCTAGAGATTGTCATACTGAGTGAAGTAAGTCAGATAGAGAAAGACAAAAATCATACGATATCGCTTATATGTAACATCTAAAAAAAAAATGGTACAGATGAACTTATTCGCAAAACAGAAATAGAGTCACAGACGTAGAAAACAAACCTGTGGTTACCAGGAGGGAAAGCGGGTGGGAGGGATAAATTGGGAGATTGGGATTGACACATAGACACTACTATATAAAAAATAGATAATTGATAAGGACCTACTGTATAGCATAGGGAGCTCTTCTCAATACTCTGTAATGACCTTTATGGGAAAAGAATCTTAAAAAGAGTGGATACATGTATATGTATAACTGATTCACTTTGCTGTACAGCAGAAATTAACACAACATTGTAAATCAACTCTACTCCAATAAAAATTTTTTTAAATAATAAAAAAAAATAGATGGCTAGTGGGAAGCAGCCTCAAAGCACAGGGACATCAGCTCGGTGCTTTGTGACCACCTAGAGGGGTGGGATAGGGAGGGTGGGAGGGAGACCAAGAGGGAGGGGATATGGGGATATATGTATACATATAGCTGATTCACTTTGTTATACAGCAGCAACTAACATAACATTGTAAAGCAATTATACTCCAATAAAGATGTTAGAAAAAAATATATATATATATAAATTACCCGTCCATTAAATGATTTTTTCCTTTTTTCTGAAAGGTTTTTTTTTAATCTGAAAATAATATTGACCCATTGAATAAAAATTTCGCATAAAAAAAGTAAAAAGAAGGAGAAAACGAAATCTCTCATTACTCAGAAGTATTCAAAATTTTTATATTTCCTTCCAGGATTGTATCTCTGCATCTATCCTTTTTACACATTGAGATCATGCCATAAATACCATTTTGTTTCCTGCTTTTATCCCTGAATACTATAACATAAGTCTTCTCTCATGCTTTAGAAGAATTCAAATGCCCAAGTAATTTTTCAGTAAACCTAAATAACAAAATATTATTGCACATTTGAATTCATGTATAAATGTGATTTGAATATATCAACAGTGGGATTAAAATATAAAACCATGGGATTAAAAAAACCTTCTACTATTAATAACCCAAATGCAAAACAGATTAATTCATTTTAAAAAGCTATTCTTCAAACTTCAGAATTTCTTATTCCGTCAGAATCATCTGTATTTCATCAGCTACACTTCACATGGTATTTACACCTACACATCACTTTATTTGCTCTGCCTGACAAAATGAAAAGTATTGGGAATTGTTCAGGGAAATATGCCAAAAGAATCTTAGGGTCTCCTGAGTCTTACATATTTTCCTAGTTACACTAATGAAAAGGAATTTGTTTGAGAACTTGACTCGGAGTGCAGCTGCAGGGCATTGAAAGTGTATGCAGAATGGGTCTCCATCCGCCCGTTACTGATTTCCATGCAGAAGTTTTTAGGATTTCTCTGAATCGCTTGGACCCAGTTAAAAAAGAAGCCCAAATTCAAAGTGTGAATAGACTGAATTTCACATTAAAGGAAAATATTCACATCACTATTTTTTTCTCTAGAGTGCCAAATACCTGATTTTATTTTATTTTTGTTTATTTTTTAATGTTACAAACCATTTTGGTCAGTGTAAAAATAACTTCTTTTGATTCTTCTAAGATTTCGATTTTCTGCCCTCTGCAACTATCTAAATATGTGTGAGGTTTTCTTCTACTTACATTAGTTGCAGAGCAGAACAAAGGTATTTACAAGCGGCCAGGGACTTTGAACTATTTGCCTCAGTCAAGTGTGATGGGAAACAACCAAATGGACCATGGTTATCCTTTTTTTTTTTTTTAATTAACATACTTTATTATTATTATTTTTTTAATGACTTAGGACAAGCTTTACTAATTGTTTTTTTTGACATCTTTATTGGAGTATAATTGCTTTACAATTGTGTGTTAGTTTCTGCTTTATAACAAAGTGAATCACCTATACATAAACACATATCCCCATATCTCCTCCCTCTTGCATCTCCTTCCCACCCTCCCGATCCCACCCTCTAGGTGGTCACAAAGCACCAGGCTGAACTCCCTGTGCTATGCGGCTGCTTCCCGCTAGCTATCTATTTTACATTTGGTAGTGGATATAAGTCCATGCCACTCTCTCACTTCATCCCAGCTTACCCTTTCCCCTCCCTGTGTCCTCAAGTCCATTCTCTACATCTACGTCTTTATTCCTCTCCTGCCCCTAGGTTCTTCAGAACCTTTTTTTTTTTATTTTCCATATATACGTGTTAACATACGATATTTGTTTTTCTCTTTCTGACTTACTTCACTCTGTATGACAGACTCTAGGTCCATCCACCTCACTACAAATAACTCAATTTCGTTTCTTTTATGGCTGAGTAATATTCCATTATGTATATGTGCCACATCTTCTTTATCCATTCATCTGTCGAGGGACGCTTAGGTTGCTTCCATGTCTTGGCTATTGTAAATAGTGCTACAATGAACGTTGCGGTACATGACTCTTTTTGAATTATGGTTTTCTCAGGGTATATGCCCAGTAGTGGAATTGCTGGGTCGTATGGTAGTTCTATTTTTCGTTTTTTAAGGAACCTCCATACTGTTCTCCATAGTGGCTGTATCAATTTACATTCCCACCAACAGTGCAAGAGTGTTCCCTTTTCACCACACCCTCTCCAGCTTTTATTGTTTCTAGATTTTTTGATGACGGCCCTTCTGACTAGTGTGAGGTGATATCTCACTGTAGTTTTGATTTGCATTTCTCTAATGATTAATGATGTTGAACATCCTTTCATGTGTTTGTTGGCAATCTGATATCTTCTTTGGAGAAATGTCTGAGTCTTCTGCCCATTTTTGGATTGGGTTGTTTGGTTTTTTGATACTGAGCTGCAGGAGCTGCTTGTAAATTTTGGAGATTAATCCTTTGTCAGTTGCTTCATTTGCAAATATTTTCTCCCATTCTGAGGGTTGTCTTTTTGTCTCGTTTATGGTTTCCTTTGCTGTGCAAAAGGTTTCATTAGGTTCCATTTGCTTATTTTTGTTTTTATTTCCATTTCTCTAGGAGGTGGGTCAAAAAGGATCTTGCTGTGATTTATGTCATAGAATGTTCTGCCTATGTTTTCCTCTTAAGAATTTTATAGTGTCTGGCCTTACATTTAGGTCTCGAATCCATTTTGAGTTTATTTTTGTGTATGATGTTAGAGAGTGTTCTAATTTCATTCTTTCACATGTAGCTGTCCAGTTCTCCCAGCACCACTTATTGAAGAGGCTGTCTTTTCTCCATTGTATATTCTGGCCTCCTTGATCAAAAATAAGGTGACCATATGTGTGTGGGTTTATCTCTGGGTTTTCTATCCTGTTCCATTGATCTATATTTCTGTTTTTGTGCCAGTACCATCCTGTCTTTATCACTGTAGCTTTGTAGTATTGTCTGAGGTCTGGGAGCCTGATTCCTCCAGCTCTGTTTTTCTTTTTCAAGGTTGCTTTGGCAATTTGGGGTCTTTTGTATTTCCATACAAATTGTGAAATTTTTTGTTCCAGTTCTGTGAAAAATGCCATTGGTAGTTTGATAGGGATTGCCCTGAATCTGTAGATTGCTTTAGGTAGTAGAGTCATTTTCACAATGTTGAGTCTTCCAATGAAAGAATATGGTATATCTCTCCATCTGTATCATCTTTATTTTCTTTCATCAGTGTCTTATCGTTTTCTGCATACAGATCTTTTGTCTCCTTAGGTAGGTTTATTCCTAGGTATTTTATTCTTTTTGTTGAAATGGTAAATGGAACTGTTTCCTTAATTTCTCTTTCCGATCTTTTGTTGTTAGTGT
>NC_041223.1:15360378-15361516 GCF_002837175.3 Physeter macrocephalus | reverse complement strand
TGGGGTCTTTTGTATTTCCATACAAATTGTGAAATTTTTTGTTCCAGTTCTGTGAAAAATGCCATTGGTAGTTTGATAGGGATTGCCCTGAATCTGTAGATTGCTTTAGGTAGTAGAGTCATTTTCACAATGTTGAGTCTTCCAATGAAAGAATATGGTATATCTCTCCATCTGTATCATCTTTATTTTCTTTCATCAGTGTCTTATCGTTTTCTGCATACAGATCTTTTGTCTCCTTAGGTAGGTTTATTCCTAGGTATTTTATTCTTTTTGTTGAAATGGTAAATGGAACTGTTTCCTTAATTTCTCTTTCAAAAATTTCATCATTAGTGTATAGGAATACAAGAGATTTCTGTGCATTAATTTTGTATCCTGCTACTTTACCAAATTCATTGATTAGCTCTATTAGTGTTCTGGTAGCATCTTTAGGATTCTCTATGTATAGTATCATGTCATCTGCAAACAGTGACAGCTTTACTTCTTCTTTTCTGATTTGGGTTCCTTTTATTTCTTTTTCTTCTCTAATTGGTATGGCTAAAACTTCCAAAACTATGTTGAATAATAATGGTGGGAGTGGACAACCTTGTCTTGTTCCTGATCTTACAGGAAATGGTTTCAGTTTTTCACCATTGAGAGCAATGTTGGCTGTGGGCTTGTCATATATGACCTTTATTATGTTGAGGTAAGTTCCCTCTATGCCTACTTTCTGGAGGGTTTTTATATAAATGGGTGTTGAATTTTGTCAACAGCTTTTTCTGCATCTATTGAGGTGATCATAAGGTTTTTCTCCTTCAATTTGTTAATATGGTTTATCACACTGATTTGCATATTTTGAAGAATCCTTGCATTCCTGGCATAAACCCCACTTGATCATGGTGTATGATCCTTTTAATGTGCTGTTGGATTCTGTTTGCTAGTATTCTGTTCAGGATTTTTGCATCTATGTTCATCAGTGATATTGGCCTATAGTTTTCTTTCTTTGTGACATCTTTGCCTGGTTTTGGTATCAGGGTGATGGTGGCCTCGTAGAATGAATTTGGGAGTGTTCCTCCCTCTGCTATATTTTGGAAGAGTTTGAGAAGGATAGGTGTTAGCCCCTCTCTAAATGTTTGATAGAATTCACCTGTGAAGCCATCTG
>NC_041223.1:15346275-15360061 GCF_002837175.3 Physeter macrocephalus | reverse complement strand
GATCTTCCCGGACTGGGGCACGAACCCGCGTCCCTTGCATCGGCAGGCGGACTCCCAACCACTGCGCCACCAGGGAAGCCCTGTTGGAAGATTTTAAAATCACAATCTCAATTCAGTTTTTGTGATTGGTCTGTTTACATTTTCTGTTTCTTCCTAGTTCAATCCTGGAAGGTTGTGCTTTTCTAAGAATTTGTCCATTTCTTCCAGGTTGTCCATTTTATTGGCATATAGTTGCTTGTAGTAATCTCTCATGATCCTTTGTATTTCTGCAATGTCAGTTGTTATTTCTCCTTTTTCATTTCTAATTCTACTGATATGAGTCTTCTCCCTTTTTTTCTTGATGAGTCTGACTAATGGTTTATCGACTTTGTTTATCTTCTCAAAGAACCAGCTTTTAGTTTTATTGATCGTTTGCTGTTGTTTCCTTCATTTCTTTTTCATTTATTTCTGCTCTGATCTTTATTATTTGAGATGTTTCTTGTTTCCCGAGGTAGGATTGTATTGCTGTAAACTTCCCTCTTAGAACTGCTTTTGCTGCATCCCATAGGTTTTGGGTCATCGTGTTTTCATTTTCATTTGTTTCTAAGTATTTTTTTATTTCCTTTTTGATTTCTTCAGTGATCTCTTGGTTATTTAGTAGTGTACTGTTTAGCCTCCACGTGTTTCTATTTTTTACAGATTTTTTCTTGTAATTGATATCTACTGTCATAGCATTGTGGTCGGAAAATATACTTGATGCGATTTCAATTTTCTTAAATTTACCAAGGCTTGATTTGTGACCCAAGATATGATTTATCCTGGAGAATGTTCCATGAGCACTTGAGGAGAAAGTGTACCCTGTTGTTTTGGGATGGAATGTCCTATAAATATCAATTAAGTCCATCTTGTTTAATGTATCCTTTAAAGCTTGTGTTTCCTTATTTATTTTCATTTTGGATGATCTGTCCATTGGTCAAAGTGGGGTGTTAAAGTCCCCTACTATGATTGTGCTACTGTCGATTTCCCCTTTTATGGTTGTTAGCATTTGCCTTATGTGTTGAGGTGCTCCTATGTTGGGTGCATTATTATTTACAATTGTTATATCTTCTTCTTGGATTGATCCCTTGATCATTTTATGTAGTGTCCTTCTTTGTCTGTTGTAACAGTCTTTATTTTATAGTCTATTTTGTCTGATAGGAGAATTGCTACTCCAGCTTGTTTTGATTTCCATTTGCATGGAAAATCTTTTTCCATCCCCTCACTTTCAGTCTGTATGTGTCCATAGGTCTGAAGTGGGTCTCTTGTAGACAGCATATATATGCGTGTTGTTTTTGTATCCATTCAGCCAGTCTGTCTTTTGGTTGGAGCAGTTAATCCATTTACATTTAAGGTAGTTATCGATATGTACGTTCCTATTACCATTTTATTAATTGTTTTGGGTTTGTTTTTTTAGGTGTTTTCCTTCTCCTGTGTTTCCTTCCTAGAGAAGTTCCTTTAGCATTTGTTGTAAAGCTGGTTTAGTGGTGCTGAATTCTCTTAGCCTTTGCTTGTCTTTAAAGGTTTTAATTTCTCCATCTAATCTGAATGAGATCCTTGCTGCATAGAGTAATCTTGGTTGTAGGTTTTACCCTTTCAGCGCTTTAAATGTGTCCTGCCACTTCCTTCTGGCTTGCAGAGTTTCTGCTGAAAGATCAGCTGTTAACCCTATGGGGATTCCCTTGTATATTATTTGTTGTTTTTCCCTTGCTGCTTTTCATACTTTTTCTTTGTATTTAATATTTGATAATTTTATTAATATGTGTCTTGGTGTGTTTCTCGTTGGATTTATCCTGTATGGGACTCTCTGCGCTTCCTGGACTTGACTGACTATTTCCTTTCCCGTATTAGGGAAGTTTTCAATTATAATATCTTCAAATATTTTCTCAGACCCTTTCTTGTTTTCTTCTTCTGGAACCCCTATAATTCACATGTTGGTGCATTTAATGTTGTCCCAAAGGTCTCTGAGACTGTCCTCAATTCTTTTCATTCTTTTTTCTTTATTCTGCTCTGCAGTAGTTGGTTTTTACCTTGCTCCTTCATCTGCTGTGCATTTCTCTGTCTTCTCATTTTGCTTAACTTACTGTGTTTGGGGTCTCCTTTTCACAGGCTGCAGGTTCGTAGTTCCATTAATTTTGGTGTCTGCCCCCAGTGGCTAAGGTTGGTTCAGTGGGTTGTGTAGTCTGGTGCCTGTGTTCTGGTGGATGAGGCTGGATCTTGTCTTTCTGGTGGGCAGGACTGCGTCCAGTTGTGTGTTTTGGGATGTCTGTGACCTTATTATGATTTTAGGCAGCCTCTCTGCGATTGGGTAAGGTTGTGTTCCTGTCTTCTTAGTTGTGTGGCATAGGGTGTCCAGCACTGTTGCTTGCTGGTCGTTGAGTGGACCTGGGTCTTATCATTGAGTTGGAGATCTCTGGGAGAGCTTTTGCCGTTTGATACTGCATGGAGCCAGGAGATCTCTGGTGAACCAATGTCCTGAACTTGGCTCTCCCACCTCAGAGGCACAGGCCTGACACCCGGCTGGAGCACCAAGACCCTGTCAGCCACACGGTTCCAAACCCCGGAAATCCACACTGCAGAGGCCCTCCTTTCAATGTACTGCCTTTCCCCTTCCGTGCAGGTCCTGGTTATCCATTTTTATTGTTAGTTTAAAAAGGTGTTAAAAGACCTTCCAAGCAAAGAGTTTTGGAGTTCATGGTTCAACCCATGGCTAATGGCAATAATACTGTCCGACAGGATTCTAGATTTTGAGAACGGATCAGTTTTATGACTTCTCTCTGCATAAGCAGTCTCTTTGACCTTTGAGTAAACGGTAAGCTTCTTTTAGTACGTGTCCAAATTGTCACAGACAATTCATTCGTTCAGTTCATTTTTACTGTAGTTGACAGTGAATAACATTTGTCTTAGAAAAGGTGTCATTTCTTTTTCTAATGTTTTTTGCTCATCTATGCCTGGACACGTGGCAGAAACGCAATGGAAATAGTCCTTCACCTCAGCAAGCTTGTAGTCCTAATGCCCCCTGAAAAGATAGGTAATAAGCACGAAATGAGTCCTGTGGGAAGTTGGAGGGAGCAGGTAAATATCCTAGGAGAAGATGAGGAAGATAATGAGCAGAACCCACAGTTCCATTTCCATAAACTCCAAGCACTTACAGAAAAAGAAATTAGGTTAACATGGTGCTTATTCTTTCCTCAGTCAACTTGATAGTTTGGAATGTGAGCGAAGGATTGTGAGATGACAATTAAGCCAACTTTTGATGCCAAATGTAGGAATGAGGTGAAATGAAATTTTTTTGGTGGCTCTCCTTTGATTGCTCCCCGTAAATACTTCCTACTTTCTGATTTTCCTGAGTTGTATCAGTTGGCAGGACGCTAAGGAGTCCTGTGTTTCTCATTAAGAGTTGGATGCTTCGCTGAAGTTTTTGGGAGGTCATCTCTGGGCGTGTCTGCTTTTGGCTCTCTCCAGCAGCATTGTGAGCATATCCTTAGGGATGAAAATGTAATCCTTCATGTGACACATTTAAGTAAAGCCTGTATTCCTTTGCAAGAAGTAAATACCAGTACAGTACTTAATCCCCCCTACATCTGACCTGCATTTTCTTTACGTAAGATCGTGATGCCTGTGGCTCGTGGTCGGAGCTGTATGTCACGGAGGAGCATTCCAGCGGGATCACTAGCTCCCTCCCAGTGGCCTCCTTGTTGCTAAAGCCAGTGACCGCTTTTCACTGGACTGCATTTGAGTCTGTGGACGCTTCCGTGGCTCCCTTCGGAGATTCCCCTGTCACACCTCTGCCTGCTGTCAGGGTTTCCCTAACTTAATACTGCTGCTTCTTAGTTTCCCTTTGCTGTCTTCTAACTATTCCCTAAGAGACAATGTTCGTAACAATTCTGTCTTTATCCCTTTGGTACTCTGTTCGCTCCACTGACTGGTTGTCCCCGTTCCCATGCTTTAAATTACTCATTATCGATAATGATTTCCAGCCATAGAAGTAACCTAGTGAAGTCAAATGACTTGCCTGGGTTTAATTTCCAGCTCTACTGCTTACTAATTGTGTGGCCTGGGGCAGGATACTTAAAATTCCTGTGCCTTAGTGTCCTCATTTATCAAATGAAGATTAACCCAACAAATATAAAGCACAGAACCTAGCATATTAACTACCCCACCCACCCTCACTTTTATCTGGCGAACGCTTATTCATTTGTCAGGTCTCAGCTTAGATGTTACCTCCGCCAGGAAGCCTTCCCTGCTGTCCCAGGTCTACTTAGATCATCCTCCTGTGTGCTCTCATAATATAGTGTAATTGCCCTGTTTCCTCTGTCTCAGTGTTTCTCACATTCATTGTTAACTGCCGATTTATCTCTCCACGTCTCCCATCGGCCATAAGCTCTGTGAGGTCAGCACTGGAGTCCAGTGTGGTCGTCACTGTGTCCCCGGGGTCTAGTTACCTGGACACGGTGGTACTTAAGAAATATTTGCTGAAAGAGTGATTGATTGTATTGCTGTGGTGGACGGAGATAGTTGTATTACTTCTTTGTGGTCACATCGCTGGGTTTTACGGGTCAGAAAACTCTTTCATTGGTTTTGTTTTGGTTGAGTGTCCTAGACAATCTGGCTCACAGCATCTAACCCACAGAAGACTAAATTGTAAGGCAAAATAAGTTTTTAAACTTGTAACAGTGGTTAGAATATGCCAAGGAACAATTTCATGGGTCTTTACTTGGGAATGTAACATACGCCTGTCCCATTACTTAATTCTTTGATGTTGTGAGCCTCTGATGCTTGGCTTTGTAGGGTGTGTGCTCAACAGTGAGCTCCCAGAGCAGAGTTAACCTCCTTAGTGTGCTTAGGAGCTGTGGACTTATTCCTTCCAAATACTGGAAGGGTTGTTGTATGGGAAGGGAGAGGCTGAGTGTGTCTGTAGGAAGCTACAGGAATGCAGATATCTCCTCTTGAGGACAAAGAACTTGTCTAACTGTAAAAGCTATCAGGAAATAAATGGGCCACCCTGGAGGTAATGAGCCTCCAGCACAGCTTGTGTTTAAACATGGCTGGACAAGCCCCGGACACTGATATCTAGAAGGAGATGGATGAATGGGGACATTAGAATCCCTTCTAAAGTGAGAGTCTGGCCATGCCTCACCACCCATGGACCATTGACTTAGGCCTCGTGCCCACTTAATGCCCTCAGTAAATGGCCCTGGAAGAACAAATACCAAATTATCCATCAGCAAGAAAATGACATCAGCTTAATTATTTAAATCATTTTGATAATGATTTAAGTATCATTGATTAATTATTATTATTTAAAATTAATCATTATTTAATGATTAATAATGATTAATTATTAATAATTTAATTAACTATTTAAAAATGCCAAAGAATGGATAGTTCTTTGCCATTTCTTGAAGTTGATAGTGTTATTGGCACTACTGCTGAGTCACTTTTCTTTCTTGGCACTCTTGGTAAAGATAGGTCTATATATTGACTTTAGCTTAAGCACGGCCTTTGTGATGTGGGTAGACCATAAAAAGATCCAAGGAAGTTGAGTGATTCAGTGATTCTGGGGTGGCCTGGTCTCTACCAGTCTCCTCCAAGTTGGTTCTTGTACCATAGATTGATTGTGCATAGGTTGTCTAGAAAATATTAAATTTACTCTTCCTTTTCCCCCAAACCAGGATCACACCCACCCCTCTTGGAGAAGGGAAAAGTACAGTTACAATTGGGCTCGTGCAGGCGTTGACTGCGCACCTGAACATCAACTCCTTTGCCTGTCTGAGGCAGCCTTCTCAAGGACCGACTTTTGGAGTTAAAGGTAGTTTATTGAACAACTAGTATATTTTTCAGAGCAAAATTTATCACCAACAAATGTGGAATTACAACTTACTCGAGGAACTGGTACATTTCATCTCCACACGCACTCCTGCAGCCCTCCACCCCTCACCCGCCTCCCTGCACATTCAGTAGGTCACCCCAACATGATCCTCCCGCAGAGAGAGCTTCAGGGGGAGGTCTCAGCGGAGCCCCTCAGGAAGCCGATTCCCTTGCTTCCCTTGAGCAGTGCTTGGGCTCTTGCTCAGGACTCCAGCCTTGAGCAGAAGCCTTCCATTCCATCAGGACCTTCTTTGCCGAGCGGTGTTGAAACTCTGCTGTTCGTTTTGGTGTTTTGTCATCCCAGCCAAGCTAAAAGGTCTTTCCATCCAAACCGTTAAGAGATCCCTAGGTCAGCCCCAAGCCTCATGTCATCGGAGTTGCTGCGTGGGTCCTGAGGAGCTCCGGAAACTGGCTGTGGACCGGGAGGTGTGATGAACTTCCTCTGTGGCTGTGGTCGGGCTGCGATCTGGCACCTCCACAGTCACTAGTCCTTTTTCATGGATTTATCATGAACCATTCTTCAGCTCACTTTATAATAAATAGCCTTTACTGCTGCAGTTCCTGCTTGTTCTCGGTACTTTGTGGTTTTTAGCAGTATTATCTTTGTATTACTGTTACAAATATTAACAACTCCTAACTTTAAGTACTCTTAGAATGTCATACATTATGTAGTGCAGTGAACACTAGACGTGGACAAGAAGGCTGGGGTTTTATTTGTGGCTGTGTGTCTTACCGCTGTGTGACCTTTAGCCAGTCATAACTTCTCTGAGCCGCATGTGTAAAGGTGTAAAAGGTATATAGTACTAGGCTTACCAGATTATCGTGAGGCAAAATAGTGTATAAAAATAAGGTCAACTGTAAAATGATGTGGACACAGAAGGTATCATTGTTTGAAGATAGAGAAGTCTTTTTAACGTAATAACTTTACTATTTTGAGGGATAAGCAGCATGACAAATCATACATACTATTAACTAAAATAAACTGACGGAAGTCTGTAATGTGTAAGTCTGTTGATCAGGTAGATTTTATTTAGGAAAGTTTTTTTGTACTTTAAATGCACGTGCAAGTTAGGTGAAGCACAGCCACATAGATCTAATAATAAATTAACGAAAGAATCTCGTGTTCGCTGTAATGCCGTTTGCTGTATTCTGCTTACCCCCCTTTTAAACAAAGAGACCGAAGTCCTTAAATTATATAGTGGGACGTAGGGTGAACTTTCTTCACCTTCTGTTCTGCTTTGCCTGAGAGGTATTATTTCTTTGGGCTTGGGGAGCTGTGTCCCTGGGGCTCCTGTACTTGCCACCTCATTTCAAATGGTACCTGCTCTGTTGTTTAGGAGGAGCTGCAGGTGGCGGATACGCCCAGGTCATCCCTATGGAAGAGGTAAGATTCCAAGAGACATGTGTCTTGTGTCACTGTTTTTCCCTCCTGGAACCTTTTCTCTGTGCTTCTATAAGTACAGGCCCACAGTACTTTATCCTCGATCCCAAAGTTCTGAAGGCTCTGAAAACCGGAAATATTTGCCTGACCCATTTGGGGGAAGACATGACATTTACTGTTAATGAGCTACTTATGGGTTTTGTCTATGCCACTTGGTGTAAATATTCATATATTTTGCTGCAGAAATATTATTTTTGACTAATGGATGCTGACCTGGACCCTGCTTGGAATGTTTTATAAATAAATTATGTGTCCATCACACCACTTTTCTACATTCCAAAAAATTCTGAATCCCAAAACCCACCTCGAGGGTTCTGGATGAGAGGACGCAGAGCTGTATCTCCATCAATCATCTGTTATACTGCCAAATTCAGGAAGGCCTGGACTCTTCACTTCTGTGAACTGAGACTCCAGAATCAAATCCAGTTGCTCATCTGTATCCACAGGTTCCACATCCATGGTTTTGACCAGCTGCAGCTTGAAAATAGGAAAAAAAAATTTTCCAGAAAGTTCCAAAAAGCAAAACTTGAATTTAATGCACGCTGGTAACTATTTTCGTAACATTTACATTGTATTGAGTAGTATAAGTAGTCTAGCGATGATTTAGATTATACCGGAGGATGAGAGTGTGTTATATGCAAATACTACACTATTTTACATAAGGGATTTTGAGGGTCTGTGGTTTTTGCTATCTACGGGGTCCTGAAACCAATTCCCCATGGATACTGAGGGACAACCATAGTTCCAAAAAAAAAAAAGGTCCAAATAGGCCAATGGTGTCAATTCTTATTTCTACAAGACCAGTCTCTACACCCTGTATTAACGCTTCCTTGTCCCCTGGATTTAACCAGTGACCAGGTCCATCGGTTCCACTCTCCACATCAGCCTCTTGGCTCAGGTCCTGAGAAGTCTTCCTAAAGCCCACGTCCTTTTCTGTTGCCTGTGCGTTTCAGCAGTTACTCCGTCACTCTCCGTCCAACACAGCACGGCCGCTCCCTGTGTGCTGCCGCTCCGGCGGTCTCTCCACCCCCAGTGTCTCAGGTTCCCACGCCACCCTCCCTCTCTCCACCCTGTCAAACTCCTTGCCCTGTTGTCTCTTGGTTCCAAGTCTGGAATGTTCTTCCCTTCCTTTCCTGCCTTCCCTGCTCAGCTCACATTTCAAATGGTACCTGCTCCGTCGAGGTTCTGTTCCATCCCACGGATCCCCTCCTGCTCTGTGTTTACCTCCGTGTGGTCCCATCGGGCCGTGAGGAGGTAGACCCCCTGGGCCTCAGCACTTAGCAGTGTGCCCAGCACGTAGGAGGTGCTCACTAGGAAATATTTGTTGATTTTGTTGAAGGAATAGGAAAGGTTTTTTTTTTTTTTTTTTTTTTTTTTTTTTTTTTTTTTTTTTTTACCCACAGAGATGTGAGCATCATGGAAGCTAGAGGGAAATTTTGGATAATCTTCAAATATTGGGGGTGGGACTGAGAAAGAATAGTCAAGGCTTGGCTGAAAAAAATAGCCCCAGGCCTCACATCTGCAGGAGGATGAGTAACAAACCAGGAAGCTCCAGAGCCAGGGGGCCAGGTTGGGGATGGAGTGTAAGGAACATGGCCTGGGGAACAACTCAGGATTGTGCCATCGAGTATTGAAAGGGCCCTGGTAACCTGCTGTCATATGGCATCACCCGCATGGCCCAAGTTGAGCCTAACTGAGGGACAAGGTAGTTAGAACTATCTGAAGAAGTTAGCAAATTACAAACATGCCGATTCTACAAATAATAATCATGTGTGCGCATAAGATTAGAAGAAAAATAACGAAATAGAGAGTTGTGAGAGTGATACTTTTTTTCTATTTCTCAGGCTGTCACATTCTATATTATTCTTTTGCTACCGTGTGTTTTATTCCCTGCCTTATTCCAAAGTACATTTGATATGGTACTATTTTCTTAATTATAAAACTGCATAAAAGTACATGAAGAAAGAAAACCAAAATAAGGAATCCAATCATTAAGTCCATCAGAATTGTTTCACTCTTAACCTGAGAAAGGAAGAATTTGCAATAGAAAGTCTGTGCAAGTGTTCTTTGTTGTCAAGTGGAAGACTGACATTTTCTGATCTTCGGATTCAGGCTATATAAAACATATCCTAAGCATTGTAAGGGTATGTCATTAGCATAATATTTTGTTTATTCGGAAAGTCCTACAGTACTGCAATGGTTGTTTGAAACAAGTAGAAAGATATTTTCGTTTCATTTTATAGTTCAACCTTCACCTGACTGGGGACATCCATGCCATCACCGCTGCTAATAACTTGTTGGCCGCTGCCATCGACACAAGGATTTTGCATGAAAATACTCAAACAGATAAGGTGAGAAAGGCTCCTTGTTGGCCATTTTGGGCATCTTATCCTGGGATTCCTGGATTAAGGAATTCGTGAAAAAACTTCTGGAGTCAGAAAGTTCTCTGAAAATCTATTCAAAATGTTGTGAATTGTATATATGTCCTTATTTCTTAAGGAGAGGATCTATACTTTGGTACGGTTCTCAAATGAGTTTATGACCACTACCAAGTTATTGGGAGAATTATGCTAGTTGCACTTTTTAAGCCAAATTGTCTTCAAGATGAACCTTTAGTTTTAAAGGTAATTGGTAGACAAGTTCTCTGAGTTTCGCCCATGGGTGTAATCTCTGGTCTCTGCTAAGGGGGTTGGAGAGATATCTTTTTAAGATTCTGATGTTACAGGCAGCTATCCTAGATGCCCTGCTAAACAGGTCAGACCCCCTTTTTGGGCCTCAGGGCTGTAGGGTCTGAGAGGTAAATCACACACCTGAAGGGGACAGACTACTAGATGCTAATTCCTCATAGACGTAGGATGTGGAAAAAGTGGGAATTTCTGACACATTTTACAAAGGTCCTGACATCCTCCAATTAAACTAACTCCCTAGTGAGTTTTTTTTGTTTGTTTTTTTTTTTTTTTTTTGCGGTACGCGGACCTCTCACTGTTGTGGCCTCTCCCGTTGCGGAGCACAGGCTCCGGACGCGCAGGCCCAGCGGCCATGGCTCACGGGCCCAGCCGCTCCGCGGCACGTGGGATCCTCCCGGACCGGGGCACGAACCCGTGTCCCCTGTATCGGCAGGCGGACTCTCAACCACTGCGCCACCAGGGAAGTCCCCTAGTGAGTTTTTGAAGCCAAAAATAAATATAGAGATAAATTTTAATTTGGTAGTTATAAGGCTGTAAATCAAGAAATGTTATTTTCATACAAACTCTTTACAATGTGCATTATTGCAGATCTAGTCGGATTTATTAAAATGACAGAACTTCAGTCTAAATTGTTTACATTAACCAAGAATTTTAATAGGGTCTGTAATCTAAACAGTTTGGTTATAACTGTAATGAATTTTGTCATATTCTGTAAATTGTCCAAGTTCATGGTTGGCCCTTAAACTTTTGTGAGTTTTGTTTGTATTTTGCGTTTCTAGGCTCTGTATAATCGACTGGTTGCTTCAGTGAATGGTGTTAGAGAATTTTCAAAAATTCAACTTGCTCGGCTAAAAGTAAGTTTCTAGTTAACGGTTCTTTAAAAAGAAAATACCCTGGAAACAAATCAGAAAAATTGTCAGAACCAGAAATTTTGAACTTGATTTGATTTTGGTTTTCAGATGCTTTTTTTGGATATTGAACTGTAAATAGACAGAACAATGTAACAGAGATTGCCCAGAACTAGATGCCTGAGGCCTTGATCCTGCACCAAAAAGCAGGTGGACAAATTACGTTCACCCTTATAGATATCAGCTTCTTCATCTATAAAGCGAGAGCACCACTCTGCTGAGAACTCGAGTCAACTAACAAATGAGGATTGCCAAGAGTCTTCCTTTTTCATGACATTTCTTAACTTTCGAAGAAAGACTTTGAAAATTCATCTATTTCAGTTTTTATTGTAGCAAGATTCTAAGATTGTATTTGTGGATGTGCTCTTAATTCTTATCCATTTTACCATTTTCTAGTGCTGTTTGCTACTTAATGCCCTACTATCACATAGATTTTCCCTTTGCTTTTTTTCAGAGATTAAAAAATAACTTTAATGGTATAATCTACAGCCACTGGTTGGTGAGAATTGGTTTAAAAACTTCATCCCCTGGCTTCTTACTGAACCAAGTTCAGTTTGTTGAGAATAACGCACAATATGGTATCCTCAGCATCTCCAACGTTTATAGTTTGTTTCCCAGATTCTTTTCTTATACTTTATCAAAAACCACTTTGTTAGAGTGTTTTCTTTATAGAAAGAGATGCTTTAAAACTTTTAATATTTTTTCTTGTGGAATTAGAAATAACTTGAAAACATAGACATAATCGTTACTTAAATTATTGGTAGCTACTTCCCTGGTGGCGCAGTGGTTAAGAATCCGCCTGCCAATGCAGGGGACACGGGTTCGATCCCTGGTCCGGGAAGATCCCACATGCCTTGGAGCAACGAAGCCCGTGTGCCACAGCTACTGGGCCTGTGCTCTAGAGCCCGCGAGCCACAACTACTGAGCCTGTGCTCTAGAGCCTGCGAGCCACAACTACTGAGCCCGTGTGCCACAACTACCGAAGCCCACGCGCCTA
Organism: Physeter macrocephalus; assembly: GCF_002837175.3. Taxonomy (NCBI): domain Eukaryota; kingdom Metazoa; phylum Chordata; class Mammalia; order Artiodactyla; family Physeteridae; genus Physeter; species Physeter macrocephalus. The sequence continues at coordinate 15,348,142 of NC_041223.1, read as the reverse complement.
CAGCCCACGCTCCGCAACAAGGGAAGCCACCGCAGTGAGAAGCCCGTGCACTGCAGCGAAGAGTAGCCCCCGCTCACCACAACTAGAGAAAGCCTGCGCGTAGCAGCGAAGACCCAACGCAGCCAAAAATAAAAATAAAATAAATAAATAAAAGAGGAAATCGTTTAAAAAAAATTATTGGTTTTTGTATCTGAAAAGAACAGCTAGTGAACTGGAGCATCAGTTAGATGGAAGTTTTATGCCCCTTCTGTGCACAGCATGTGGTGACCACGTAGAGAGCCTCAGACCATGACAGACAATACGGCACTTATTCTTTGTGTACTGTCACCTGTTATTCGAAGGGTGTATTATTGCAAATATCTGTGTCTCCCATTTTAGGAGGTGTTTGGACTCATTCATTTATGAGTTGGAATAACCTACCATTTACTTGAAGTTCAGCTTAGTTTTTAAAAAGGCTTTACTGTCATGGAGAAGGTAAAAGTAGAGGGATAATTTGGTTCCATCTTGCTTTTTATTCCTTCTAAAACATATTTTGTTCTTCTTAATCTTTAGAAACTGGGAATAAATAAGACTGATCCGAGCGCTCTGACAGAAGAGGAAATGAGGAAATTTGCCCGTCTTGACATTGACCCCTCCACCATCACGTGGCAGAGAGGTAGGTGCTGGTGGCTAGATGGGGAGGGTGACATGTCTTCCAGCTGGAGCTCTTCATAAACGCACAATTGTATTTCTTCCCACTGTCTTCCTAGCTTGCGTTACATAATCCCTCCATTTATTTCGGTCACTTATTTTACCAGCCCCTTCTCTCATCCTTGCCTCCTATTTAGGAGAAAAAGCTGTACCCTTATCTCATCCCATTCACCCCATCTCTTCCAGATTTCCGAGGAAAATTACTTTTTTCCTGTCTCATCTCTGGCCTCCTGTATTCTCTTTGGGGGTAAAAATGTCTGTGTCTCTCCACTTAATTGTCCTGCTGCCCTCTCTACCCGCCATTCTAATTTCTTACTGTCTTCCTCACCACTAGCTCTAAGCAGCTTAGAAATTTGTATTTTCAGTGCAGAATCTTTTCTCTGAGTCTCATGCTTCCAGCTACTTACTAGAATCCCCTTCAGCACTTCAAATGTGTGGGAGAGGGACGTCTGTCCTGACCTCCCTGTTTTCCTCTTGGCTGTGACGCCCCTCACTTCTCCCGCACTGCCCTCCACAAGGGTGGGATAGTGGGGAAAAGCACTAAATGTGGAGTCAGGAGCAGTGAGCGGGTGTCTCCCCCTCAGCGAGTCACATACCTGTTCTGGGCCCAGGTCTCTTGGAGATGGAAATGGAGGCGGTAATATATAATTACAGGCATGTGGTAATAACACTTGATAAAACCTACCAAAGAGTTAGATGGTGTGTATTCCTTTTTTTTTTTTTAGTATTAAATCACCACTGCTTTTACTTTAGTACCAACTATGACAAGATTTTTTCCAACGTTTTTTTTTTTGAATTTTTTAATGTAATTTTATTTATTTTTTTATACAGCAGGTCCTTATTAGTCATCAATTTTATGCACATCAGTGTATGCATGTCAATCCCAATCGCCCAGTTCATCACACCCCCACCCCCACCCACCACTGCTTTCCCCGCTTGGTGTCTATATGTTTGTTCTCTACATCTGTGTCTCAATTTCTGTCCTGCAAACCGGTTCATCTGTACCATTTTTCTAGGTTCCACATACACGCATTAATATACGATATTTGTTTTTCTCTTTCTGACTTACTTCACTCTGTATGACAGTCTCTAGATCCATCCACGTCTCTACAAATGACCCAATTTCATTCCTTTTTATGGCTGAGTAATATTCCATTGTATATATGTACCACATCTT
>NC_041223.1:15343203-15346108 GCF_002837175.3 Physeter macrocephalus | reverse complement strand
ATTTTATTTATTTTTTTATACAGCAGGTCCTTATTAGTCATCAATTTTATGCACATCAGTGTATGCATGTCAATCCCAATCGCCCAGTTCATCACACCCCCACCCCCACCCACCACTGCTTTCCCCGCTTGCATTGTAGTTTTGATTTGCATTTCTCTAATAATTAGTGATGTTGAGCGGCTTTTCATGTGCTTCTTGGCCATCTGTATGTCTTTGGAGAAATGTCTAATTAGGTGTTCTGCACATTTTTGGATTTGGTTGTGTGTTTCTTTAATATCGAGCTGCAAGAGCTGTTTACATATGGGTTTATCGCTGGGCTTTCTATCTTGTTCCATTGATCTATGTTTCTGTTTTTGTGCCAGTACCATATTGTCTTGATTACTGTAGCTTTGTAGTATAGTCTGAAGTCAGGGAGTCTGATTCCTCCAGCTCTGTTTTTTTCCCTCAAGACTTCTTTGGCTATTCAGGGACTTTTGTGTCTTCATACAAATTTTAAGATTTTTTTGTTCTAGTTCCGTAAAAAATGCCATTGGTAGTTTGATAGGGATTGCATTGACTCTGTAGATTGCTTTGGGTAGTATAGTCATTTTCACAGTATTGATTCGTCCAATACAAGAACATGGTGTATCTCTCCATCTGTTGGTATCATCTTTAATTTCTTTCATCAGTGTCTTATAGTTTTCTGCATACAGGTCTGTTGTCTCCCTAGGTAGGTTTTTTCCTAGGTATTTTATTCTTTTTGTTGCAGTGGTAAATGGGAGTGTTTCCTTAATTTCTTTTTCAGATTATTCATCATTAGTGTATAGGAATGCAAGAGATTTCTGTGCATTAATTTTGTATCCTGCAACTTTACCAAATTCATTGATTAGCTCTAGTAGTTTTCTGATGGCATCTTTAGGATTCTCTATGTATAGTATCATGTCATCTGCAAACAGTGACAGTTTTACTTCTTCTTTTCCAATTTGGATTCCTTTTATTTTCTTTTTCTTCTCTGATTGCCGTGGCTAGGACTTCCAAAACTATGTTGAATAATAGTGGTGAGAGTGGACATCCTTGTCTTGTTCCTGATCCTAGAGGAAATGCTTTCAGTTTTTCAGCATTGAGAATGATGTTTGCTGTGGGTTTGTCGTATATGGCCTTTATTATGTCGAGATAAGTTCCCTCTATGCCCGCTTTCTGGAGAGTTTTTATCATAAATGGGTGTTGAATTTTGTCAAAAGCTTTTTCTGCATCTATGGAGATGATCATATGGTTTTTATTCTTCAGTTTGTTAGTATGGCGTATCACTTTGATTTTTTAAAAATTTATTTATTTATTTATTTATGGCTGTGTTGGGTCTTCGTTTCTGTGCGAGGGCTTTCTCTAGTTGTGGCAAGCAGGGGCCACACTTCATCGCGGTGCGCGGACCTCACTATCGTAGCCTCTCGTTGCAGAGCACAGGCTCCAGACGTGCAGGCTCAGTAATTGTGGCTCACGGGCCCAGTTGCTCTGCGGCATGTGGGAAGCCTCTCGTTGCAGAGCACAGGCTCCAGACGTGCAGGCTCAGTAATTGTGGCACACGGGCCCAGTTGCTCTGCGGCATGTGGGATCTTCCCAGACCAGGACGCGAACCCGCGTCCCCTGCCTTGGCAGGCAGACTCCCAACCACTGCGCCACCAGGGAAGCCCCTATCACGTTGAATGATTTGCTCATATTGAGGAATCCTTGCATCCCTGGGGTAAATCCCACTTGATCATGGTGTATGATCCTTTTAATGTGTTGTTGGATTCTGTTTGCTAGAATTTTGTTGAGGATTTTTGCATCAATTTTGATCAGTGATATTGGTCTGTAATTTTCCTTTTTTGTAGTATCTTTGTCTGGTTTTGGTATCAGGATGATGGTGGCCTCATAGAATGAGTTTGGGAGTGTTCCTTCCTCTGCAATTTTTTGGAAGAGTTTGAGAAGGATGGGTGTTAGCTGTACTCTAAATGTTTGATAGAATTCACCTGTGAAGCCATCTGGTCCTGGACTTTTGTTTGTTGGAAGATTTTTAATCACAGTTTCAATTTTGTTACTTGTGATTGGTCTGTTCATATTTTCTAGTTCTTCCTGGTTCAGGCTTGAGAGGTTATACCCTTCTAAGAATTTGTCCATTTCTTCCAGGTTGTCCATTTTATTGTCATAGAGTTGCTTGTAGTAGTCTCTTAGGATGCTTTGTATTTCTGCGGTGTCTGTTGTAACTTCTCCTTTTTCATTTCTAATTTTATTGATTTGAGTCCTCTCCCTCTCTTTCTTGATGAGTCTGGCTAATGGTTTATTAATTTTGTTTATTATCTCAAAGAACCAGCTTTTAGTTTTATTGATCCTTGCTATTGTTTTCTTTGTTTCTATTTCATTTATGTCTGCTCTGATCTTTATGATTTCTTTCCTTCTGCTAACTTTGGGTTTTGTTTGTTCTTCTTTCTCTAGTTCCTTTAGGTGTAAGATTAGATTATTTATTTGAGACTTTTCTTGTTTCTTGAGGTAGGCTTGTAGAGCTATAAACTTCCTGCTTAAAACTGCTTTTGCTGCATCCCATAGGTTTTGGATTGTCATGTTTTCAATGTCATTTGTCTCTAGGTATTTTTTGATTTCCTCTTTGATTTCTTCAGTGATCTGTTGGTTATTTAGTGACATAGTGTTTAGCCTCCATGTGTTCGTGTTTTTTACATTTTTTCCCCTGTAATTCATTTCTAATCTCATAGTGTTGTGGTCAGGAAAGATGCTTGATATAATGTCAATTTTCTTAAATTTACTGAGGCTTAATTTGTGACCCAAGATGTGATCTGTCCTGGAGAATGTTCCGTGCGCACTTGAGAAGAAAGTGTAATCTGCTGTTTTTGGATGGAATGTCCTATAAATATCAATTAAATCTATCTGGTCTATT
>NC_041223.1:15309062-15342529 GCF_002837175.3 Physeter macrocephalus | reverse complement strand
ACCATTTTCTTAATTGTTTTGGGTTTGTTTTTGTAGGTCCTTTTCTTCTCTTGTGTTTCCCACTTAGAGAAGTTCCTTTAGCATTTGCTATAGAGCTGGTTTGGTGGTGCTGAATTCTCTTAGCTTTTGCTTGTCTGTAAAGCTTTTGATTTCTCCATTGAATCTGAATGAGATCCTTGCCAGGTAGAGTAATCTTGGTTGTTAAGTTCTTCCCTTTCATCACTTTAAGTATATCATGCCACTCCCTTCTGGCTTGTAGAGCTTCTGCTGAGAAGTCAGCTGTTATCCTTATGGGAGTTGCCTTGTATGTTATTTGTTGTTTTTCACTTGCTGCTTCCAATAATTTTTCTTTGTCTTTAATTTTTACCAGTTTGATTACTATATGTTTCGACATGTTTCTCCTTGGGTTGATCCTGTTTGGGACTCTCTGAGCTTCTTGGACTTGGGTGGCTATTTCCTTTCCCACGTTAGGGATGTTTTAGACTATAATCTCTTCAAATATTTTTCTCGGGCCCTTTCTCTCTCTCTTCTCCTTCTGGGACCCTTATAATGCTAACGTTCTTGCGTTTAATGTTGTCCCAGTGGTCTCTTAGGCTGTCTTCATTTCTTCTCATTCTTTTTTCTTTATTCTGTTCTGCAGCAGTGAATTCCACCATTCTCTTTTCCAGGTCACTTATCCATTCTTCTGCCTCAGTTATTCTGCTAGTGATTCCTTCTAGTGTAGTTTTCTTTTCAGTTATTGTACTGTTCATCTCTGTTTGTTTGTTCTTTAATTCATCTAGGTGTTTGTTAAACATTTCTTGCATCTTCTCGATCTTTGCCTCCACTGTTTTTCTAAGGTCGTGGATCATCTTCACTATCATTATTCTGAATTCTTTTTCGGGAAGGTTGCCTATCTCCACTTCATTTAGTTGTTTTTCTGGGGTTTTATTTTGTTCCTTCATCTGGTACATAGCCCTCTGCCTTTTCATCTTGTCTATCTTCCTGTGAATGTGGTTTTTGTTCCACAAGCTGCAGGATTGTAGTTCTTCTTGCTTCTGCTGTCTCCCCCATGGTGGATGAGTTTATCTAAGAGTTTTGTGCAAGTTCCCTGATGTGAGGGAGTCGTGGTGGGTAGAGCTGACTGTTGTTCTTTTGGGCAGAGCTCAGTAAAACTTTAATCCTCTTGAGTGCTGATGGGTGGAGCTGGGTTACCTCCCTGTTGGTTGTTTAGCCCGCGGAGACCCAACACTGGATCCTACCTGGGCTCTTTGGTGGGGCTAATGGCGGACTCAGGGAGGGCTCATGCCAAGGAGGACTTCCTAGAACTTCTGCTGCCAGTGTCCTTGTCCCCACGGTGGGCCACAGCCACGCCCCGCCTCTCCCAGGAGACCCTCCAACACTAGCAGCTAGGTCTGGTTCAATCTCCTACGGGATCACTGCTCCTTCCCCCTGGGTCCCGATGCGCACACTGCTTTGTGTGTGCCCTCCAAGAGTGGAGTCTCTGTTTCCCCCAGTCCTGTCGAAGTCCTGCAGTCAAATCCCACTAGCCTTCAAAATCTGATTCTCTAGGAATTCCTCCTCCCATTGCTGGACCCCCAGGTTGGGAAGCCTGTTGTGGGGCTCAGAACCTTCACTCCAGTGGATGGACTTCTGTGGTATAAGTGTTCTCCTGTGTGTGAGTCACCCACCCAGCAGTTACGGGATTTGATTTTACTGTGATTGCGCCCCTCCTACCATCTCATTGTGGCTTCTCCTTTGTCTTTGGATGTGGGGTATCTTTTTTGGTGAGTTCCAGTGTCTTCCTGTCGATGATTGTCCAGCAGCTAGTAGTGATTCTGGTGTTCTCGCAAGAGGGAGTGAGAACACGTCCTTCTACTCTGCCATCTTGGTTCCTAATCGATGGTGTGTATTCCTGATCCTTCCTTTGTTGTTCTTCTCAGACCTCCCCTCCCTCCACCTTTCCCCATTTCTACACACTTCCAGAACATTTTTATTATATGCTTGATTTATTACAGTTACCTTTTTTTTTAACATCTTTATTGGAGTATAATTGCTTTACAATGGTGTGTTAGTTTCTTCTGTGTAACAAAGTGAATGAGCCATACATATACATATATCCCCACATCTCCTCCCTCTGGCCTCTCCCTCCCACCCTCCCTATCCCACCCCTCTAGGTGGTCACAAAGCACTGAGCTGCTCTCCCTGTGCTATGCGGCTGCTTCCCACTAGCTATCTATTTTACATTTGGTTGTGTATATATGTCCATGCCACTCTCTCACTTCGTCCCAGCTTACCCTTCCCCCTCCCCGTGTCCTCAAGTCCATTCTCTACACTGCAGCTACCTTTCAACACATTTTCTTGCTTCCATTTCCAACCCCCAATTCTGTAGGTTCATAGTGTAGAGAGAGATGTCCTGTCACCTCCTTGCTCAGAAGCCTCCAGCCTGGATGGTAAGATCGCCATCACATAGCATGGCCTTCAGGACCACCACCATAAGGCCCCACATTCCTTTGCTTCCTGTCTGCCTTGTCCGTCTGCCTGCCCTTGCTCCACCCCAGCTCCATGTCTGCCTCCCAGACACACCTCAGGCCCCTTGCTCCATGAAGCTTCCCTCCTGGGAATCCATTCAGCCTGTTCACTAAGGATTTAGTGAGGTGGGGAAACAAAGACCAGAGAACCAATCATGGCTCTGCCATTTACAAGCCATGCAGCTTTGGACAAATGACTTACTTTCCTCGACTTTAAATGGAGTCATAATAGCAGGCTTTCCCTTGCACGGCTCTACTGCGTCATGAGAATACTTTCCAAACCCTGAAGTGCCACCAGATGATCACAGATGCCACTGTGGTATTAGTTGTGTGAAGTAGTTTTTCTGTGTATGTGTGTCTCTCAAACTCCTAAAGGAGACTTAAATCTCTTTACAAACTTTTGAAGATTTTTTTTTTTTAATTATAAAAGTGGTAACATTATACAGATTTTGGAAATATCTAAGAAGAATCAGAAACATCTTACTGTACTAATAAAACTACCACTCAGTTTTTTTTGTGTATCTATGTTTTGTGTATAACTTGAATTATAATTACGGGTGTAGATTTTATATCCTACTAGTTTCATTTATATCATAATAAGCATGTTCCAATTTGTTAGTGATTTGTGGTAATGGTCATTTAAAATTATTCCAGGGACTTCCCTAGTGGCGCAGTGGTTGGGAGTCTGCCTGCCAATGCAGGGGACAGGGGTTCGATCCCTGCTCCGGGAAGATCCCACATGCCACGGAGCAACTAAGCCCGTGTGCCACAGCTACTGAGCCTGTGCTCTAGAGCCCATGAGCCACAACTACTGAACCCTGTGCACCTAGAGCCTGTGCTCCACAGCAAGAGAAGCCACCGCAATGAGAAGGCCGCGCACAGCAACGAAGAGTAACCCCTGCTCGCCACAACTAGAGAAAGCCTGCGCATAGCAATGAAGACCCAACGCAGCCAAAAAAATAAATAAATAATAAATAAATAATTAAAAAAAAAAAAAGATTCCAGAAAAGTCTTTTGTGGATGGATGAACCGCAGCTTACTTAAGCACGCCTCTATTATTGAACAGACCAACATCATTTTTAATTACCGATATGAATATGTTCAGCATTTTATTGGGAAGTCTACTACCTTCTTTTTCTTTTTTTGGCCGCATTGGGTCTTCATTGCTATGTAGGGGCTTTCTCTAGTTGTGGCGAGCAGGGGCTACTGTTTGTTGTGGTGCACGGGCTTCTAGTCACGGTGGCTTCTCTTGTTGCGGAGCTCGGGCTCTAGGCATGCCGGCTCAGTAGTTGTGGCTTGTGAGCTGTAGACCACAGGCTTAGTAGTTGTGGCGCACAGACTTAGTTGCTCCGCGGCATATGGGATCTTCCCGGACCAGAGCTCAAACCAGTGTCCCCTGCGTTGGCAGGTGGACTCTTAACCACTGCGCCACCAGGGAAGTCCTAACTGTTTTTTATAACTAGGATTAATTATTACTATACCATTATATCTGAAATGCATAGTCAGCTTTTTCAAGGCATTTGTGAGTTTGTGTTACTCTTTAAAACATTTGTGTGAACAAAAAATTAATGCAGGTGGAAATCGGTATTTTATTTATTTATTTATTTATTTTATTTATTTATTTTTGTCTGCACTGGGTCTTCGTTGCTGCACGCGGGCTTTCTCTCATTGCAGCGAGCAGGGGCTACTCTTCATTGTGGTGTGTCGGCTTCTCATTGCGGTGGCTTCTCTTGTTGCGTAGCACGGGCTCTAGGCGCACGGGCTTCAGTAGTTGTGGCTCGCAGGCTCTAGAGTGCAGGCTCAGTGGTTGTGGCGCACAGGCTTAGTTGCTCTGCAGCATGTGGGATCTTCCTACACCAGGGATCGAACCCGTGTCCCCTGCATTGGCAGGCCGATTCTTAACCACTGCGCCACCAGGGAAGCCCTGGAAATCAGTGTATTTTAAACCTAGCGTGGGGATATGCTAAAAAAGAAATTTTTACACGAGGGGCGTCCTTCCGCATCTGCATGGTGGCTCCAGCTGAGGCAGCCACCAGAAATAGGGCCACGATTCATCCAGTGGGTCTTGGAAAAAGAAAGGGTACACAATCCCTCCTATGTACCCAGGGCCACCTTTCAGATTGCTTTCTCCCCGAGGAGCATGAAAGGACTGAAGCATACTGTGGTTGCAAATCACTTTTAATGTGAGTGATAACGTTAAAAAATTACTCCAGATAAATCCTAGAATTGTATTATTGTTTAGGGCACTAAAGTGCTAATTATTGCTATAGACAAGCCACCTAGGTCAGAGGAGTTTGGAATGACATTTGATAGCTAGTTTGGCTCTTATTCCCGTGAATTACTATAAGAAATAGGACTCTCCATCCAATAGATTGAGGTCATTTAATAGTAAGGTTTTTTTGTTGTTGTTCTTTTTTTTTTAAAGACAATATTGGCTTAGAGCTAGAAAGAGTATAGCCTTTGGGTGAGATTAGATGTTTTTATAATTTGATAACTAGAGAAGGGGACACTCAGTGACCACATGGGGCTAAAAAACTCTTCGGAGACCATAGATGTCGCATATTTAATGCTCGCCTCTTCCCTTTTATCCTTTGTAAGAAATTTAACTCGTGGTTGTTTTCTCCTATGCTTCCCGTCACTAGCTTGAAGGCCTCGTAAGTGCCTGGTAACAAGGTGGAACTGGGAGCCCACAGACTCTTCCAGAAACACATAGTATGAGCAGAAGAAACAGTGGACATCAAGTCATTTTATTGTTCCTCGAAGGATGTGAACCCTGCTTTTCTGAGTATCAGAACCCTGGGGCCTCACAGGCCATTAGACCGAAGACCAAGAAGCCTCAGTCTCCAGGGAACTGACATCCAGTTACTCGTTCCCAGCACTCCCCTACAGCCTTGCAGGGAATCGGTACAGTTCTTCTGCCAAAGCCAAAGTAGTGGGCCTAGCCTCGATGTCCTACCCTGTATTTCCCAGTCCCTGAGCTGGTGCTGGTTGTTTTAACAAGCCACTAGGAACACTCTGGATGCTCCTCAAAACAGAGCGGTGGAGTCCTAAAGGGACCGTCTAGGGCAAAGAGTGAAAACCCAGATCTCTCCCCTCTGCAGGGTCCCCTCTCCACGCCTGCCTGCACTTTCCATCTCTGTCCTTGCCAGTGAGTGCCTTCCATCAGAGAATGATGTCCTGTCCGTCTTTGTATCCCAGTACAGCTCTCACAGGACCTGCCACAAAATTGGCCCCCAGTAAATAGACCTGAAGCGAATAAGTATGTTCCTCATTCCATCTCCAGCTCTATCACTTAGAGGGCAGGAATTCCGTGTCACTAACTTAGCGTTACTTTCTGTTATCCATCTTTCTTGTGTATCAGAATTTAATCCTCATATTTCTTTTATGTATCACTGTCATTTCACACATGTCTTTCCATAGACATCAAAAGCCTCGTGAGACGCCCTGTTCTACCAGGGCTGTGCTAATAAACGCACAGGTGGCCTTGTGAGGCTGCTGATCATAGTTGATCTTACTAAGTTTTTTTTTGCTGGGGGGGGGTGGTTCTTGTTTGTGTTTTCTTTGCTAAATAAAAACCAGCTGAAATTCCAATAAAAAGATCACATTAAGATTGTGTATACTACACATGAGAGTAGGAAATATTTTTACTTTATGTGATTCTGCACCATTGGTCTTGGGAATAAAGTACTAGCTAGTGGTAATAGTGAGAGGCATTCCTTTCTCTGTATGCCCTCTGCTTATGCCTTAAGGTCATACAGAGGTTTCTCTGTGCTTGAGGAGGGTTGCCTGGGTGCCCGTGTGGGTGTGCAGTAAGATAAATGTATATATGTATGTGTGAGAGCATGGAGAGGGTTTGTTTGTTTTTGTTTTGGGGGGGTTTTTTTTTTGGCTGCGTTGGGTCTCCGTTGCCGCGCGCGGGCTTTCTCTTGTTGCGGCGAGCAGGGGCTGCTCTTCGTTGCGGTGCGCAGGCTTCTCGTTGCGGTGGCTTCTCTTGTTGCGGAGCACGGGCTCTAGGCGCACGGGCTTCAGTAGTTGTGGCAAGTGGGCTCAGTAGTTGTGTCGGCCCCCGGGCTTAGTTGCTCCATGGCATGTGGGATCGTCCCAGACCAGGGATCGAACCCGTGTCCCCTACGTTGGCAGGCGGATTCTTAACCACTGTGCCACCAGGGAAGTCCCGAGAGGAGAGTATTGTAGGTAGAGAAAGGGACCGGCAGCGAGTCAGGGAGCAGCAGAGGCAGGCAAGGTCGGCAGGCGTGTCCGTGCTTTGTGTGTGGAAGAAGACATTCCCAATTTCATCCTACAGGTGCCTGTAGTCCCCAGATATACAATTCCCGCCACCATTTTTGTCAGAGCCATATTAAACATTTAGTAAATTGGATCTAAGTTGTCAGTGTGGACGGCTTGCTATTTGATGCGGTATAAATTATTAGTGAAGTCTGTGTCCTTCTGGCTTTACCTTCTGGCATTGTAGATTTGGTTTTCACAAACAAAATGTAAATCAGTGCAATTCATACAGGCCAGTGAAAAGAGTAAAGAGAATTGATACTTACTCGAATCATCATTGACTTCTCCCCCCACATATACTACTTTATTTGTTTGGGGTTTTTTATATGGTGAAATATACATAGCATATCATCTTAATCATTCATAAGTGTGCAATGCATGGCATTAAATATATGCCATGAATGGCATATAGGCCAAGGCTTGGGATGGTTACGCCGTCACCACTAACTACACCCCAAACCTTTTCATCATCCTCAACAAAAACTCAACACTCCCTAAATAATAAGTCCTCACCTCCCCTCAGCCCCTGGTAATCACCATTCTACTCTCTGTCTCTATAAATTTGCCTATTCTAAGAACTCTCTACAAGTGGAATCATACCATATCTGGTTTATTTCATTATGCATAATGTTTTCAACGTCCGTCCATGTTGTATCATAATATATCAAACGTTCACTCATTTTATGGCTGTATAACATTCCCTTGTATGTCTTTACCATATTTTGTTTATCTATTCATTTGTCAGTGGACACTTCGCTGTTTCCACCTCTTGGCTGTTGTGAATAATGCTGCTATGATCATGGGCGTGCAACAGATGCTTCCAGTTCTATTGGATATATACCTGGAAGTGGTGGGTCATATGTTCGTTCAATGTTTAACCTTCAGAGAGGCTTAATTGGCTTCTTCTTGTGCCTCAGGCTTCAGTGTAAAAAGGACACTCCTTCAGAAATGCTTTTCCTTACTGCCTGTTCAAAACGGCACCCCACCCAAAACCCCTTCCCGACACACACGCCACACACACGCCGTCATATCCCCGCCTTGGTTTCCTTAAGGCAATTAGTGCTAGCTGGGTGATCCCTAGTTTATCTGACCCCTTTCTGGGATCCTCCCTCGGGATCATCAGCTCAGGGAAGCCAAACCTTATCTCTTGCTCTCTGCTGCCTCTGCAACACTCAGAACAATGCCAGACACACACTGGGTGGCCAGTCCCTGCTTGTTGATGCTCTGTTCTCTTCTCTTCCAGTCATGGATACAAATGACCGATTTCTGCGAAAAGTAACCATCGGGCAGGGAAATACAGAGAAGGGCTATTCTCGGCAGGTAGGTGGTGTTTTCTCCAGGGAGGACTCTGCTCTTGCACTTTAACTGGCCCAGAAGCTGGTTCTCTACATTTCTCTTCTTGTTCTTGCACCCGCAGTAACCAGTGGGCCCCTGATGAGTCAAGGTGTTTCTTCCAGTCCCTCAGCAGGACTGGGAAATCATCAGGAGACAGAAAGTCTCCAATATTATTTTGCCATCCTTTTTCTGTGTGATTTCAGTTGTGTTTCTGGTAAGAGCCATTCAGGGTGTCTCTTGAATATACATTCTAACATATTTTGTTGCCAACCCACCCAGTTAGCACTATATCTGTATAATAACTGAAAAATGAAAATCTCAAGACACATTACTCACGTTTCATAAACCAAAGAACAAACACCCAGTTATTTGGCTTAATAGCCTGAGAAGTTGTTAAGGATAATGTCTTATTACCCAAATCCAGAAAATGTAGAAGATAAATTATGATGTCCACCTTCATTTTAATAGGTCCCAGTGTGGGATGATGGTGCTTAGTGAATATAAAATCATTCTATGATTTTTCAGCCGGGCCCAGCAGGCCTCTAAATTATTATTTTTTGTAGTAAACTTTATAGCTTAAGACACTTTTAGATTTATGGCCTTTACATTGTTAAGTTTTTATTAGCCTGAAAAGAATCACTTTTACTATAGTATTCAGTCCTCCTACCAAATAGACTTTTGGATCTTTTGAAATATTTGAATTAAAAAGTGAATCTGAACAACAAGGTCCTACGCTATAGCACAGGGAACTATATTCAATACCCTGTGAGAAACCATAATGGAAAAGAATATAAAAAAGAATGTGTGTGTGTGTGTGTGTGTATATATATAAAACTGAATCACTTTGCTGTACAGCAGAAATTAACACAAAATTGTAAATCAACTATACTTCAACTTAAAAAACTTAAATTTTAAAAAGTGAATATGAGGATTGAATTGAGAAGACAAGCTAAGCCCCTACTCCGTGCCTCCTCCAAATCCTGGAACTTGCACACACAAACAGATGTCAAATAGTCAATATCCTTGCTAGAAAACCAGAGTCATGGCCATACTCTGGGGAAGCTTCTGAAAGATAGGAAGATGGAATTGGGTTGGTAGAGAAAAGCACAAACCAAAATATGGTGGAAGTATTGGAGGGGGTTGCTAAATTCAAAGGCATTAGATACCCTACTTCTCAGATACAGGAGAGGGATGGGGACAGCTCCCCAAAAACTGGTGCACAGGCACCTTCCTGGGATACCTGTGTTGCGACACAGCCAGTAGATACATTGGTCTCAGCCTTGGGGCCCAGCCGTGGGGGGCGGCTCACATCAAAGTCACAGATCTGCTTGTGTACCGTGCTTCCTGGCTGGCAGTGAAAAACATCTGGTGCAAGGAAAAGCAGTATATTGTGACACTTAGGAAAGGGTAGCCTTTTGTCGTTTGCACAGTGGGCAACTCAGGGCTAATTCTGTGAGAGACTGCAGGACGGGAAGCCAAGGAGCAGCATGTCCTAGGTCCTACTCTCTTGAATGTCTAGAGACAGGGTGAGGTTGTCAGAAATCAGGTCCCCAGACAAGGAAAAGGGAGCATCAAAGCCAGGAGTCGTCCGTATTCAAGGAAAACCCATATCATGAACATGGACACCAGACACAGCAAAGAGAAGCTTAGATGCCCTAGACAAGATTGCAGATCAGATGGGGGGTACTTTGAAGAGATTACCATCAGTATTCTCAGAGGCTTAAGGGATCTGCCCTACAAGGATTGAGAATTAGCTGTTGTGGAAAAAAATGGGTTAAAATCTTAGAAATAAAACTGTAGTGTCAAAATTAAAATCCAGTTAGTAGATTGAATAAGAATAGGATTAACTGAATGAGAGAGGAAAGTTCAATCCAAGAAACTGTCTCAGAACATACTACCAAAAGGAAAGCCGTAGAAAATATAAAGGAAAAATCAAGAGACATACGAGACACACCGAGAAGTTCTAACACTCATCTCAAGTTACTGGTGAGAGTAACAGAGAATGTAGGGAAGAATGTATTCGAGGAAGTAATAAAAAGGGAATTTATTGACTTTAAGGAAAATTTAGAATTTTCATATTAAAAAACTTAACAAGTGCTGAGCAGCATAAATGAAGTAGACTTACACCCAGACACATAATGTTGAAATTTCACAACGCTAAGGGTAAAAAAATAAAATTCCAAAGAGCTGCCAGAGAGGAAAAAAGTCTTGATGAGTCACAAAGGAGTAAGATTCATATTGTCATCAGACTTCTCATTGACAGCACTGAATGCAAGGTGACACTGGGAAAACTGATTTGGAGTTCTGAAGGAACAGCATTTTCAATCTAGAATCCTTGAGTAGAAAGAAAAAAAAAATTTGGAACAGAAAATAAAAAATAAGCTGGAATGAGTCAAACACAGTAGTTTGGCCTAGTAGAATTGGCACTGACGTAAAAAGCAGAAACTCTAACAAATAGATGATTTTGACATAAATAAAAATTAAAATCTTCCATATAGAAAAATGATTTACCAAATCAGTAAAAGACCAGTAACAGTCTGGGAGAGGTTATTTGCAGTATAAATATAACAACGGGTTAAAGTGCCAAACATAAAAAGAATTTCCATAAATTAATACTCAAATACTGCTCTCAGTAAGGCCTTCACTCATCACTTTCTTTAAAACTGCACCTGCCTGTCCCCAGACTCCCTATTTCTTTCCCTGCTATCCTTACTTATTTGTTTATTTTCTGCCTCCCCCCACTAAGATGTGAGTTTCATAAGGGCAGGGGTTTTGGTATGTTTTGTTCACTGCTGTATTCTCAGTGCATAGGACTTTGTTACATAGGAGTAGTAGGTGTTCAATAAATCTATACTAAAGAAATGAATAGGATAAGTAGCAGATAATAAGACTTATCTATGAGCTCATTAAAACATAAATAAATTAATATTAAACATTAATGAGGATGCAAAGAAATAGAGACTTTTATACAGTATTAGTGAGAATATAAACTGTAAAGCCTTTTGGATGATAGTTTGTTAGTATTTAAAATTTGAAATGTCAGAACAATTCTAACTTCAGGACTACAGATTCTTCTTAAAAAGGGGGAAATATTTACTCAGGTACAAAAAAAATCTATATATAGGATATTAATGGTAGCATTTTTTGTAATGGTGAACATTGGAAGCAATGCAGTGTTCATCGTTAGGGGTGATTACGTATATGTGGTGCATCCTTTTGCACAACAGAAACAGGTAGCCATTGAAAATGATAAAGTGTATATCGGGAGAGTGACATAGAGCTCTCATGCAGATTGTGAAATTGAAGGTTGTCCATACAAATGTATGGACACCAAGGGGGAAAAGTGGTGGTGGTGGTGGGGGGTGATGGGAGATTGGGATTGACATGTATACACTGATATGTATAAAATAGATAACTAATAAGAACCTGCTGTATAAAAAATAAATAAAATAAAATTCAAAAACATAATAAAATCAAATCTTGGAAAAGAAAAAACACACGTTCAAAGAATTTGGACTAAAATGAATATAGTGTAATCCAGTTTATGTTAAGAAAAAGCCAGCATACATGTTTATATGTGTAAAAAACACATAAAATGGAAGCTGGAAAGCTGTTCGCCTTCTGAAATCAGTGACTTCTGATTTCAGAAGAGGAATAGTAAGGAAGTTCTTTCACATTTTCTCTGCGTAGTTTTGTACTCTATCTTGGCACTAGAGAGATGCAGGATTAACAATTGCTGTGACCTGAATGCCTATTTTGTGCCTTTTATTGGTAGGCCCATTACATACGTGAGTTTGTAAATCTGGTTTGCAAATGAGAAAAGTTGCCATTTTGTGTTAAGTGACTTGTCCAAGGTTATGTTCTATATTGCTTTATGCATACATATTGTTAAGTAAAAAGGGATTATATCTAAGAGGTTTAACTGCTTTTTTTAACCTTAAAACTATTGAGGACATCTTTTTATGTCAGTAAATGTAGATCTATATCATCTTTTTTGGCTTGTGGGACCACACGGCTTGTGGGATCTTAGTTCCCCAACCAGGAATCGAACCTGGGCCTTTGGCAGTGAAAGTGTGGAGTCCAAATCACTGTACCACCAGGGAATTCCCTATATCATCATTTTTTTAATGCCTATATAATACCACATCTTGTAGATGTACCATAATAGATACAACCATTTCGCTGTTAATGGACAGTTAGGGTGTTTGCAGTGTTGGGCTGTCATAAATAAGCTGTAACATACACATGATAAACAGATCCATAACTGCAGAGTCAAAGGGGATTCGCATCCTTGTCAACATGGCTTTTTGTCTTTTGTCTAAATCTGTGATAAACACTAAGAATAATCTCATCTACACCTTAATGTGATTTAGAAATATTTTATTTGCAAAACAAAAGTGAGCAGCCCTCTGTTAGCTATACCATTCAGGCATAAAATGAGGAGCTATAGTTATATTGATCCTTGTTTCATTTTGATGTTGCTAGAGGTGCAAAATTTTGAAATTGTAACGAGTACAAATGAAGAACTTACAGGTGTTACACATTCCACTTATCACTTACACAGTTCATATTTTAAGAATATTTCTAGCCTTAGGTTTTGCACAGAAAGTCTCATCATTTTTAGTTATTTTTCATACGTACTGTTTTTAATGGGTGTAGAAAACCCTAAATTTCATACAATGAAAAACCACTTAGGTTTGGGATGGGTTATACTGAGAATGTAATAGTTGAGTATAGGTGCACCTGCCTTTCAGGTAATGTGTTTTCACTAAATCAGTGACTACTGAAATCTCAAGCAGGAAGTAGCCAGGAAAGCTCCTTCTTTTCTTCACTTCCTTTCTTGTGGGTGCCGGAAATGGACAATAAAATATCTCCTGAGGTGATCCCTCCAGGGTACAGCCATTTTCTATGTAAGACTGAACTTGTCTGGCTCACATGCCTCTCGGGAAGGAGTGTAATGAAGCGGTTTTGTCCAGTGGCTGAATTCGGAGGGGGAGGACGTGCGCGGTCCTTGTGTCTCTTTTGGCCCCTGTTGGATTGTGTCCGGCTTGGAATCAGAGCCAGGAGCGGGAACGGGAAGGCCAGGAACATTTCTCGGCAAGTTGCCGCTCTCCAGCATTCATGGCTGGACGATTCATGATCTGATGTGGCCAAGCCTCCGTGGACAGCTGAGAACGGATTCCATGTCAGCTTATGACGGGGGGATAACAGAAGTCGAGGGTCTCCTCACCGCTGTGCTGAGCTCCAAGTCTGGGGAACTGGCCTCAGAACCCTCTTTTCTCACGATCTCACCTCTTTGCTGGGCAGACACATGCATCCCCCTTGACACACATAAATAACAGCAGGGGTAGGCAGCAGACTCTTCCTTTATTTTGCTGATGTGCATTGAATGCCTCCTGCACGTCACACTCAGGCCTCCAAGCTGGGGACTCAGGAGCAATCCCTCCCCAAATGGTCCCTGCCTTCATGGCACTCCCAGTCCGCGGGTGGAGCCGTGCGTCCATCAGGTCATCACATTAATAATTACAAGGCTGGGGGCTTCCCCGGTGGCGCAGTGGTTGAGAGCCCGCCTGCCGATGCAGGGGAACCGGGTTCGTGCCCCGGTCCGGGAGGATCCCGCATGCCGCGGAGCGGCTGGGCCCGGGAGCCATGGCCGCTGAGCCTGCGCGTCCGGAGCCTGTGCTCCGCAACGGGAGAGGCCACAGCAGTGAGAGGCCCGCGTACCACAAATAATAATAATAATAATAATAATAATAATTACAAGGCTGAAACGTGCTACGGAAGCAAATCCCATAGCGCCGTGAGCTGCTGTAATGGGGGGCCCAGCCAGGCCGTGCTCAGCACAGCAAATGGAGGAAGGGGTGGCCTCCCTAGGGAGCACTGATCCCAGGACCGGGCATGTGCTGGAAACTTGTGCCTCTGAGAACGGCCCATCGCGGGTTAAACCCTGGGCCTGCAGGAATTGCTGCAATACAGATCCCCATGGACATGGCCATCCAGGTGGAGCTGCAGCTGACCAGTACCTTGGCTTTGCCTTTTCAGGCGCAGTTTGACATCGCCGTGGCCAGTGAGGTCATGGCAGTGCTGGCTCTGACTGACAGCCTCACGGACATGAAGGAGCGGCTGGGCAGAATGGTGGTGGCCAGTGACAGAAACGGGCAGCCCGTGACAGCAGGTGATTTGGTACGTCCATCTCAGAAGCTCCAGAGAGCTCCCTGTCCCTGTTCTTTTGTGATCAGGAGAAGGAAGGTTTTCTTCCTCTTGCATCACTGGGTAATAATGGGGATTCAGAGAATTTCTGCACACATTTTCCTGCTCACAATCCTGTTTGTCTGACAACTTCACCATGTTCTCACAGGCATTTATAACATGCTTGTACCTGACTGCAAGCAAAGCATATGAAATCTATTTCATGAGCTTTTCACGATCCTTTCCAATCCTGGTCTCTGCTCTGCCTGGGGTGCGGTCACCCTCCTGCAGCCTGCGGCTTTTTTTAAAAAGTGTGATCTACGCTGGCTTTAAATTGAGGGCAAGTCACCTTTCCAAGGAATAAGAAGTGACTCCGCCTTCGTGAAAGGGAAGGTTAAGTTAAAAATGGCACATTTTTGGCTCCAGCCTGCTCCCTGGGCACCCTGGCTTGTTTAATTTTGTGCCTTCGACTTGGGTTTCACAGTATAAAAACAGAGCTCCCCCTTAATCATTCTTACTCATGTAGCTTTCTGTTGCGTGGAATGATGCTTCTTACAAAGCTTTCTTGGTACCCTGGCACACCACCACCTTTCTTAGTGCTTTCTGTAATTTGGCATGCTAATCTTTTTTCCTTTTTTTAATAACCAACTTTACTGTTAATCCTCATCAATGGTGTAGCTATTTCATTTGCTTGTACGTGTTTATAAGCACATAGTACTTAGTACAACGTAGGCAGCCATTACTCTAAATTTAAGCTTACTATCCCACATATCGAGTCACATACCATAATGGAATCTTAAATGCACACTGATGATTGAAAAACAGTTGTGAAAAGGAGACAGGCAAATTAATATTTTATTAATTCCAGGGCCTTGGGATATAATTTTAAACCTTTGCCAAAATGTCTTGGTTACCTTTTGGCTCTTTTGAAGACATGAATCTGAATGACTCGAGTCTTGTCAAGTGGATTAAATAGATATATTTATATCAGCAGCCCATGGAATGCTTAGTATAAGGCTTAAAGAGAAAACTCAAACCCAGGTTGCTGTAAAAGTACTGCTTTTTAAAAATTATCGACATCTCAACATTTCTCTCTAAACTTGCATGTAATAGTTTCTGTATAAATATTTATCTGTATCCTCTTAATCTTAGATATCGATAAATACGTGCCAGGAGTAGTTTGAAACTTTATCCACAAATATTTCCCTAAACTTACTCTTTTGGTTTGTGATAAAACTCTTGGATCTGGACCAAAAAAACCCAAAGTTAACTCTTTTTAGTTTTCTTTTGTGTTTCTTGTTTGCAGAAGGTACCTGATTTCTCCATATATTTATAATAGGAAGGTTACAGTTCTTGCAAGGTTTATTTTCTGCAATAAAGTAGAAAGTAAATTCGATTTTTAAAGAAATCTTCAATGATTAAATATTATAAAAATACAAAAACAGAAACTGATCATGTAAGAGAAACACTTAACATTGTTGGTGATAGAGGTAGAAGGAGAAAGTAATAAACGAATGCACCTTGGAGAGCTGAAGAGTTTCTAGATTCTGCCACCTTCTCTGTTAGGATCTGTTGCATGCCACATTTATTTTCTCAGGGCCACGTTCACATGCATTTGCTCATATTATGGCCTTCCAATAACTGACTAATCTGTTGAAAGATACTTGCCCAGTGTCTTTAGAAAAGGTGGGAGTTTTTTTTAAAAAGCTTCCCTTTGTGGCCTTCCTTGGCACAAATAGTTTCCCCAGTAGCTCTCAGACTTCATCCCTGCTGTGTCTCTTCCTCCACCTCTTCTTTTCCAGGAATGGGATGGTGAGCTTCGAGAGAGCCCAACTCAAGCATTATAGGATTGGAAGGAAGCAGCCACAATCTATGTACAAGTGGCATCAGCTCCATTCTAGGCAGACATAGCACGAGAGTCAGAAAAGGAGAAGCCTTTCCAATGCAACAGTGTTCTGAGTGCCTTCTGTTATCTGTGGGAGGAGAGGTCGAGAGAGGGTGGGAAACCAGAATGGGTGCCTTTAGACACGTCCCTTTCCCTTTCTTCGTTCCCTCTGTGTAACAAGCCTTGTTTTTGTTCTTCATCTGATTTCTCGGGGCAACAGTGTAATCTCTGGTAATGAAAAATGATGTGCATAATTGCAAATTGAAAGGTATGGCAAGCCTCTTATTTCCATCAAAGGAGGTTTTATTTAAAAATGCAATGACTACTACTTCCCCATCACACCTTAGAAGGGTTGGCATCCATTCAGGTGGAGGAGAGATGGACAGAGGCAGGAGCGCTGTGTCACCTGTAGCTCAGAGGTGACGGCGGCTGGTGGGGATGCCCACGTAGGAGGTAGGCTGGTGAGAAAAGGCTGAGAGACCCTTGTGCGAACGATTTTTTGTCAATAATCTAAATAAATGGGCTTTTTTCTCCCTTTCCTTCAGGGGGTGACAGGTGCTTTGACTGTTCTGATGAAAGACGCGATAAAACCAAATCTGATGCAGACCCTAGAAGTAAGTGATTTTCTTTTCATAGACATTGTCAACAGAGTTGCATCAATTAGATTGCTTGCGTGTTCCCACACGTGAGCATTTCCAGCCAATATGAGCCCATGAGGAACATCGAATAACTGCTCGGTCGTCCCCCCAAAAGCTCAAAGTCCTTTGATGTGATTCATATCTTGGCTGATTAAGTACTAATTGACCAGAGGAGAAACTTAGAAACTCAGTGTCTGATATCTCAGTAACTTGTGAAGCCACCTTTATCACGTTTACATGATGTTTTCTATGTTGCATTTTTTTTTTTGACTCAGCTTCTCATAATCCTTAAGTTTGGAGAGTTTAGGTTTGTTGTCTTTTTTCTCTCCAAGCAGAACGCAGAGTATTCAATAAAATTAAACACACACACACACACACACACACACGCACACACACACACACACACAGAGTAATGCTGAGAAAGGTTTTCCAGGAAAGTGTGCTGTGCTCCACTTTTTTAAGGTCATTTTTTTGTATATGGCTTGCTCAGTGGGGGCTGACACAGCCGATGCTTTTCCTTCCGGACCACTTGCTCTCTTGCTTTTGACGCCTTGCTTTCCTGGCCCTTCTCAGCGGCCTCTCCTCCGTCTCTTTCGCTGCCTTCTTCTTACTTCTCCAGCTGCGCTTTCCTCCGGTATCAGCCATGTGATAACCCTTGAACTCTGGTTCTGAATCTCCTGACCTCGGCATTTCAGACTTGTAGGTGTGGTTACCAAGAGCTGCTAGGGTGGGTAAAAGGCATTTCAGAGTTATGCATAAAAAAAGCATCTCTGATTCCTATCCGCGTCCTACCTCCTCCCACCTCGTCCCATCCCCCAAACCTGGTCGGTGGTTCAAGCCCCAAACCCACCTTCTTGTCATTTTCTACATGGCACACAATATTATCTAAGAGCCCCTATTTCTTTTTTTGTTTACTGTATTTCTCCTCCCACCAGGATGAGAGCAAGACTTTTTCCGTCTTGTTCACCCAGCTCCTAGAAAGTTCCGCACACATATTAAGTGCTCAGTAAACACTTGCTGAAGAATTAAATGGATATTTATTGTTTTTACTCCATTGCTCCTAAAAATATATACATGATAAATAAATAACTAAATGGATGAGAAAAAATGTATAAAGAGACATGATATTGCTTCATCGTAACACTTCCCCCTCAAAAATGAACACATTATCATCATCATTAGGGATGATCAGCTTACTGTTTTAAATAATTATCTTTCTTAGATTAAAAATTCCCCCCACCTTTAATACGTATCCCACTCTAAAAGGCTAGTTTCTTTGGCTTCCCTGGTGGCACAGTGGTGGGGAGCCGGCCTGCCGATGCAGGGGACGCGGGTTCGTGCCCCGGTCCGGGAGGATCCCACGTGCCGCGGAGCGGCTGGGCCCGTGAGCCACGGCCGCTGAGCCTGCGCGTCCGGAGCCTGTGCTCCGCAACGGGAGAGGCCACAGCAGAGGGAGGCCCGCGTACCGCAAAAAAAAAAAAAAAAGTCTAGTTTCTTGTTAGTTGAATGAACTACTGGGTTGGACCGCCCCTAAGCAGTTCTTATTGTGCCCACATTTGTGACGTCATCTTGATGTCACAGGCAATGGGCATTGTGTGAAAAATGAACACAGCATTCAGTTAAAATATCTGCATGTATGAACTCTGCTACCTGCGTCCTAAATATTCATTCCACATTAGCCTGGCTAGTCAGTGGCAGTAGGAACCTAAATCAACAAATGATCTAAAAATCACTGGTTAATGTACAGATTCTGCTTTAGTGCTCATGTTTGAACACACCTGTTGGTTAGTCCCAGAGGAGGTTATCAAGGGTTCCATTGCTGCAAGGTGCCAGGAGACCAGTAGTTCTCAGCCCTGGCTGCACATTAGAATCTCATGGAAAGATTTAAAGATGCTGATGCCAAGCTCACCCCCAGACAAAGTGAACTCTAGGGTGTCTGGCAGGTAAGGCTGGGATACCCTGGGTGATCTTTATATACATACAAGCTTGAGGACTTCCCTGTGGAAGAGAGAGAATAAGAGATCTTAACAGTTTACTATGGGTTAAGCATATGCAGTGTTGAGGAAAACACCCACCTGCGACAGTCTTTTGTCCAATATGGGAGTTCCTGGCCACCTGTGGTTATTTCCATCTAAATTAGTTTAAATTAAATAAAGTTTAAAATTCAGTTCTGCAGCCATACTAGTTCTATTTCTACTTATTTATTTATTTTCACCAGCCACATTTTAAGTGCTCCATAGCCACATGTGGATGGTGGCTATTGTATTGGATAGTGCAGATACAGAATATTTAGAGCACTGCAGAAAGTTCTTTGGAGAATGCTTTTTTAGATCTCTGGTCAGCAAAGAGCAACTGAAGTTTTAATCTTATGAAATGTTTAAAAAGCCCATTATGGAGAATATTCACAGCTTTGTCATCATAGAAACCAAGATATTTCCCGTTATTACTTTCCTAAGTGTTCTGCATATAAAATAAAATACTGAACTCAGGATAGATATTTTTATGTCTTTGGGTTAGTGATAGAATTTCTTAAACAAAGTATTAACTCAGTATGCTGCATCATATAAGTATAAATATCAGTTGAGTGTGTATTTGTGTCTGTGTTTGAATGTCCAGCAATGATGGTCTAAGAATTTTTCTATTTAAACCACATACTGGGAGTTCAAAAACCAGGGCTCTAATACTGCTTTCGTGATTAATCTGCTGTGTGGCTTTCAATTTCATTTTAAATTAAAATTAAATGCTGCCCATCTAGTCCCGAGAGTGGTTATCCCAGGAATAGCAATGTGTTTATGCTGATCCAGCCATACCCTGTCACCTGTCGCCCTGGAGACTGGTGCCCAGTGCTTCTCAGACAGATGGCCAGGATAAGGGTTGCAGGGCATAGGAGAGTGAAGCCAGCCGCCCACCCAGGGGTGGAGCCTGTGACCTTGTCTCTTTAAACTTTTCTCATTAGCTCCGCTAGCTTTCCACAGGCAGCCACATCCTAGGACTGGCAAGGCTAGGAGGTGATGGAGACATTAATACCTTTTAAACAGTGTTTCCGTCAAAGCACTTAAAAGGCTTATCTGCATAGAAGTGAGAAGCTATAGATGGATAGACAGGTGGAGATCTAGACAGTAAACATGCAGGTATGCATTTCCATAAAACACGTATCCCAGTGTTTTATTTCCACAGACATCTGTATGGCCGTATCCATACTCTGTGACTGTCCCTCCTGAGGGCTTTGGGGAGAAAAGTAAATAGAGAACTCTGAGTGGCTTTGATCAATTCTTTTTCACTCTCAGTGATGATTTTTCTTTCACTGCCTTTCTTCCTGCTTTTGTTCACCTCTCTCAGCTTTGAAACATGTTCGCTCACAGCCCATCCTGGTTCATGGGAACTTTCCGTGGCTCCCAGGCCCCATCCCCTGCATCACTCCCTGCCTTCCCCATGTCAGTGAAAGGGCAACCTGTATTTTCACAGGTGGAGCCAAGGTTCACACACGCAGACCTCAGTGGCCCTGGCTGACTCTCAATACAGCCTAAACAATTTAATGCATGTGGGTGGTTTTTTTAGACAGGGCTACAGTCTCTTCTCTTTGACAAAAGAGAAGTGTAGAAATGAAAGTAAGAATGACTATATGACAGATTTCGTTTAAATAATTAAAATCTAAAGTTTTTGAGAATTCCCTTCTTTATTTTTTGCCTCTTTAGTAACTAACATTTTAGTATGGGTGAAATTTTTCTTTTGTTTTAATAGTTACCAGGTAACTTAACTTAAAAAATTAACAGGTAAAAGAAACAATGAGAAAGACAAAGTTTTTAAAAATCAGAATAAGATTATTATTGTAAATATAAAAATGGCTTATCATAAAATGTACTTGCCCTGCCATGATTCCCACGATTCATTTACTGTGTTGATTTTATGATTAGATTTTTCTTGAATTGGTTAATTTCTTAATGGGGTAAACAATTTAAACAGGCCTCTTAGACCATCAAGGTGTAATTCCATTCTTTGTAACAATATAATGCAGAATACTATGAAATAAGGTTTATTTCATGGTCACTAAGACAGCTAAAACAGTGGCTTATCAAAATTATAGTAGGAAATAACTGATTCTCATAGCTTTTTAAAATTTGCTCTTCCACTTCCACAGGGCACGCCTGTATTTGTGCATGCTGGCCCCTTTGCCAACATTGCCCACGGCAACTCTTCAGTGTTGGCTGATAAAATTGCCCTGAAACTGGTTGGTGAAGAAGGATATGTAGGTAAGTCACTTTTTTTAAATGTAGTGTTTGAAGAATATTGAAGAAGTCTGAAAGGTGATGGCTGGAACAGAGTGAGATCCATTCTGACTTGAAATATATTCTTGTAAGCCCACCTTTCAGAGATGGCCTCAGTACAGGAAAAACCCTAAGGTCTGGGCTGTACTAGTGACATGACATTGTGGTTGAACCATAGATTTTGATGTCAAGTGCATGTGGTTTAGCATATAAGCTCTGACACTTGCTGACGACGTGACTTCGGGTACAGTGTAATGACCTCTGAGCCTCAGCTTTCTCAGCTGAGAGATGGTGATAGCAATATTGTATCAAACCTTATCGGGTTATTTTGAAAACCAAATGAGATTATTTATTCATCCAACAAATATTTATTGACAGCCTAACACATACAAGGCATGCGACTCAGAGCTGTGGCTACGCGGTGAGCAAAGCAGACCTAGTCCTGCCCTGCTGGAGCATACTGTGTGTGTAATTTAACAGGAGAAAGTGCTCATTAAATGTTAGCCAATACTAGCAGTAATAGTAATACTGATTACTTGAAATGAAATCAGTCTGCTCTTTGTTGAATCCGAGTGTGATTTTGTGGCCTAATGGAGGGGAGATTCCCAACCATTAGACTAGGACATTTTTATTAGTAGGGCCTCAGATGTTTTGCTGCTGTGAAGCTCTTCTTTGTGGTACCTGCTTCTCTCTGGCTTTTGTTGGATATTCCAGCCATAAAGAGGGGGACACTGCCATAGAGTTTGCTCAGTCCGTGCCAGCCCCAATCCCACCCACAATATTAAGGTTGTAAGAAAGAAAAAGATAAACAAGGATTCATGGAATATCACCTTAATTTGACATCTGAGGCATTACACTGGCAGATTTTCACATGCCAACAAGTAATTTACATTCACTGCGTGAGTGTCTATAATCAAGTCTAGCAATTGCTTTTTTCACCCTGATCATTAGCCTTGTATCTCAGAAGTGAGTTATTTTACATGAAAAGATTCTTCTGGACAAAAGATCTTAGCTCTGCACTTTTACACTCGGCCATTAAAAAGATCACTCAGGGTGGCTGAGTCTGTTTTAAGAATTCCTTATAGACGTACAGTCAGGATCAAATGAGGATTTATGTAGTTCATTTCTCAAAGGTCTGCATTATACAGCTCTCGTGTACTTTGCTGCTTGGGTACCAAATCCGCTATGAGAGTAGCTAGACATGCCGTCTAAGTGGATTTGCTCAATTGATCACAGCATAATTGTAGAGCTAATGGAGGAGGTTGAGTAAGGGCAGGTACTGAAAAGTTGGACGCTTATGTGAAGTGTAGGTTCTAAAGCATCAACTCCACAAATAAAAGAGTTTCTAGAAGAAAGCACTCTATTTTATGCTGACAGAGCTCTCTGCGTCTGTACCAGTCCTTCCTTTATCAACACATATTTATAGAATATGTGTTGTCATGGCTAAGGATTTTTAAAGGCGTATGCTGGTGATGTACACAGAACGTACTAGCTCTCTATGTGACCTTGGACAAGCCATTAGCATCTTTGGCCATGTCCCTTGTAGACAGTCTCATCTGAAAAATGAGAAGCTGGACTAGACAAGGAATTGGTCTGGATAGTTAGCCATGGACCCAGAGTTAAAAGCTGTGGAATCGGAACCCTGCCTGGTAACATGACTTGAAGCCATTTACTTAACTTCTCTAGTCTCTGTGTCCTCTCTGATAAAAGGAGAATACCTGTGCTGCAGTATTTTAATGAGTAATATCAAAAGAGAAAGTGCTTTGGGCTTCCCTGGTGGCGCAGTGGTTGAGAGTCCGCCTGCCGATGCAAGGGACACGGGTTCGTGCCCCGGTCCGGGAAGATCCCACATGCTGCGGAGCAGCTAGGCCCGTGAGCCATGGCCGCTGAGCCTGCGTGTCCGGAGCCTGTGCTCCACGATGGGAGAGGCCACAACAGTGAGAGGCCCGCGTACCGCAAAAAAAAAAAAAGAGAGAGAGAGAAAGTGCTTTTAAACCTAGAGAACTATACAGATGTCAATAATTATGTGAATTATTTCTATGATCTCTTCTAGTCTAAGAGGCTGTAAATGGGAGATAGTTCAGTGACAGTGAAATCTGTCCACTGCCAGAGATTTAGAAGGCTAGTTATAGAATCAGAGTATCCCTGTCAACTCCTTTCAAGTTGTATAACTTTAGGCAAGGTAACCCTTCTGTGCCTCAGTTTCCTTATCTGTAAAGTAAGGATTTTAATAGGACTTGCCTCATAGGTTTGAAATGAGGATTAAATGAGACCATGTGTAAGTCCTGGCATGGCACCTGACACATGGTAAGACAGGATAATTCTTAGCCACTTCTCGTTATTCACTCCATTATTGATACATGACTAATGGAGGTTAAATTTCCTTTTCTATTTAGTTTTTATTTTCAACTGTGGCAAAATGCTTAGAACATAAAATTTATCATTTTAACCAATTTTTAAATTTTTATTTATTTATTTATTTTGGCTGCGCTGGGTGTTAGTTGTGGCATGAGGGATTTTTAGTTGCGGCGTGTGGGATCTTATAGTTGCCTCGTGTGAACTCTTAGTTGTGACATGCATGTGGGATCTAGTTCCCTGACCAGGGATCAAACTGGGGCTCCCTGCGTTGGGGGCATGGAGTCTTACCCACTGGACCACCACGGAGTTCCCATTTTAACCATTTTTAAGTGTACCACTCTGTGAAATGCTTTCACACTGTTGTGCAACCGTCACCATCATTCATCTCCAGGATTCTTCATCTTGCAAAACTAAAGCTCTTTATCCATTGAACAACAACTCCCCATCTCTCCAGTGCCTGAAACCACCCTTCTACTTTCAGTCTCTGCACATCACTATTCTAGATAATTCATACCAGTATTTTTCCTTTTGTGACTGGCTTATTTCACTTAGCATAATGTCCTCAAAGTTCACCCATGTTGTAGCATTTGTCAGAACTCCCTTACTGATTAATTAAGGCTGAACAATACTCCATCGTATGTATGTAACGCATTTTGTTTATCCATTCATCTGTCCATGGACACTTGGGTTTCTTCCACCTTTTGGCTGTTGTGAATAATGCTGCTATGAATATGAGTGTACAAATATCTCTTTTGATATTATTTTTAATATATAAAGATCATGGTCCATCATGTATAACTGTGTAACACCAGTGACTTAGATCAGTATAGACCACGTGACTCAAGACCTGTGGTGTTAAACTCTCACGAAGGTGGCAAATTGATGCTGCAGCTCCATGAAATGCTGGGAGCAAAGTCAGTGTCCTGAACAGTGGGAATAAGGGACAACGCTCTTTCCCCATTGCCTGGTCAAGCCTGCTCTGTGGGCTGGTTCATTCCTTGCACTTGGAATAAATTTATGGTAGATTGCTCTCGCTCCCAGTTAATATCTGGTTCCTTTAAAATATTTTTTAAAACATTCCTCTAGTCACTTTGGTCACAAAAGTAGTCTGATTTTATTAAAAGGATATGGGTCCAGTCTCCTGAAAACTCCAAATTGCATTCAAATGGAAGCTTCACCCTGCCTTCCTGGGTCTGCCTCTGGGCGACAGTGGGAGGGGGAAGGTGGCTGCTTCTCTGACCCCCCTCACCTTGCACTTAGGTCGACTCTGGCCCCTCCAGGGTTGAAGGTTGGCCATTCGATGGTACCAGTCTGGCCTCTTCCACACTCTTGGCAGAAGACCTGTGGGCTGTATATCTCCCTTTCAGAAAATCCCGCTGCTGGTTCTACACCTGGTCTCCGGGTACCGCAGCTCCGGGTACCTTCGACCTTCGACCTCTGACCTACCACCAGTGGAAATGCAGTTACATCTCTCGCACAACCCTGTCATGGGCTGTTTCTTTTCAGCTCATGGACATTTTTCATACCCCAGTCCACCCCTGTGTCCCTGATGGCAGTGTCACTCTTGATTCTTTCCAGTTGTTCTGCTACAGCCTCACTCACTAGCTCCAGACAAGGGGCAGCAGCTCTGCCTCCTTCCCACTGGAGGCGTGGAGTGGGACTGGCACATCCATAACTTTCTTTGAAGAAATCCTTCCCCAGGATTTCTTGTCAACCCCTTTCTTTGAAAGGTATCCCTTGGACTAAGGGATGCAAAGTGTATTTTCAAACAATTCCTTGGCACGTGCTGCTAGGTCTAGCATCATCCTTTAGCATGGGAGCAATTGACATGGTTTTGGGGTGTCAGGCAAAAGACCCCCATTTTAACATCCTTCTACAGAAGTTAAATGCAGTAGTACAGGTTTGTCTGAAGTCTGAGTATGAATTTATGTCCATAGAAAAGTCGTTGTATGTAGGAGACTATCTCTTTTTTTTTTTTTTTTTTTTTTTGCGGTACGCGGGCCTCTCACCGCCGTGGCCCCTCCCGTTGCGGAGCACGGGCTCCGGACGCGCAGGCTCAGCGGCCACGGCTCACGCGCCCAGCCGCTCCGCGGCACGTGGGATCTCCCCACACCGGGGCACGAACCCGCGTCCCCTGCATCGGCAGGCGGACTCTCAACCACTGCGCCACCAGGGAAGCCCGACTGTCTCTCTTAAGATACAAAAATGCTCAAACTCAAAAAGATTGGTAATTTGGATTACATTTTAAAAATAAATTATTCATGATAAAAGATACAAGATTAAAAAGGCATGTGACAGATTGGAAGGAAATATTTTCAAAGATAACAGACAAATGGCCAGGCTTCAGAATAGATAAACCGCCATGGACAACAGACTGATTTTTTGTAGAAACAGGGACTTCCCCTGGTGGTGCAGTGGTTAAGGATCCACCTGCCAATGCAGGGGACACGCATTCGGTCCCTGGTCTGGGAAGATCCCACGTGTGATGGGAAACTATTAGAGGTCATGCCCCCCACCCCAATCTCATTTCTCTGCCCTTCCCACTAGAAGTGCCCCCCATCCTGGGTTTGGGGTGTTGATGCTCAGGTTTTTCGTTATTGCAGCTAATTTACGTATATTCTTTGGTATATATCAACGATTTTCATAAACTTCTTTAAAACTTAGGAGTAGGACCTCTTAATTACAGGTCACCAAATTTTACAACCCGATCTTCCAATGCATGAGTGGAATTCATATTTCGAATAATATTAAGTGAGACTAATTTGGGTGGGGGGGTATTCATTTTGATTCCAGTATGGTTTATTGGTCACTTTCTGCTATAATTCTGAAAATCCAGGTAATGGAGAGTAGCCACACGAATTAGATTGCAGGCTTCAGCCGCCTGGATTTGAATTGCTCTCTGCTGTGTGCCCACTGTGACCTTAGGTAGGTCGAGTAACCTCCCCGAATCTTGGTTTCTCCTTACCTAACTCAAGGCTTGTTTTCAGGGCTCAGTGCAGTAATGCTGGAAGAGCACAGACCCTGGTGACTCTGGCCCAAACAGAACAGTGGACGCCAGCTGCTGTTACCTCATTAAGATGCTAACGATCTTTACTTTTAAGATAAACCTGCACAAATACTAGTGCTTTCTTTCAAGTGAAGAATATCTGTGTTCTGACAATGGAAAACACTACTGCTTGTTCCCTTCTCAGACAAAGGCGTTTAGGACCATTATCCATAGAAGGGATCTGAGATTCTGAGCGGATCTGATGACTCCTTTGGGTTAAGGGAATCCTTCTGGAAATATGGGGATCCTTCTGGAATCCTCTGGAAATGCTGTGTAGTTACCAGGGAGAAAGCAGAATGCCCTGGAACCCAGCAAACTCACAGGTGCATGATATCCAGTACATTCCCCTCTTTAAATTTCAAAGTCTTACTTGCTCACTACTGAAATAACAGGAAAAAGATTTTAGAATTTGCAAAAGTAATGTGGTGTTGTATCTTCTCTAACCAGTTGCATCTGGCAACTATGAATATACCACCACTTCTCCGTTCTCTTGTCAACAGATATTTAGGTTGTTTCCAGTTGTTGTGTTATTATAAACGGTAAATGTTGTGATGAGCAGACATTCTTGCTCTTATCTCCTGGTACGCTTGTGCAAGAGTTTTACCCTAGGAAAGGATTAAATATGCTGGTAACATCCTACATGTGAATAACATAAAACAAGAATCTTCCCTTGTTAAAAGCCTCTCCCCCTCCTCCAGCTACTCCTTCCTCTGTAGGCTCCTTTGCTGAAGCATCGTGCCGGTGCCTGGGCTCATCCTCAGATCCTTTCTCTTGCTGCCCTATACTTTCACCCTAGGACGTGACTGACCATCTCCACACGTAGCCAGGACCTTTCCTTGACCACCATTTATCCAGATGCCTCCTCACACTTAAAAATTTCTAAGCCATATTTTTGATTCTGTTTCCATAGGTCCCAATCCTGCTTCCCCGTCTCAGTTGATGACAGTTTCATTCTTCTGGATGCTTTTGTCAAAGGGCTTGAAATCATTCTTCCTTCCTCTTTTTTATTCACACCCCAAACCCAGTCCATCAGAATGGATGTGACCCAACCACACCTGGCACATGGCTGCTCCACCTGGTTCAGGTCACCACCATCTCTCTCCTGGGCTTTGTGACAGCCACCCCTCACCCCTCCCTGACCACAGAGTCTGTTTCCATAATGCCACCAGAGTAGTCCTGTTGAAGCCTAAGTCACACTCCATCCTGACTCTGCTAAGACCATCCAGTTTTGTATCTTTCAGAATAAACCCAAACATAATCTCTTCCACCATCTGCCCCTCTGATCTCATCTCCTGCCCTGCCTTTCCCCCAGTTTGCTGAGCATCTGGCATGGGTGCCCCCCGCCGCCTTCCACATCAGGGCCTTTGCACGTGCTGTTCTCACTCTCAAAGCTCTCTCATAACTACATGGTTTGCTCCCTTGCCTCACTCAAGTCTCTGCTTATGTGTCAGGGAGGCCTTCTGCGTGCATTCTAGCTGAAAGAGCACCCGCCACCGCCCCCCCAGCACCCCCATCCTCTGTGCTGCTCCACTAGACATGCAGGCATTTGTGTGAACACGGTCTGTCTCTCCACTGAATGTAAATCCTTTAAGGCACTGGGACTTTGGCCCTTTTGTTCACTGCTATATTCTGAGCTTCTGAGTAAATATCTAATAAATGACTCCCCAATTCAAAGAACTCCATGGAGGTGGGGAGCATGCATTAATTTTCCACCTCAGAATTATAAGAATTACAAACTTGCATTCTAAGGACACCCCTGATTCAAATACCAGTTCTGTTCCTTATCAGCTGTGACTTTGAATGAGTTATGTAGCCCAGTGTGTTCTCAAACTCAGCATAGCCATTCCCTCTTTTTATACCAAACACTTGACTATCGTAAATAAAACTCAGGTACTATAACCTTCTACAGGTAATTTCAAAACACAATGTAATGTGTTAGTTGTGATATAAAGGTATTTTATGGTAACATGATACGTATTTCATATGTATTCATTAGGAGAACTACTTCAACTACACTAAAAGATATTTTGAGTAGTGCTTGCACATGCACAAGAATTCGTTCACAGGACGGCCACAAGTGCGGAAGGATTAGGCGTGTTTCGGCAACTCAGATGTCACAAGTGGTTATTGGCGTTGGTGATGCGATTTTCTGCAAAAGTGAACATCTCTTGGCAAAGTTCCAAAGAAAACAAAGTTAGCCTTCCTTCAATTTGCACTCTTGTTTGCATTCCTTAAAAATGATAGCTATTGATAGCTTGATTTGGAGTTTTTATGTAAAACAGATTGCGGGGAGGGCTCCAAGTTCCTATAATCATAATCAGGTTTTCCAGCTACGAGAGTGGAAGGAAAATCAGGTGGGGCAGGGGACAAATATTTTGTGGGACTGTCCTGCACGAGGCAAGGTCTCCAGTATCCTGGCCCCGCCCACATCTTGAGGACATCCTGCTGTGTGCTGGACATCCTGCTGGGGACTTTCTCTGTGTTTTATGTATATGTTAACATGTCTTATACCAACCCTAGGAGGCAGTTGCCATAAAACACCCCATTTTACAGGTGAAGAAACTGAGTTAGTAGCTGCCCACAGGCTAACAGCTAGTGCAAGGGGGGAGCAGAGATTTGAGTCTAAGCCCCGGCACCGAGCCTTTGCTCTTAGCACTGTGCTTTACTGCTTCCTAAATCGTGCACTTTCATTCTGTATCACCATTATCACATAGCCCTATGCTTAGCACGTGACCAGCACTAAATAAATTTTTTTTTTTTTTTTTTTTTTTTGCGGTACGCGGGCCTCTCACTCTTGCGGCCTCTCCCGCTGTGGAGCACAGGCTCCGGACGCGCAGGCTCATGTGGAGCACAGGCGCCGGACGCGCAGGCCCAGCGGCCATGGCTCACGGGCCCAGCCGCTCCGCGGCATATGGGATCTTCCCGGACCGGGGCACGAACCCGCGTCCCCTGCATCAGCAGGCGGCCTCTCAACCACTGCGCCACCAGGGAAGCCCTATAAATGTTTTTTTTTTTAATGAAAAGTTAATAATACACATCACTTTACAGAATAACTTATCTACTGGTAAACATGTCTGAATTTCCTCTAGACTTTTTATGGTAAACATTGGCATATTTGCCGGGTGGTTTTTTTGAGGCAATAATTCATTAATTAAAAGAGTAGTTAAATAAGAAGAGTAAACAGTTTTGAAAGGAGTTTTGAACTTTAGGAATGTCTAACCTGACCTTGACTGTTCCTTTGTGTGCCACAAAATGCAACTTTATTTTCACTGAGTTATCTAGCCTATCCCTACTTAGGATTTATGCGTATTCTAAATAATGTGCTCGTAATGTAGTTCTGCTTACCATCATAAAACATGGAGTTAAAATAAGACCCCTGTCAAAACACTGTCTTGCAGGGATTAGTGCTGTGAAAGTTAACATAAAATGATTTTTAAATGCATAGGCTTTTTGAAGATTAAAAATGAAAATATCCACTATGCAGTGACTTTAATATCCACTATGCAATGACTTTAAATTTATATTGTTTGACTACTATCTTACCCCATCTTGGCTGTGAACTTTCAGCCTGAGGATGCTGAAGCGTCCAACTACCCTTACTTAATGTATAAATTGTAGTTTAGAAAATTGCAGTTATATGAGGTTGTTCTTAAGCTTTTAGCGATGTTTGATATAATTACAATATTGCGCTGTTCTCATGCAAAGAAAACCTAGTAGAACTTTGAGTCAGGAATGTAAGGAAGCTGAATGTCACTAAATGAGTAGTGTATTCTTGTGTGGAACTTTTTATATCTTTCTGGGGGAGGGGAGAGAAAATTGGATTTTTAGGGCTTTCTAAAAGTCTCAACCTCTTGCTAGCTTCAACCATAAATGTTCTTTTAGCCATTAATGTTTTGATGTAAGTAACGTAAAGTTTAAAAACTACCTGAAGTTTAAAAGAACTATGTCAAGTTACAAAGTGCTTGGTTATCCAGTTCAAAATAAAGCAGAGTAAAGAAATAACTGTTTACTTGAAGAAAGAGGTATCTCAATGGAATGATAAAGACCTCATGCAACAGAAGAATTTAAACAGATTTGAAAAACAGAAACTAACAATCAGCATCGTATTAAATATTGAAGTCCTAAATGTACGCGAATGTATTCAGGCTATGACAAGAATACTTACGATGATCACCATCATTATTCATCATTATTCTGCAAGTATTAGCCAATGTAATAAAACAAGAACAATACAAAAGTATAAATATTAGGAAGTGAAAAAATTTCCACTATTTCTATACAGTATGATTGTATAATAGAGAGTTCAGGAAATTTATTTTAAGTAAATTGGTTGGTTGGTTATTTGGATGCAATGTAAGTATGTAATAGTTTTTCTTTATATCAGCAATAAATAGATACTGTAAAAGGGGAAACATCCTATTTATATGTGTCCCCAAACTATAAAATACCTAGGGATAAATTTAACAAGAAACGAGCATCTAGAAAGAAAACCATAAAATGTTATTGAAAGACACAAAGCAGGACTCTTGAGTCTGAATCGTTGGTGAGACATACGCCATGTTCATTTCTTTTTTTTTTTTTTTTTTAAATTTTTATTGGCATATAGTTGCTCTACAATCTTGTGTTAGTTTCTCCCGTACAGCAAAGTGACTCAAATATATATATACATGTATATATATATACATATATCCCCTCTTTTGGATTTCCTTCACATTTAGGTTACCACAGAGCATTGAGTAGAGCTCCCTGTGCTATACAGTAGGTTCTCATTCGTTATCTATTTTATACATAGTATCAATAGTGTGTATATGTCAATCCCAATCTCCCACTTCATCCCACCCCCCCTTTTCCCTATCGTCTATACCAATTTTTCAGATTCCGCATATACATGTTAATATATGATATTTCTTTTTCTCTTTCTGACTTACTTCACTTCTGTATGACAGTCTCTAGGTCCATCCACGTCTCCACAAATGACCCAATTTCGTTCCTTTTTATGGCTGAGTAATATTCCATTGTATATATGTGCCACATCTTCTTTATCCATTCATCTGTCGATGGACACTTCGGTTGCTTCCATGTCCTGGCTATTGTAAATAATACTGCAGTTAACATTGGGGTGCATGTGTCTTTTTGAATTATGGTTTTCTATGGGTATATGCCCAGTGGTGGGACTGCTGGGTCACATGGTAGTTCTATTTTTAGTTTTTTAAGTAACTTCCATACTGTTCTCCATAGTGGCTGAATCAATTTATTTCTTTTCTCCACACCCTCTCCAGCATTTATTGTCTGTCGATCTTGTGATGATGGCCGTTCTGACCGGTGTGAGGTGATAGCTCATGGTAGTTTTGATTTACATTTCTCTAATGATTAGTGATGTTGAACATCCTTTCATGTGTTTGTTGGCAATCTGTATATCTTCTTTGGGGAAATGTCTATTTAAGTCTTCTGCCCATTTTTGGATTGGGTTGTTTGTTTTTTTGATATTGAGCTGCAGGAGCTGCTTGTATATTTTGGAGGTTAATCCTTTGTCAGTTGCTTTGTTTGCAAATATTTTCTCCCATTCTGAGTGTTGTCATTTTGTCTTGTTTATGGTTTCCTTTGCTGTGCAAAAGCTTTTAAGTTTAACTAGGTCCCATTTGTTTATTTTTGTTTTTATTGTCATTACTCTAGGAGGTGGGTCAAAAAGGATCTTGCTTTGATTTATATTATAGAGTGTTCTGCCTATGTTTTCCTCTAAGAGATTTATACTGTCTGGCCTTACATTTATGTCTTTAATCCATTTTGAGTTTATTTTTCTGTATGGTGTTAAGGAGTGTCTAGTTTCATTCTTTTACATGTAGCTGTGCAGTTTTCCCAGCACCACTTACTGAAGAGGCTGTCTTTGCTCCATTGAATATTCTGGCCTCTTTTGTCACATATTAGGTGACCATATGTGCGTGGGTTTATCTCTGGGGTTTCTATTCTGTTCCATTGGTCTATATTTCTGTTTTTGTGCCAGTACCATACTGTCTTGATTACTGTAGCCCTGTAATATAGTCTGAAGTCAGGGAGCCTGATTCTTCCAGCGCTGTTTTTTTTTTTTTCTTTTCTCCAGATTGCTTTTGCTATTCAAGGTCTTTTGTGTTTCCATACAAATTGTAAAATTTTTTGTTCTAGTTCTGTGAAAAATGTCATTGGTAATTTGATGGGGATTGCACTGAATCTGTAGATTGCTTTGGGTAGTGTAGTCATTTTCACAGTATTGATTCTTCCTATCCAAGAACATGATATATCTCTCCATCTGTTTGTGTCATCTTTGATTTCTTTCATCGGTATCTTATAGTTTTCTGCATACAGGTCTTTTGCCTCCTTAGGTAGGTTTATTCCTAGGTATTTTATTCTTTTTGTTGCAATGGTAAATTGGATTATTTCCTTAATTTCTCTTTCTGATCTTTCGTTGTTGTTAGTGTGTAGGAATGCACGAGATTTCTGTGTATTAATTTTTTATCCTGTGACTTTACTAAATTCATTGATTAGCTCTAGTAGTTTACTGGTGGCATCTTTAGTATTTTCTATGTAAAGTATCATGTCATCTGCAAACAGTGAGAGTTTTACTTCTTTGCCAATTTGGATTCCTTTTATTTCTTTTTCTTCTCTGATTTCCATGGCTAGGACTTCCAAAACTAAGTTGAATGAAAGTGGCGAGAGTGGACACCCTTGTCTTGTTCCTGATCTTAGAGGAAATGTTCTCAGTTTTTCACCATTGAGAATAATGTTTGCTGTGGGTTTGTCATATATGGACTTCATTCTGTTGAGGTAGGTTCCCTGTATTCTCACTTTCTGGAGAGTTTTTATCATAAATGGGTGTTGAATTTTGTCAAAAGCTTTTTCTGCATCTATTGAGATGATCATATGGTTTTTATTCTTCAACTTCTTAAAATGGTGTATCACATTGATTGATTTGCGTATATTGAA
>NC_041223.1:15297564-15309000 GCF_002837175.3 Physeter macrocephalus | reverse complement strand
TGTTTGCTAGTATTTTGTTGAGGATTTTTGCATCTATGTTCATCAGTGTTATTGGCCTGTAGTTTTCTTTTTTCGTGGTATCCTTGTCTGGTTTTGGTATCAGGGTGATGGTGGCCTCGTAGAATGAGTCTGGGAGTGTTCCTGCCTCTGCAATTTTTTGGAAGAGTTTGAGAAGGATTGGTGTTAGCTCTTCTCTGAATGTTTGATAGAATTCGCCTGTGAAGCCATCTGGTCCTGGACTTTTGTTTGTTGGAAGATTTAATCATAGTTTCAGTTTCATTACTTGTGATTTGTCTGTTCATATTTTCTATTTCTTCCAGGTTCAGTCTTGGAAGGTTGTACCTTTCTAAGAATTTGTCCATATCTTCCAGGTTGTCCATTTTATTTGCATATAGTTGCTTGTAGTAATCTCTTATGATCCTTTGTATTTTTGTGGTTTCAGTTGTAACTTCTTTTTCATTTCTAATTTTATTGATTTGAGTCCTCTCCCTTTTTTCTTGATGAGTCTGGCTAAAGGTTTATCAATTTTGTTTATCTTCTCATCTCAAAGAGCCAGCTTTTATTTTTATTGATCTGTGCTGTTGTTGTTTTCATTTCTATTTCATTTATTTCTGCTCTGATCTTTATGATTTCTTTCCTTCTACTAACTTTGGGTTTTGTTTGTTCTTCTTTCTCTAGTTGCTTTGAGTGTAAGGTTAGGTTGTTTATTTGAGATTTTTCTTGTTTCTTGAGGTAGGATTGTATTGCTATATACTTCCCTATTAGAACTGCTTTTGCTGCATCTCATAGATTTTGGGTTGTTGTGTTTTCATAGACATATGCCATGTTCTTTCTTTTAAGTATCTTTTAAAAAATTATTATTAATTAATTAATTTTTTAATATTTATTTTTGGCCGTGTTGGGTCTTCGCGTCTGTGCGAGGGCTTTCTCCAGTTGCAGCGAGCAGGGGCCACTCTTCATCGCGGTGCGCGGGCCTCTCACTGTCGCGGCCTCTCCCATTGCGGAGCACAGCCTCCAGACGTGCAGTCTCAGCAGTTGTGGCTCAC
This sequence comes from Physeter macrocephalus, assembly GCF_002837175.3. NCBI lineage: Eukaryota > Metazoa > Chordata > Mammalia > Artiodactyla > Physeteridae > Physeter > Physeter macrocephalus. Next base: position 15,307,954 of record NC_041223.1, on the reverse strand, counting down.
AGACCTAGCCGCTCCGCAGCATGTGGGATCCTCCCAGACCAGGGCACGAACCCGTGTCCCCTGGACTGGCAGGCAGATTCCCAACCACTGCGCCACCAGGGAAGCCCTATGCCATGTTCTTGAATGGGAATAGTCTGTGTTAATCATCATTCCTCTGTCAAACTAACATGTAAATTACTATAAAATTACTGTGCTATATATCATACCATATTATGGTATAGATCAGTAATTATGTTGAGGAAGGAAAAAATTTCCCTCTACCCTTGCAGGTTTTTCTGGCTGGCCTAATAATTACATTGACATGAGACAGATTAACAGGAGAAAAACCAAATTTAATCAGGTACGTACAGGGAATCAGAACATGAGAGATTCCAAAGACAGTCAGGTAAAATGACGTATAAATGTCATCCTGGACTAAGGAGAAGGGTGTAGAGTCTGGGACTTCATAGGTTATGAAGGCAATTCACAGGAAGATGAAAAAGCAAATGTTTGGTAAACAAATATTTCCTTGATTATGCAGAGACAGTGGGACACAAAGAGGACTTTGATCTCCAGGCCCTGCCGAGTACCCCCCCACCTACACCTGACCCACATCCTTTGTAGGTATCTCTGGTGAACGTGCTGTTCCTAGATCAAGCCCTTTATCTAAATTCTTTCAGGCAGTGAAGGAGGAAGTAAAAAGAAAGAATTCCTGAGTCTTCTGTTTCTTAAGAATAATCAACATAAAATAATCCTTATGTCAAAGAGACACATTTTGGGGTGGAAAGTTTTGCTCTCCTATGGTTACCGTAAAAATAGAGGAAGATGAGCTTCATAGTTAAATCAAGAGCAACATTTGTTTAGATTCTAAAAGAATAAATGATGAGGATAGACAAAAAAAAATTAAAGAACAATGATGGATGATTTACCTAACTCTAGATATTGAAACAAGATAATACTGCCATAACAATAAAGAGGAATAAACAAAGAAAAGTGATATCAAAGGAATACCTGAGTGTCCTTAATTAGACTTACTCCATTATATGTAGATGTTAATAATTTGATAAAGATAACATTTCAAATCAGTGGCCAACAGATGTATCACTGATTAAATGATGTTCAGACATTTGACTATTAATTTTTTTTTTTTCCATCCAGCCACACTAATCTTCTTGCTATTCCCCAAACACACTAGGTGCTTCCACCTCAGGATCTCTGCACTGGCTCTTCTCTCTGCCTGGAGCACTCTTTTTTTTTTGGCTGCCCCACAGCATGCTGGATCTTAGTTCCCCGACCGGGGATCAAACCCGTGCCCCCTGCAGTGGAAGTGTGGAGTCTTAACCACTGGACGGCCAGGGAAGTCCCCTGACTATTAATTTTTAAACATAAACTTTAGAGTCCTTCATCACAATTTATTCTGAATAAAGATGGATTAAATTTTAACATGAATGTTAAAACATAAAGCTTTAAGAAAAAAAGTGAAAAGTATGGTATTATTGGTGTAACATCAAGGTTATTAAAAAGAATAGATGTATATAGAACATGGAAAGACGTTCACAATACATAAAGTAAAAGAAATTTTGCTGCCGAACAATATTTATGATGTATTTCTTGCATTTTAAAATTATGAAATAAATATATACTTGCAATGAAAAGGTATGAAAGAAGTATGTCAAATGATTACTTTTATTCATCTGTGGGAAATGGGGTCATAGTGACCTTCACTGTATTCTTTATGTATTTTGGTATTCTTGAAATTTTTACAATTAGTGTGCATTACTTTTGTGATTTTTTTTAAAAAAGGAAAAATTGATTTAAAATCTGAAGTTATTTGACACGCAGAGTTAGGGAGAAATGGTTTTTAGGCAGAGTGCACAGAACAAACAAATGTGGATGGGAAAGAGTTGGTGGGTTCTGAGGATAGTTTAGCTGGAGTATAAGACGTGGCAGAGATGAATTTCATGGTTAGATCAGGCCATTTGGAGGGGAACAAATGCTGATCTGAAATGTTATGCTTTCAATTACTGGTAGAGATAAATGGACAGTTCTTCAATAGTGCTTCCATTAAGACTCCCTTGAGAAGATGGCGTTTGAGGTAGGTTTTGAAAAAAGTTTAATATCTAATCCGGTAAAGGGGGACAGAGGGGAGAAAGGTCAGTATGTGTTCAAGGAATCACCAAGAGTTCATCCAGCTCAGCGATATGCCAGAGAAAACAGACTGGACGTATACTTTCAACGTCCTTAAAGGTCATGGAGAAGAGCATACAGTTTCTGATCCATGAGAACTTCCGGAATGATTTTGTAGTGTTACTGTTATCAGGACTCCACTGGAAGATGGGGTTTCTTTCCAAACTACCCCTTTCCCATCAGGTAAGACAGTCCACCTTCCTGAAGAGAATGAGTGAGGGGAAGGAGAGGCCAAAGGGTTAGCTAATTGGCCCCTTCCCCAGGAAAGTACTCGGTTAGCAGTTACAGATGTGGGTGCTTCACAGCCAGCAGCACTACTTCTGGGTACTTCCACAAGGTAGGAGCTCAGAAATACAATGTTGAGTGAAAAAGGAGCTAGTGGAATTGTAAATACAGTCTCACACACTTAAAAAACATACAAACAGCACTGTATTTTGTTTATGCCTTTGGGCATGTGCAGAAGAATGAAAACATGACCCACATAAGCACCAAGTTAATAAGACTTGCTGACTGTGAGAGGAAGGGAAGGAGCTGAACTGGTACCCGTGCATGAGGATATAGCCTTCAGCTCTATCTGTGCTGTGTTACTTCTTTGTAAAAGGAAAATAAGCAGTTGTGGCAAAATGTTAATGTTTGTTATTTATGCAAGGCTGGGGAGGAATATAGGTTGGAATTTAGGAGACAGGCTGAGGCTAGAGGCGTAGCTTGACAGTTGTCGTTAGTATGTGGTCAAGTCTTTACTTTTTTTAGAGCTAAATCTGGATGCTAACAGTCATGTTTAGTGGGTCAGGGCCTTTATGTTACTTTCTAGCAGGAGTGATGGTTGTATATAGCCATCCATGCTCTTCCATTTCCCTTGATAATGGGAATGGTAGAGATGTGGACAGTAGATGACCTGAGGGATCAGACAGCCTGAGCCCCGGCGAGACTTTCTCTCTACAAACTCAATGGGAAGAAGTGAAGAGATTTCTCCGAGGTTGCCCTTGTAGCCTGCTGTCCAGAGGCAGTGAGGATGGCTTATTCATCCACTAAAAACTCCTTCTTCCCCACTGAGATGTTCAGTTATGTCCTAAAGAATGAGGGTTTTTTTTAATTTTTATTTTTCATATATTCAAGTGTTTATGCACGCAGACATACTGAATTTTAGACAAACCAGTGACATGAGTACCTTCTTTTGATTACCCCCCACCCCAGCCCACCTCAGTCTTGTTTAGTCCTTTTTTGTTTGTTTTATAAAAGTGCATGAATGTTTTGGTCGACTGGATTGTTTTTACTTTTTAGGGTCAGGCAATAGTTTAATAATAAATTCTAAAAATATTTAAAACAACTATGAAAATAGGTTTTTTTTGCCTTCAAAGAACACTTCTTTGTTTAGCACATACACAGAGGAGATAGAATTTCGAGTGGGAACAGTTCTTAAAGTCAGATGAACAGGAAACCCTCTTGAGACCTACTGTGTGTCCTCTTCTACTGCAAACTGACATACCGCTTTCTGCTCTCTTGATTTAAATCTGTGTCTGGAGCTTTCGATTAGACCCTCTCACTTACCTTCAGTGGCATAGCTTTGGGGCATCTATCAAAGAGTTACAGCCACTCTCAGCCTCAGAAATTTTAGCTTTTTCATCAGCAAAACTTTGAGCAAATCTCACATCTTTTCTAAATTAGAAATGTAACCTTGTCTTTACTCCCAGTTACTGTTGTGCAGAGAAAGAAAACACTGTATAACATTCAAATTATGTGCAAACTGAAATGATAGAAATGAAAAATGCTGTCACGTTTCTAAGTAGGCTTTATTTTCACAAAGGAATCAGCTAGGATTAGGTTCACCCACACATAACAGCAATAGTGAAAAAAGTGGCCCAAAGCAAATATAAGTTTATTTCTCTGCCATGTAAAAGAAATCCAGGGTAGACAGTCTCGACTGGTGTGTCATCTACTCAGTCATCAGGGTTTGCCTAGTAGCCCAGGATGGTTGCACAGGCCCCAGCCATCACATCTGTAACCCAGCTAGCAGGAAGGAGAATGAAAGGCATATCACCTTTTCCAGAGCCTTACTGGAAGTCATACAACACTTGTTTACATCTCATTAACAACCTTGGTCTTATAGCCATACCTAGCTGCAAGAGAAGCTAAGACATTTTCTGATTCTGTATGGGCTCCTTTAAATAGAAAGGTGGGGTTAGCATGACACAGTTCAAGAGGTTTTCCCAGACTCAGAATCAAGTTAATGCCAAGTCATCCGTGTCACTATACCTCACTCTCTCTCTTTTATGTGTGTGTGTGTGTGTGTGTGTGTGTGTTTGCGTGTGTGAGACAATATCTGCCAGGGTTTAGAGAGAGGAGACCTTTGACTTCTTTGACTTCTCTACACAAACATACTTAGGATTATCTTCTAAATCAGCCAAACCGACAGGCCCACTTTCATTCTTAAGTAAATCAAAGATCAGTTTTTTTCTTGTGTGATACAAATAATCATATTTCTATTATTGGTACTTAACCCAAGTTGGACCCCACTTCTAGATATAAGGCCAGTCTGGGGACATACCAAGAGCAGGAGAAAGAAACAGGGGTGGCAAGGCAAATGAGGTTTTGTTCTTTGTTTATACAAAATAAGAATGATACCGAACTTTAGTATCAACTCCTTCTGCACGTAGGGATGGGGTAGAGGTGCATGAGAATTATTCCTGACGCTTTGTTACCTTTCCCTTATAAACTGTGTTTATTTAGACATCTCAAGGGCATGTTCCGTGGTCAACAGTACAGAGAGATTCAAGGATGTAAATAGCAGCGAAAACGGTTAAAAGTGCCTGATATATTTTCTCCTTCATATCAGATTTTCCAGTAATCAGTAATATGTTTCTACTCATATATATTCATTTTATAGACGGAAAGGATTATTTTTTAAATAAGCCAAGGAAAAAATATGCTCATCCCTCCTTTCGGGGCAATTATCTTTACTTTGAGTTTTTTAGACTTGTACGTAGGAATCACTGGCCTTTTCAGTGAGTCGTCATTTGTTCTGTTAAATCGAATCCTTTTAAGATCTTGTACCACTGGACAGGCAGGGGGGCTTGTCACTAGCAAAGTGACCAGGTCAGACACACTGAAGAAAACATGGTAAGAAGGACCGTGGAGACCATTTCTGCCCAAAAGAGCCACTGGATCAGTGAGAGTAACATTGCATCTGTGCCCCTAAGTGTACTGGTAATGGCTGATGACACTGAGGCCAGGGTCGTCCTTCCTTTGAGCTACCTGTGCCATTTGTCCCAGTGCTGAGCAGAGTGGGACCAGGTCTGGATTATCATTAAATTGATCTTGTGAGAAACCAGTGGGGCTAGACGTGACTGTAAAACCAGCCGGTCTGTCTCCCTTCCTAGATAAGAAATCTGCAGAGTCTGGGCCAGTGGCTCTTGGATGTTTTGACTGAAACCCAGAGCATAAAGTACACTTTATATCACAAAATGCATGTGCACACATGCACACACGCACACACAAATGGAATCAATGTCATATGAAACAAGACTACTTTCTCTTATCATATTTCATGTATCCTAATATTTCCTATCCTATTTCTTCTTTTTTTAAAAATTCTTGTTGCAACCCAGTAAATTGATTATGTAAAACACTAATGGGTCTCACTCTACCTTCAGTTCAAAAATTTCTGCCCTGCCTGCTTTTATTTAGTTAAATACGTTGTAGAATCTGCCAGCTTTCAAGTTCAGAATGTTTTCCTTCCGTCTTAGTTTCTTTTTCTATAATAGAAGTTGTCAGACTAGGAATGTTGGTAGATTTAATTTGTTTCCAAACTCAGGAATCTTGGTTTCTCTTGCTGGGTTTCTTGCAGTCGCAGAAGAAGCTAATATAGGTTTTTGGATGTTGTTTTTTTTCCCCTGGGAACCTTTGAGATAAAGCGTATTTACCTTTTGACGTTTATGCTTTTTTCCTCCTTGGCTTGGTTTTCATCAACTGCTCGATGAAAAATGTTCTATTTCATCTTTCCATTACTTTAGATTAAGGCATGTTGTTAGCAAAGACTTTCAGAATTTGTTTCAAGTTATTTTCCTAGTGTCCGGTTTCCAGGAGCTGCAAGAGAACAGCTCTGCCCCAAGCAGTCATCCAAAAATCCAGGCCCTTAGCCAGAACTTTGGGGTACCACAGTTTGCTAAAAATGGAACGGTTAAAACCTTGGTCAGAGCAATGACATTGTACAAGTGCTCATGATCTGTACAAGAAGTTGGCATCTTTGGATAATGAATTTATGAATTTAATTCAGTTGGATTTTTAATAGAGGAGGTAAAAGTAACATGTATAATTTAATTTTCATCTAAACATTTTTTTCAAAATCAGATTTCACTTTGGTCAAAATCATTTTACAAAACAAGATGTATAACGATGGGTTCAAATAACAGGAACCAGTGTCTGTACCTAATAAATTCTCTGGAAGAAGGAAATTCTGGATCCTGATACCAAAGTACATCTGAGTGGCATTACTGGTATTTTCAAAGTTTTTATTACTACCAAAAACAGATAGTTCATATGGACCTATGTCCTTTTTATACTTTCCTTATCGTCTCTTTCCTTTTCTCCTAATAAATCCCCTGTAACCTTCTCATGCTTCTATACGACTACCAAACTTCCCCTAATGTGTAAGCACTGCCATCACCAAAAAGGTAAGAAAGAGGAAAGGCACATGTTAATATTAATATTTTTTTTCTTTTTTAATTGGTTTCTTTTTCCTTTAAATCTCCTAGTATGTGCCCAGTTGAATCTGTATACTTGATGAAAATTTGACCCTAAGACATTTAATAAAACCGAAGAGCAGGGCTTCCCTGGTGGCGCAGTGGTTGAGAGTCCGCCTGCCGATGCAGGGGACGCGGGTTCGTGCCCCGGGCTGGGAAGATCTCACATGTTCAAGCCCTGGTCTGGGAAGATCTCACATGCGGCGGAGCGGCTGGGCCCGTGAGCCATGGCCGCTGAGCCTGCGCGTCCGGAGCCTGTGCTCCGCAATGGGAGAGGCCACAGCAGTGAGAGGCTCGCGTACCGCAAAAAAAAAAAAAAGAAAAAAAAAAACAAAAAAAAACCGAAGAGCAAAGACAAGTCTGAAAGAGCAGAAAGGATTTAATTTTTTTGTAGAATTTCATAGACTTAAGTTAGATCCTTAAAATTAATACGTTCTAAATCAAGTCCCCCCACCCTTTTTCTTTCCAGCGGTGGTAATAATACAGAGCTTCCCCTGTCATTTATTGATTCATCCTGGTTTACTTAGTCTCTTTCTAGTCATTGAAAAAATAATTGAAATCCTCTAAGGCCAGCAGCCTACCTTGAGCTTCAATATTCAGAGTTTATGTGCTTCTGTGACTCTGAACTCGGCTTGCCCTGAGTTTATCTGTAGACAGCTGCAGCGGAGTAGACATGTTTACACAGGGTAGAAAAAGGCAGTTTGAAGAGTCCAGTTTCCATTCCTTTAGCATTGTTCAGGAATTATAGCCCACAGTGCTTCAGAATGAAGCCTAGTCCGGCATCTACCTTACTTCTTCCTGTACAAAGGTTTTGTTTACATTTCTGATTTGTCGTGAGAAAGTTAAGTGCTAACTGAATGAAAGCTACGGTTTTATTTCTCCCTCTGTTTACTAGAAATTCTTTTGAGGATTAAGTTAGCAAAATCTGCCCTGTGCAGACATACTTCTTATCTCAACCTATTTTGAGCTAAACTGATTGCAAAGGCTAGTTCTTCTGTGAGACCTCTAACAGTCCATAAATTCAAGTTCGTGTCCCAGAGTAATGGGGACTCACTATGTTGTGTATTTGATATGTATGTTGGTTGCATGTATCATGGAGAGAAAAATTATTACCATTATAAAGTGGCTGTGAAATCTGAAAATTCTAATCTTCTGAGTACACATGGAGTAAACCCTTAATGACCCAGCAAGGTGGAAATTCAATTTGCTATGATAGTGACAATATTCAGGTGTCTCAAGTAGCCAGAAACTCAGGGACAAGTCTTGGTGCCTCAGTTCAACTCTATCCCAGAGCCTAAGGAGGGTTTTCCCCAGTGTTAAAGAAAAAACGAGAATTTCAGGTCTGAAGTATTTGTTGTCTTTTCTCCCACCGTGGTGTGCAGTTTGGAAAGGAAAACCCAAACAAGAGAGTTGGGGCTGGTCATTTCCCCAGCCAGTGCTGGAGGGTGGACGCCTGGCTTGGAGGAGGCTGGGAAGACCCATCTTGGGATCTGACTCATCCAGTGAAAGGTGGTGAAATACCCCCTGACTCCCAGAATACCATCTGGTTCTCAAGAGGCCAGATTGCAGAGCAAGTATTCTCTACCTGTGACCTGTTTCTGCTGGTGTCGGATACCAAACCCAGATGGAGCTGGTCCTTGCAGCTCTTTCTTTTTCACCAGTATACTGCCCGCCACTGCCCAGAACTCAGCACTGTAGGCTGAGAACTGGGAGAGGATGAGATTCATTTTCCCTAGATGAATTGCTCTAAGAGAGAAAAGAACTTTCTGAATTGAGAGAGAGAGAGAGAGAGAATGGAAGGAAGGAGGGAGAGAGGGAAGGAAGGGAGGGAAGAAATATAATAGAGAAGAAGACTGCAGATTACTTACTTTCTTTTATCACAGCAGGGCCACATTGCAATTAGAAAACAAGTCTGGGGTTCAGGAAAAGAATCTAGAGCTACATCTTAGATATCAAATTATTATTGAAGTACAAGGTGTTGATTTCCGTCTTGGTACACAGCTTGCCAAGCAGCTGAGTTAAAGAGATGCTGCAGGATCAGTTATACGTGGACGGGGCAGGATGGAGTAGGGGCCTAGCCTGCAGTCAGATGGACCATGGTTTCCATCCAAGCTCTATCGCCTTCTAACTGTGTGACCTTGGAAAGAAATTATTTAAACTTTTACATCTTTTTTTTTTTAACATCTTTATTGGAGTATAACTGTTTTACAATAGTGTGTTAGTTTCTCCTTTACAACAAAGTGAATCAGTTATACATATACATATGTTCCCATATCTCTTCCCTCTTGTGTCTCCCTCCCTCCCACCCTCCCTATCCCACCCAAAACTTTTACATCTTAACTTCGTAATCTGTAAGCAGAGGATGAAGGCGATAAAAAGTGAAATGAGATGGAGAATGTCTAGTGCATTGCCGGGCACACAGGCATGTCAGTAAATGTCAACGTCTGTGCCTCTCCCCAAGCCCCAGTCTCTATTTGAATAGCTTTTCCCCATCATAAATGTTTGTTCTTAGTAGTAAGGCAGATCGTTGCCATCACCCGTGTTGTCCTGTATTCCTCGCTTCCTTACGAAGTTGGTGCATCAGTCACCTGTGAGACACTACTTTTCATCTCCAGGAACTGCCGTGTTGTAGTAAGCACGTCGTTGACAGAGCGCATCAGACTTTGCTGAGTGGAGTTTTTACTCATATTTCAGGGTCTCGTGGGACATATGGTTATCGTTAACATAATCTTGTACAGCGTTTTGTTCTAATGCAGCAAATGCATTTGTAACGTTCTCAGGAAGAGCGTCTAGAAAGTACAAGGCTCCTTTGTCCTGCTTGAACTAGAGCAGAGTGTCTACCTCTTTGGGCGTTTGGGGGTAGATAATTCTCGGTGGGGTTTTTTTGTTGTTTTTTAAGCGGGTGTGCAGCTGTCCTCTGCTTTCTAGGATCTTTGGCAGCATCCCTGGCTCCTACTTACCAGATGCCAGTTACAATAACCAAAAGGGACTCCAGAAATTGACAGATTTCCCCAGTTGAGAACGACTGAACTGCCCTTAAGATTGTGCTTCCATAGATATGGGTTCAATAAACGTACTAACCCATGAGATCATCTAGAAGTAATCGTGAAAGAGAGTTGATTCAAATTTGCCTGCATACTGATAGATAAATAAACATTTTAAAGTACCAAAGGGAATTCAAGCAGGAAAAAATGAAAAGAAGGGTTAGAAAGATGTTCCTTTGTTATTAGGTAATGAATGAATCTGTCTCATCTTTGTCTTGTTAAAAATGTGCTGGAAGCCCTGTTTGCTCACTAAGTGAAGACAAGGGCACATTGATAAATGCTTAGATGCCTGGCAGGGTAACAGAGGTTCAGTAGTTACTGAATGAGAAGAAACAAAGGTTTTTCCTAAATTCTGGGGTGTATATGTTTAATCAAGAGTGCTTTTGGGGCTTCCCTGGTGGCGCAGTGGTTGCGCGTCCGCCTGCCGATGCAGGGGAGCCG
>NC_041223.1:15293853-15297144 GCF_002837175.3 Physeter macrocephalus | reverse complement strand
AAAAAAAAAAAAAAAAAAAAAAAAAAAAAAAGAGTGCTTTTGGGCAGAACGGCAGAGAGTATGTAATATAGAAAGGAGTGCTCTGGGCCGGGCATCAGAGGGGCCTGGGACAGCATAGCAGGTTCTTCATTGTTATCTCAAGAAGAGAGCTTACCTGGCACATAGGAGCCCTGAAGAGGTTAGAATATGTTATCCCTAAAGGTCCCTCATAGCTCTAGAATTTTATGAACCCATGGCTTATAGGGCCTGATGTCATGACGTTAATGCTTTTTTTTTTTTTTTTTAAGGTAGCAGATCAGTGATCACTCTAAAATCTGAGTCCTAATTGTCACTGCAACTTCTCTGTGTATAGCAAGTTGGGGATGTGATAGAATAACTTAAATATAAAGATCATTTTCTCTGCCTCATTGAAGAGTTTCATAGATAGCAAGTGTGCCTGTCAGTAGTGGCTTTTTTGTTGTTATTGTTTCTGTTCAGTTTGTACCATGTGACTCGGGGTGTCCTAGCAGATCAGCGTAGAGAGCCAGCCACCCAGTTGTCCAGTATTGATTTTTACCCAGAGCTCTGTTTCCTGTGCAGGTTACTAAGAGTATTTGTCCAAATAGTCCCTTCCCAGAGCAGACCCACTGACAGTTCCTTTCTGAGCAGATTATGGGTTTTGTAGTTTGAATCAAGCCAGGCTACAAAATCCCTATCTACGAACTTCTGTGCTCACACAGAGTATCAGTCAGCATTTCCTGTTTCCATTCACACTGTAAGCTGAATAGCTGTAAACAACCTCCTCGCCCCTGCCCCCCCCCTCCAAAAAAAAGAGATTGCCAAGACAAATAATTCTTGTGGCACGGGCAGTTTCTCGCAAACCTTTTAAAACATGCAGCTTGCAGAAGTCTACATTATGTGCTCTTCAGGATTGCTAAATCATAGTAAATGTACTTGCTTCATGACTCAAGACCAAGTCTGTACTACAATCCACATTAAATAATTCCATCTCCCGTATCTGTTTTAAAATTTATAGAGAGCAGCAAAGACAGTAAGGGAATAAATTGCTTCTTTCAGGTCACTAGGAAAACTTAACTTATGGGTTTTCGATGTCGACCAGTCCCAGGATTTGCCTAGGAAATGGAACTTGCCCCCTTATCACAGCCAGACACTGTCCCCCTTGCCCGTGGGACTAAGACACAGACGCACAGCACTGCACGGTGTCCATGTCGAAGTTAGTTCTTGTTGATGACGCCATATTAAGTGGTCCTTACTTTTGGAATTACTGACCCACCAGCGTACCTTCTGTTTTCCTTAGCAGTCTGATATTTGAAAACAAATAAAAATACATGCAGTATTTCCAAACAGTTTTCAACGGATAAGAATCTGGCACTTCCTCCTGTTTGCTTCATATTGTTTGCCTCCATATTTCCTTTGCATTTGGAAGCCACAGTCCTAGACCTTTAGTACTGCATCCTGTTTCCTTCCCTAACTGAAGTTCTCTTTGTTACTGTGCTTCCTCCCTTCCAGTATGAAATTAATCTTGTCTAGCTTATGTAGACATTTGAGGTGGTCTATCTTTTTCAGATATGACCTTTATAGCTCTTATTAAAATGGTTTTGGTATTTTAAGAAAAAAAGATATGATAGGGAGCTGTAAGAAAACTATTACTTCTGTTTAAATTCTATTTTATGTATATGTCTATCTACCTTTCTCTGTTGAATGATAGCTGGCTCCCTCTCTGATAGCTTCTTCTTTTCTTTGTTAATTCACTCATTTTTTTTGCACTTGGTACTAGAGACACATAGGTGAATGAGATATGGCCCCTGCCCTCCACATGGGAGATGACACATACGTCTAATTAGGATGCCACATGCAGAGATAGATGTGGGCTCCGTGGAGCAACAAACCAGAGGGCTAGGAGGGACAGAAGGGGTAGCTTCCTCTGCCTGAGAAGTTCAGAGCGAGCTTCCAGGAAATGAGGCCTCTGAGCTAAGGCTTTAAGGGAGAGGGGAGAGAAGAACATTCCAGATGGGAGAAGAGCGGTGAGGACGGCAAGTCACATGCTTTGTGTGGGCTCTCCAGGAAGTGGTATTTTACTGAAACATGAAATTTGAGGCAGAGGGTGAGGAAAGTGGAGGTAGTTACATTAGGGTGGCCTTCGGTTTTGTGTTAGGGATCTTGGGAGTTTTTCCTTTGGCAGCACTGAGCTGATGAAGGTAGGAGAACTTGGTAACTATATGTGAAGGCTGAGGAAGGGAAGAGTTCAGGTTTTTTAAAGAGAATTTGAGCATGCAACTTTTGCAAGGGAATTACACGTTTATAAATAAAATGTGTTATTAATATATTAATAACACAATAAAACAAGTGTTTTGACCAAGTGTTTAGAAACTTTCTATTCCTGTTTGTTTGGTTTGGAGGTATATACGTTAATTCAGTGCCTACTGTGTGCCTTGCAATGTTAACAGACATGGTCCCTATCCTCATGGAGTTTACAGTGTAATAGGGGAGCTTCACGTGGACATGTGCATCCAGTTGGAAAGACTAGAGATCACTTGATCAAACCCCATTATGTGAAATGTACATAATAGTCTACTTCTAACTATACGGTGACATTAAACAGTTTTTAAAATATCATAACATAGCTACATCGCTTGTTCAAATGAAATATAGTAAGGGGGAAGAAAATGACTTGTAGCTGTGTTCATTCCAAATTGAATACTTTCAAAGGAATGTTTTTCAATTTGTCAAAAACATACCAACAGTCATAAAAAAATTTTATACCCTCTGGCACCATATTCTCACCCTTGGGAATTTATTCCAAGAATATAATTTGAAAGAGGTTAAAGCGCATATGCACAGCTATTTTGCAGCATTATTTATATTGGAAACAACCCAAACATCTAATAACAGGGGGAACAACTTTGCAAATCTTGGTACATCAACAACAAAATTATAAGTTGCCACTTATAATTTTTGGAAGTTTGTAGTACAGCAAGAAAACCCTGATAATTTTAAAGTAAAAGAGCAGACTACAAAATTCTACCTATTCGTTAAAAATTATATAGGAATATGAGGTACTAAAAGGAAACCATAAAGAATTAGGACAACTACTTGACTAAAAATGTCAAAGAGTCTGAAATTATGGGTGATGTTTTATTTTTCTTTTCTTTTTTTTTGAATGTTGTTTAATTTATTTTTTTATACAGCATGTTCTTATTAGTCATCAGTTTTATACACATCCGTGTACACATGTCAATCCCAATCGCCCAATTCATCACACCACCATCCCCACCCCCCCCCCCCCCCCCC
>NC_041223.1:15292396-15292955 GCF_002837175.3 Physeter macrocephalus | reverse complement strand
TTCTTTTATATGTAGCTGTCCAGTTTTCCCAGCACCACTTATTGAAGAGACTGTCTTTTCTCCATTGTATATCCTTGCCTCCTTTGTCATAGATTAGTTGACCATAGGTGCATGGGTTTATCTCTGGACTTCCTATCATGTTCCGTTGATAGATGTTTCTGTTTTTGTGCCAGTACCATATTGTCTTGATTACTGTAGCTTTGTAGTATTGTCTGAAGTCAGGGAGTCTGATTCCTCCAGCTCTGTTTTTTTCCCTCAAGACTGCTTTGGCTATTCGGGGTCTATTGTGTCTCTGTACAAATTTTAAGATTTTTTGTTCTAGTTCCATAAAAAATGCCATTGGTAATTTGATAGGGATTGCATTGAAGCTGTAGATTGCTTTGAGTAGTATAGTCATTTTCACAGGATTGATTCTTCCAATCCAAGAACGTGATATATATCTCTCCATCTGTTGGTATCATCTTTAATTTCTTTCATCAGTGTCTTACAGTTTTCTGCATACAGGTCTTTTGTCTCCCTAGGTAGGTTTATTCCTAGGTATTTTATTCTTTTTGTTGCA
>NC_041223.1:15291502-15292154 GCF_002837175.3 Physeter macrocephalus | reverse complement strand
CTATGTCCACTTTCTGGAGAGTTTTTATCATAAATGGGTGTTGAATTTTGTCAAAAGCTTTTTCTGCATCTATTGATATGATCATATGGTTTTTATTCTTCAGTATGTTAATATGGTGTATCACATTGATTGATTTGCATATATTGAAGAATTCTTGCATCCCTGGGATAAATCCCACTTGATCATGGTGTATGATCCTTTTAATATGTTGTTGGATTCTGGTTGCTAGTATTTTGTTGAGGACTTTTGCATCCTTATTCATCAGTGATACTGGTCTGTAATTTTCTTTTTTTGTAGTATCCTTGTCCGGTTTTGGTATCAGGGTGATGGTGGCCCATAGAATGAGTTTGGGAGTGTTCCTTCCTCTGCAATTTTTTGGAAGAGTTTGAGAAGGATGGGTGTTAGCTCTTCTCTAAATGTTTGATAGAATTCACCTGTGAAGCCATCTGGTCCTGGACTTTTGTTTGTTGGAAGATTTTTAATCACAGTTTCAATTTCATTACTTGTGATTGGTCTGTTCATATTTTCTATTTCTTCCTGGTGCAGTCTTGGAAGGTTATACCTTTCTAAGAATTGGTCCATTTCTTCCAGGTTGTCCATTTTATTGGCAGAGTTGCTTGTAGTAGTCTCTTAGGATGCTTTGCATTTCTGC
>NC_041223.1:15268973-15290980 GCF_002837175.3 Physeter macrocephalus | reverse complement strand
GTAGGCTTGTATTGCTATAAACTTCTCTCTTAGAACTGCTTTTGCTGCATCCCATAGGTTTTGGATCATCGTGTTTTCATTGTCCTTTGTCTCTAGGTATTTTTTGATTTCCTCTTTGATTTCTTCAGTGATCTCTTGGTTATTTAGTAACGTATTGTTTAGCCTCCATGTGTTTGTGTTTTTTACTTATTTTTCCCTGTAATTCATTTCTAATCTCATAGTATTGTGTTCAGAAAAGATAGCGTTGTGGTCAGAAAAGATGCTCGATATGATGTCCATTTTCTTAAATTTACTGAGGCTTGATTTGTGACCCCAGAAGTGATCTATCCTGGAGAATGTTCCATGCACACTTGAGAAGAAAGTGTAATCTGCTGTTTTTGGATGGAATGTCCTATAAATATCAGTTAAATCTATCTGGTCTGTTGTATCATTTAAAGCTTCTGTTTCCTTATTTATTTTCATTTTGGATGATCTGTCCATCGGTGTACATGAGGTGTTAATGTCCCCCACTGTTATTGTGTTACTGTCAATTTCCTCTTTTAGAGCTGTTAGCAGTTGCGTTATATCTCTTGTAGACAGCGTATATATGGATCTTGTTTTTGTATCCATTCAGCAAGCCTGTGTCTTTTGGTTAGAGCATTTAATCCATTCACGTTAAGGTAATTATTGAGCTGTATGTTCCTATGACATTTTTGTAGGTCCTTTTCTTCTCTTGTGTTTCCCACTTAGACTAGTTCCTTTAGCTTTTGTTGTAGAGCTGGTTTGGTGGTTCTCAATTCTCTTAACTTTTGCTTGCCTGTAAAGCTTTTGTTTTCTCCATCGAATCTGAATGAGATCCTTGCTTGGTAGAGTAATCTTGGTTATAGGTTCTTCCCTTTCATCACTTTAAGTATATCATGCCACTCCCTTCTGGCTTGTAGGGTTTCTGCTGAGAAATCAGCTGTTAACCTTATGGGAGTTCACTTGTATGTTATTTGTCATTTTTCCCTTGCTGCTTTCAGTAATTTTTCTTTGTCTTTAATTTTTGCCAATTTGATTACTGTGTGTCTCGGAGTGTTTCTCCTTGGGTTTATCCTGTATGGGACTCTCTGTGCTTCCTGGACTTGGGTGGCTATTTCCTTTCCCATGTTAGGGAAGTTTTTGACTATAATCTCTTCAAATATTTTCTCGAGTCCTTTGTCTCTCTCTTCTCCTTCTGGGACCCCTATAATGCGAATGTTGTTGCGTTTAATGTTGTCCGAGAGGTGTCTTAGGCTGTCTTCATTTCTTCTCATTCTTTTTCCTTTATTCTGTTCTGCAGCAGTGAATTCCACATTCTGTCTTCCAGGTCACTTATCTGTTCTTTCTGCCTAAGTTTTTCGCTATTGATTCCTTCTAGTGTATTTTTCATTTCACTTATTGTACTGTACATCTCTGTTTGTTTGTTCTTTAATTCTTCTAGGTCTTTGTTAAACATTTCTTGCATCTTCTCGATCTTTGCCTCCATTCTTTTTCCGAGGTCCTGGATCATCTTCACTATCATTATTCTGAATTCTTTTTCTGGAAGGTTGCCTATCTCTACTTCATTTAGTTGTTTTTCTGGGGTTTTATCTTGTTCCTTCATCTGGTACGTAGCCCTCTGCCTTTTCATCTTGTCTGTCTTTCTATGAATGTGGTTTTTGTTCCACAGGCTGCAGGATTGTAGTTCTTGGTTCTGCTGTCTGTCTTCCCTCTCTATTTTTCTTTTCTTAATTTTTATTAAAATGTGTATGTTCAGTGAATGCTGGGGACAAATATCCTCATTTTTTCACATGTTAAATGGTTTCTATTTTATCTTAGTAAATTTTTTTTACTCCCTCTTCCTCTGGCTGCCATAAATTATGGCCTTGGTTGTACTGTAAGTATATAGTGCATATTCCATAAATATTTAATTTCTATTCCATTAATAGTATTCCTTCCCTAGAGCAGTGTGCTTCTCAAATTTTAATGGGCATTCATCTCACTATGGGATCTTGTCAAAATGCTGGTTCTGATTCAATAGTTCTGGGATAGAGCCCAAGAGTCTGCATTTCTAATAAACCCCCAGGGGCTGCTGATGTGGCTGGTCCAGAGCTCTGCTTTGTGTATGACGATGCTGCTGCTTACCCAGTGTCAGGAGTATTATCTTGGAAGGCAGTGTTGGATAGTCTCCCTGCTATAGCCATAACTGCCTCAGTAACATTTTTAGCAGGGGAACTGTGGGGGGCAGGGGAAAGGATGGTTAAAGATGAGTGTCCTCTGTGGTTATGAAGTAAAAATCCCATCTTATTATCAGGCCTGATGATCAACCTCCTTAAACGGCTCAACTAACTTCAATTTTGTCCATCAATAGAAATGGCCAGATGGAATGAAAATAAGTGATTCTGTATGTATCTTATAAAGAGTAAGGAAAGATCTTCTATACTAATCATACTAGCAGTGTTCTTTGAGACAATTTGGAACCTGATTAAAAAGTTGAAAATCCCATCTGTGTTAAGAAAAGCTTTGCCTTGACCTTCTATACTGGAAGAAAAATCTTGGCCATGGCAATGAATCCTTAAGGAACAGTGGTGTGAAGCAGAGTAGAGAGTCATCTTTTTATGGAATGTAAGGAAGTAGGACATTTTCTAAAACCGTGGAAATGTCCTTTTACCTTTGTATATGAACAAAGGTAAAAATATATGTATAGTAACCTTGAACATGGAGGAAAATTTGTCATCCTTTGAATTTGAACCACATCAATGATTGTCAAAACCTACTGTTGTTTTTAGAAGATAATAGCAAGTTTCAAACTTGATTCTCCACAGTGACTGAAGCTGGCTTTGGTGCTGATATTGGCATGGAGAAATTCTTCAACATCAAGTGCAGAGCTTCTGGCTTGGTGCCCAGTGTTGTGGTGCTGGTGGCAACGGTGCGGGCTCTGAAGATGCACGGAGGTGGACCAAGTGTAAGCACCATGATTCCTTTCTAATAAAACAGAAGGAAGCAGAATTGAACCTTTGAAACATCCAAACCTGCTTCATAACTGCAGTTTTCTAGAATATCTCCTTTTTCACAAATCACCATTACAGGGCACTTAGAGTTCAGTTCGATCAAGTAATTAGTAACACCCACAAAGTTATTTCTAAGCAATTTTTTGGGAAGGAGCATAATATGACCACTTTTTAGTTCTAAGAGTCTAAACTGAAACTTATGTCAACATTTTATAACCCTGTGGTAACGGGAGGATAGAGGCTTTGGTTCCTGAATGAAGAATAGAAGGGTTAGAGTGATTACTTTTGTGGGTGAGGTTGTTCAGTGTTTGTACGGATAGTTTTTTGGTTCACTGACGCTACATCTCATCAGATTTCATCTAGTGCTATTTTCCCTCTGTTTCTGTTTATTATGATTTCACTTTATAACTGTGTTAGAGCACCGGATTATTTCTAAGAGACCTCTGCTTAGAAAACACAAATTCTATTTTAACATTTTTAAAGACTTTGTCATGCATAGAATTCACACACACGTGAAAGGGAGTTTTCACCTTTCCACAGCAAAGATGTAGTTTTTTGTTTTTTTTTCTTTTTCTTTTTCATTTTTAGGAATTTCCAAAGGGAGAATAAGAAATGTTGTACTGATTAACCATTTTTGAAATAAAATCATTTGGAGTTTCTTTAGCACTTATACTATTGATATATTACACAAACTGCCAAATCTGATTTCTTAATTGGTATACTGTGTATGCAAATATCACACAATGATTAATTATATAGCATAAACAAATAACAAGTTTGCCATGATGAAACACCAGAATGTGCACTGTTTAATCATCTTAGCAATTATTTGTCCTAGGAGAGGCAGACATTATATCATTTTACAGGTGAGGAAGCTGAGGTTTGATGTGTTTAGGGGATGTCACCAGGCCAGCAGAGAGCCAAATCTCAAGCCTGGGTCTGAGATGCAGATTCTCCACTTTTGTCAGGCATTCAGAGCTGAATATGAATGAAGGGTAAACCTTTTCTGAATCCCTAATCCGCTCATTAATACCAGACACTTGAGCACTTCATTTTAGCCTAGAGCTTCACCATTATATCAAAGGCAAGATTGACGCAGCAGGTATTATAATATAGTAGTGCTAAAGAGTTCTGATTTTGTTCAAAACACCAGTTGTTGCTACCAATCACTCCTTGAGTTCAGACTCTGAAGCTGTATCAACTTCCATTTTCAAAAAACGATCTCTACCTATATAAGATAAATTTGAAATTCCCCCTCCCTGTTTTGCACCCTGAAAATTATAAAATCAAAGGGCTTTAATACTGGAAAGGGCTTAGAAATTAGTCTGGTTCAAGTCTTTACAAAGATAAAATTACTGAGGTGCTGGAGGATTCTGGTTCTTACTTAGTATCCTCCATCTATTTAGGGGACTAATCAGACATGAAATCAAGGTCTCTGGACTTCTGGTCCAGTGTTTTTGCACACTCCAATCTCGTCTCTGTCCTATAAAAATTCACTACATGATTTATAATCCCATTTCAGTTCATCTTAATGTGTATGCTCTGTTTTACAAGGGTTGCATTTTCTGCTCACCTTAATCCTTGGTACCTCTTTCAGTTCCCCTTAATGTCATGTTTCCATGTTAGTGATGATTGTAACAGGGCTCGAGATTAGTAGGCACAGGTACGGGTGGAGGATAATAAAAGGGGAGGATCAGGAAGCCAGATGAAGCTTAGCATTCCTCTCCTGGACTCCAGTAGTGCTTCTGCAGCATATTATTTTATGAATGTCTATATGTGTATCTCCTCACCCGACTCTGAATATTCCTTGAGATTAAGGACTATATCTTATTAATTTGTGTATTCCTCATGCCCGGCATACTCTGTATCAAGGAAATGTTTTCGATAATTGAATAATACATGAACTTTGATCTTCTTAATCCTGTATTCCATATTATCCACCTCAGTGTCATTCCTTCTTACTTGAAACAACTCCATAGTAATGTTTTTGATCCATTATAATTTCTACTTCCTTTTGATATCATTACACGAATAACCACGGCTGCCTCTGATGTTTATTCAGCTTGTTTTTTTACATAATATATGCAGTGGAAAATCCTATGACCCTTGAACGTGCCCATTTTAGCCCCAGTCATATCCTGTCTTCCAAAATGCTGACCATTCTTGGTGCAATGGAAGAACTAATACATTTGGATTCAGATATGTCTTTTATAATTAGTTCTTTAAACATAGTTTCTTAAGGAGGGTTCTCCATAACCAATAGGATGTGTATTTATATAAAAAGATTTGTTAAAAGTAATTGGCTCACACAATTATGGAGGCTGACAAGTCCAAAAATCTACCGAGTAGGCCACTGCTGGAGACTCAGGAGAGCCAGTATTCCAGTCCCAGTCTGAAGGCAATCTGCTGGAAAATTTTCTCTTGCACAGATTCTTTTTGTTATAGCAGGCCTTCAACTGATTGAAGGGACCCACCCACGTTATGGGGGGCAGTCTGCTTTACTCAGTGTCCATCAATTTAAATGTTATTCTCATTCAAAAACACCCTCACCGAAATACCCAGAATAATGTTTGACCAAATATCTGGGCATCCCATCACCCAAGCTGACGCACAAAATTAACCATCACCCTCATTACTGATTTTCGGTGTGTGGTGTAATGACCAGGCTTAATTTTATATTTTCTGTGTTAATAACCAACTGGCCTAGCACTATTTATTTTAATTAGTCCCTCCTTTCTGATCTTCAAGCCTAGTTTGTGATAAATCAATTCTCCATACACGTGTGGGTGTTTTTCTGGGACCTTCGTTTGGTTGCACTGGTCTATTTACACATAATTGTGTCTGTGCTACACTAAGTCTGTAGTGCAAGCTCTCCCTGGTAGTTCTCTTTCTTCATGAGTGCCCGGCCTTTATCAGTCTTTTCACTTCCATACGTATTTTTGAACTAATCATAAAGTCCCATAAAGAATCTTTCTAGGATTTGGGGGTATTTTTGGAATGTCATTAAATCAATAGATCAGTTTTATATCTAGGAACTTGGGATATTCACTGATTTAGGTCTTTTGAAATATATTTTAATAAACATTTACAGTTTATTGCCCAAAGGACTTATACATCCTTTTACCGATCTGTTCCCATGTGCTTTATATTTTTAAATAGTTTTCACAGGTTACTTCTGGATTCTTATATATACATCCAGTGACCTGTCTAAATTTTTTAAGGTATGATTGACACGCAACATTATATTAGTTTCAAGCTATACAACATAACGTTCAGTATTTGCATACATTGTAAAATGATCACCACAATAAGTCATTAACATCTGTCACCATACATAGTTTAAAAAAAATGTTTTTCCTTGGAATGAGAACTTTTCAGATCTGCTCTCTTAGCAACTTTCAAATATGCAATACAATATTTTTACCTAGAGTCACCATGTTCTATATTGTCTCCATAACTTAAAAAATTCTCTTATTAATTGTACTAATTTAGCTGTAAATACTTTAGAGAGTTCTATGTGGACAATCATATATGAAAATAATGACAGTTCTGTTTCTTCCTTTCCAATCGATACTTTTTTTTTATCACTAACCATGTTTCTAGTTGCAATTCAGTATTAAATAGTGTTGATAGCATCCTACTGTTATTCCTTATCAGCAAGAGAACACTTCTAATAGTTCATCGCTAAATATGTTTTCTGTAATATTTCAGTATATGTTTTTTATCAGGTTAAGAAAATTGCCTTCTGTTGCTGTTTGTCAAGTTGTTATACTATATGTTGAATAATTTTCTTCGTCTATTGAGATATGATTTTTCTCTTTATTAATGTTGCAAATTATATTACAAATATTAAATGAACCTTTCATTATCTTTTTTATGAATAACTGAATTTTGCTTATTGATTCTTTTTTATATTCTCATTAAGGGATTTTGTAACATTAGAATAATCTGTTTATTCAAAGATGGGAAGAAGTCACCTGTAACACTCCCTGGGCCTGTTGCTTATTGGTGAGGGGTAGGTTTTTAACTACAAACTTAATTTTTTTTAATGAGTAGAGAACTGTTTAAGTTCTCTATTTCTTCCTAAATGAGTTTTATATTACAACTCATACTAAGTTTCTCTATCTTTTAAAAAGTATTGGTATAAAGTTTGTCCCAGTATCCTATTAATTCTGTCTACAGCATGTGTAGTTATAATATTTTTTTCATTCCTTTTTGAAAAAAACTCTTGCCAGAATATTATCAATTTTGTTAGTCTTTAAGAACCAGCTTTGGTTTTGTTGATCCCCTCTACTTTCTGGCATTTGCATACAACCCATTTTTCTTGATTTTGCCTAATTTTTGATTTTGCAGAACTTTGCATATGTTCAAGCTCAGCAGTACTTTATGTTCCTTTTTTAATCCAGCATTTTGGTTGTTCCAATTGAAGGGTCCACTGTGTGTTTTAGTTCTTGCTAATGCTGAAAAAAAAAAACCATCTGAAAATACCTTATGATGTTTCCTCACAATCTCAAAAAAACAATCTGTCATAGAGGTAACTTTTCAAAGGATTTCTAATATTCTCAAGACCTCTTTCGCTGAGAGGAGAATACGTCACCACGTCCTCAGTGAATTGAAATGTTGTCTAGGGTTTCTCACTGAAACCATTTGCAGGCTATAGACAAAAAAACAACAACGGGGAACTGTGAAAAGGCACTAAATTGGGGTTTCAGAACCCTATTATACTCATGCCCCTGTTCTGCCTCTCATTTGCTGTGTAACTGTGGGCAAGATACCTGCCTTCTCTCGCCTTCAGTTTCCTTATCTTTAAACTGCCAACCCCATCGGCTTCTGTAAGAAACTAGGCCAAAAAAAGGGAAAAATTAATGGCAATTATTTTTAAATGACTTAGAATTTATTTAGAACGATTATGCACTCTGTATAAATCGGGTATTAATCATACTGTGAGTTCCCTTTTATGCTAGGATAATGGGCAACAGTATGAAAGTTCTTAATATTAGCTCAAATTAGCATCGCCTGAGAAGTGTTTAACCCTCACTGATCCTGGGTCCCACTCCCAGCAATCCTGGTTTAATTGGTCAGGGTGGAGCTCAAGCATCAGTGATTTTTAAAAGCACCCACAAGACTTTATGTTCAGCCAGGGCTGCCAGTTATTGGTTTAAAAGCACAAAATGTGTTTTTTAAATGAACCTTCCCAAAAGGGACCATGATTTGTTTTTCTTTCAGATCTTAATCAGAGTAAACAGTTTGATAGGATTAGTCTTAATTTTTGTCTTTTCTTATCTCAGGTAACTGCTGGGGTCCCTCTTAAAAAAGAATATACAGAAGAGGTAAGAGTGAAGAATTATTCAAATCCAGTTAACCACTGACTAGCAGTTGAATCTCAGTCAGGGAGTAGGTCCTCCACCAGTGGCCTCTTAGAAAAGTGCTTTTCTAATAATGCAAGAGGAAATGGGTGGGGGAAGGGATAAAATCCATTCAGTTAACTCTCCAATCTTAAGAAAAGATGGGTGTAGGCTTTCTGTCCAGTTCCTACCCGCTGGGAAGCCATCAGAGCAGGCCTCTTATACCCATGTATTCTTTTGGTGTGGCAGATACTGACTTTTGGAAGATATACAATTGGCTCTGTGACTTGCATGAGTAAATAGACTTTGATTGACTGGCAGCAGTACCCCTTAGCTCCTACAGGTGGCGCCAGGGATTTGAGCAGGGACTAGCTGGACGGTGCTCGTCACCCTCCCAGGACCTTACGCCTTCTTGTCCACCAGCCCACAGAGCGTGGGCATGTTGCTGATGTCCTGGCCACCAGTCTGCAGCAGAAATAGCTGCCTGGCTCAAGACCCACATATGCCATTGGATCTAGAATAATTTTAGACTTTATTTGGAAAATGAGCCTCCTCCTTCTGCAGCCATCTTTTCTTGGAGGGAAAAAGTGATTGATGGCTTTCTTTAATAGCTTCCAGGACAATAACGTGAGTATAGATAGACCCCAAACCTGCCAGAGTGGGCCTGCCTGTGTATTTTGGCAGGTTGGATGGGAGGTGATACATGGGGCCCTGGTTTTCTTACAGAACCTCCAGCTGGTGGCAGATGGCTGCTGTAACCTAGAGAAGCAAATACAGATTGCTCAGCTCTTCGGGGTCCCTGTTGTCGTGGCTCTGAATGTCTTCAAGTAAGTCAAGTGTCCTACTTTAAATGTGGTCATACCGCTGGGCCACCCAGTGAACTAACTGCATTTGTGTTTTGAGGATGTTTGACCTTTTCTCTGCTTCATCTAAAAGGATCAAGAAATACTCTGCTCATTCTATTTGTTTGATTTTCTTTGAATTGGTTTTACTTCAGCAGAAGTGTTTTCGAATGTTATCAGGGAAGTGAAATCTATATAGTGAGTTACCATTTCTTTGGCTTTTTTTTTTCTTCTTCTTAATTCCACCCAGCATTTCTGACAGAAAGACTGTGGATGATCAAAGGGATATGTTATGGAATTTTCTCAATAAAACCCTTAACAACTTGAAATATTTGAGTCATGTTGGAGAGGATTTTTCCCCCATGCTTTTCTTAAGGTCTGATTTATTTAAGCACAGTGTAACCACTTTTGATGTTTAAAATATATTCAGTGTTTGGGAGCAAAGTTCTGTATAAGCAGTTAGTCTTCCTTTAAAAACATCGCTAAATGAATACAGATGCAAAACCACAAACATTTTCATCACCAGGACCGACACCCGAGCGGAGATTGACTTGGTGTGTGAGCTTGCAAAGCGGGCTGGCGCCTTTAATGCAGTGCCCTGCTATCACTGGTCGATTGGTGGGAAAGGGTCGGTGGACCTGGCTCAGGCTGTGAGAGAAGCTGCAAGTAAAAAGAGTCATTTCCAATTCCTGTATGATGTGCAGGTAAGATCCAACACAATGATAATGGTGCCTGACGGGTCTTGCACCTTAACTATGCCAGACCAGCGCTGAGAGCTTCACATGGGTTGTCACAACAGCTCTGCAGATGAGGAAACCGAAGGTTAAAGAGGTTAAGCCATCTGACGAGGTCCTGTTACCAAGGGGCCCCAGCTCCTGGCCACCAGGCCTGTGCTCTACACTCAGTGCAGAGGGGTTTTGGAGTACAGGGTTCAACAGGGTTTGCACAGGAGCAAGACTTTTGAGCAACTTCATAAGGCATGGGATATCACGGGCAGTATTTTCCTTGTCCGTTTCTGCGATAGCCCATTTGCACCATGGTTTTCTTGAGCTATGCCTAGTATATTTTTAAAATTTTTTGAATTGTGGTAAAATACATCATAACATAAAATTGACAGTCTTTACCATTTTTAGGTGAATAGTTCACTAGTGTTAAGTAGCTTCACATTGTTGTGCAACCACCCTCCTTCTCCACAGGTCTTTTCAAATTGCAAAATCGAAACTCTGTGCCCGTTAAACACTAACTCCCCATTTCTCCTTCTCCTCTGTTGCTGGCTATCTCATACCAGTAAGCCATAAAGTTTGTCCCTTTTTTGACTGGCTTATTCACTGTCTCAGTCCTTTCAGGCTGCTGTAAGGAATACCATAGTACTGGGTGGCTTATAAACAACAAATTTATTACTCATAATTTTGGAGGCTAGGAAGTCTAAGATCAGGGCATCAGCAGATTCGACGTCTGGTGAGGGCCTGCTTCTTATTTCATAGATGGGAGTCTTCTCACTGTATCCTCATATGGTAGAAGTGGGGAGGGCTCTCTCTAGGTTGTCTTTTCATAAGAGCACTAATCCCATTCATGAGGGGTGCACCCACATGACCTAATCACCCCAGAGCCCCATCTCCTAATGACATCAACCTAATCACTCCCAAAGGCCTCAGATGCTAATATATCATCCCATGGGAAATTAGGCTTCAACATACCAATTTGGGGGGACACAAACATTCAGTCCGTAGCACGCACTTAGCATAATGTCCTCAAGGTTCACCCCTGTTATTGCATATGTCAGAACTTCTTTCCTTCTTAAGGCTGAACAACAGTCCATTGTATGTTTATGCCACTTTTTTGCTATCCATTCATCTGTCAGTGGCCACTTGGGTTGCTTCCACCTCTTGGCTGTTATAAATAATGCTGCTATGAACGTGTGTAAAACTGCTTCCAGTTCTTTTGGGCATATACGCTGAAGAGGAGTTGCTGGATTGTCTAGCGTATTTTTTAAGCACAGCTGGATAATGAGGGTTCAGTCAGAATATCGGAACTCCTCAGGACCTCACTCTTCTTGGTTCATCTTTGCTGCCACCCAAACATCTCCATTCTGTATTTGCTGGCTCCAGCTCTGGCCGTTGGATTTGTCCTCCTAGGTAGTCCCTGGTTGCCAGAGTGCTCAGGCTTCAGACTGGTGGCTTCTCTGGTTCCTTCTTCCCTCACAAATTCCGTTAGTCTTGAGTCTAGAGTTACATCACGAAGAGCACGATGATAACTTTATGGCTAAGGAGGGCTTGTTGTCTGCCAGGCATACGGGCACTTTGTGCTTGTTAACTTCTTTAGTCCTTACTTCCCCGATGGGTAGAAACTGTTGCTTTCCCCATGTTTTACATACAAGGAAAATAAAGTAAACAGAGGTTAAGTAACCTGCCCTGTGTCCCACAGCCAGACAGAGGCAGAGCTGAGGGGGGTGTGTGTGGAATGACGGAGGCCATCGTCCTGCTCTGTCATTCAGACTGTTTTCAGAAGTGGGAGTTGGGATGGGGAGGATTCCTCTCAAATGGGCAACAACTGAGCGACCCACCTGAAGAAGAAGGACCATGATGGGCCAAGAATCCATGCCAAATGGGGTCACTGCATGTAGTTGGTAACTCTGGGAGGAAGGGTTTCAGGAATGAACTGGGATGGTTAGCTCGGAAAAGGTGTGTCGTGTTCAAAGGTCATTTTATGAGAGACCCTAATGTTCCGTCTTATAGAGGTGGTGGTGATCAACTGGGAGCAGGATGTGGCGGTGGGGAGGGCGGTGGGCTTGGGTTCTACAGGAAGAGAGATGTCCCGATTAGAAGCTGTTCTCTGGAGATGCTGAACATAATATAGATGCAGCCCTGCAGTGGGCTTATCACGGGGAAGAAAGCCAACTCAGATGGTGGCTGGCCAAGGTAATCTTGTGTTCCTTCCTGGGCCTTGATGCCCAGGTAAGTAAGCCTTGCTGGGTTGAGGGTGATTAGGTCATGAGGGTGCAGCCCTCATGAATTGGTGCAGCTCTTGGCCCTTTTACACAAACACCGGTCAGGAAACCCTCAGACCACCGCCCCACTCTGATCGTGAACCACCCCACTCTGAGTGGCAATGACAGTGTTTTTGTTTGTTTGTTTGTTTTTAGTAAATCTATTTATTTATTGGCTGCGTTGGGTCTTTGTTGCTGCGCGTGGGCTTTCTCTAGCTGTGGCGAGCAGGGGCTACTCGTCGTTGCGGTGCGCAGGCTTCTCATTGCAGTGGCTTCTCATTGCGGTGGCTTCTCTTGTTGCAGAGCACGGGCTCTAGGCGCGCGGGCTTCAGTAGTTGTGGCACGCGGGCTCAGTAGTTGTGGCTCGCGGGCTCTAGAGCACAGGCTCAGTAGTTGTGGCGCACGGGCTTAGTTGCTCCGTGGCACTTGGGATCTTCCCAGACCAGGGCTAGAACCCGTGTCCCCTGCATTGGCAGGCGGATTCTTAACCACTGCGCCACCAGGGAAGCCCCTCAATGGCAGATTTTAAACGAATGATTTCACAAAGTGTGGCTTTTTCAAGGAAACCATCCAAAGGGAAAAGGTCAGTCAATAGAAGCAATATTTTGTGAGTTGTGCTGTCTTAAACATGTACTATCCCTAAAATGAACCGTTTTCCTTTCCACCAATATCATAATTTTTTTTTCCTGAATTCCCATTTTTTGTGGAGATAATGCTGTTAAAATGTCTGCTCTTCTGTGAAAAGGGGAACAGTTTTATAATAATGTGGTCTAAAGTCATATTTGATAGGATTCTTGCCTCCTTTGCCCACATACACTATTCCCTTTTCTTATAACAGTAAATGCTGGAGAGGGTGTGGAGAATGTGAGTGCGTAATTGGTTCTTAGACGATCAGCAGTGCAGCCTATTATTGCTACATGACAGTTTATGAAAAGAGCTGTTGCTGCTTCTGGCTCACTAGGGACTGTCTCCTTGATAGCTCTGTCGCTCACGCCAGCAAGTCGATTTTTGATAATACGAGACCATTTACAATCTTGTCTTGTAACGGTGTAGAAATCTGAAGTCACCGTTGCAGGCAGTAACAGAGCTCAACCTCCCTCCCGCCACAATTACATGCATAGTCAGTGTTGTTGAGCCTTTGTGGACTAAGTAATGGTTTTCTTTTTCTTTTTTTTCTTTCTTTTTTGTTTTTAATTTTTATTTAAGTAATAATGGTTTTCTTGAAACCCTTTTATTCCCTTTGTTTTCCCCCCACGACTAGCCCTTTGATGCTGGACAACTCAATTAGGTATCAGACTGCCCTACAGGAAAAAAAGAAGTGACAAAATGCTTTTGGATAAAACACCCTGCTGCCTTTGCTTCTGTGCACGAACTGGGCTTCTGTGTGCCTTTTGCTATCATCCCAGACTCTATTCCACCAAGAATGTATTCAGCGCAGGGTTGATGGCATCTTAGTTCCTGCTCCAGCCCCGCCCCAGTCTTGTGTTACAGGAGAAAGACACCTGAGCTCATTGGAGAAACTGGAAATAGTGTCGGAGCACAGGGCGTGATTGCTTTTGTGTGGGGAGGAGAAATCATCTCAAAACCCCAAATGGAAAGAGGAACAGCTCGAGAGAAATAGCGTTTACCTGACCACAGTGACACTGTAAGGCCGGACAGCTCGCAGAGCATGAGGCCTTCTGATGACGGTTCCATTAGTTAAAGCGAGAAACAAGCTGCTCTTCTGACTCGGGAGTCTGTGCTGAACTTTGAAAAATTGAGGGAAGCAGCCACTGTTCTCTAGAGAAAATTCTGCACCTCTTTTACCAGAGTAGCTTCTAATTCAAGAGGAGGCAACTTTTGTTCATGGTACTAGAGGTGGCTGTTGATTATTTCAGAATAAAAAAAAATTTATTTATACAGCAGGTTCTTATTAGTTATCTATTTTATACATATTAGTGTATATATGTCAATCCCAATCTCCCAGAATAATAATTTTTTTAAATATGGAATAGGAGGCAGTGGCCTAATTGTTCAGGGGAAGTTTATCATGTGAGAATTGATATATTTAAACTTGAACTACACTGCGTCATTTCCTCTCAACCATTACTGATGATCATAGCCCCCTTTCCTTTTAAGGAGCAGTTAGAAGTCCTCCCCAAAACCTATCCTTTCTATTATTACTTTTGGCAATCATATCTTTACAGTTGACCAATATATCTCCGTATCTGCAAGCACCCAGGAAAACAGTATAGCAGATGAAAAAACGAATCTGTATTTACCATTTGTTAGCTAACAAATCCCTCTTCCATACATAATTTCAAGTATATCTCATCCAATTCCATGGGGTGTGTGAGCTCAACTCTGTATCCTAAATGCAGAAATAGGAGTTCAGAGAAGGTGAGGGACGTGCCCCATGACAAATGGACACTTGATGGAAGAAGTAATGTATTATAGTTAAAGGGGTCATTCAGAATTGAGTTCAAATCTTTTTTTTTTTTAATTGGAGTATAGTTGATTTACAATGTTGTGTTAGTTTCAGGTGTACAGTAAAGTGATTGTTATACATATACAGATATTCATTCTTTTTTAGATTCTTTTCTCATATAGGTTATCACAGAATATTGAGTAGAGTTCCCTGTGCTATACAGTAGGTCCTTGTTGGTTATCTGTTTTATATAGAGTAGTGCATGTATGTTCATCCCAAACTCCTAATGTATCCCTCCCCCTTCCCTTTCCCCTTTGGTAACCATAAGTTTGTTTTCCATGGCTGCGAATCTATCTCTGTTTTGTAAATAAGTTGATTTGTGTCATTTATTTAGATTCCACATGGAAGCAGTATCATGTTATTTGTCTTTCTGACTTACTTCAGTATGATAATCTCTAGGTCCATCCATGCTGCTGCAAGTGGCATTATTTCATTCTTTTTTATGGTTGAGTGGTATTCTGTTGTATATATGTAGCACATATCTTATTTATCCATTCCTCTTTCGGTGGACATTTAGGTTGCTTCCATGTCTTGGCTATTGTAAATAATGCTGCTATGAACTTTGCGGTGCATGTATCTTTTCTAATTAGACTTTTCATCTTTTCCTGATATATGCCCAGGAGTAACTCTATTTTTAGTTTTTTAAGGAACCTCCATACTGTTCTCCATAGTGGCTGTACCAATTTACATTCCCACCACCAGTGCAAGAGGGTTCCCTTTTCTCCACACCCTCTCCAGCATTTACTGTTTGTAGACTTTTTTAATGATGGTCATTCTGACCTGTGTGAGGTGATAGCTCACTATAGTTTTTATTTGCATTTCTCTGATAATTAGTGACATTGAGCATCTTTCCATGTGCTTTTTGCCATCTGTATGTCTTCTTTGGAGGAATATCTATTTAGATCTGCCCATTTTTGATTGGGTTGTTTGTTTTTTTGACATAGAGCTGTATGAGCTGTTTGTATATTTTGGAGACTAATCTGTTGTCGGTAACTTCATTTGCAAACAGAGTTCAAATCTCGATGGGACCTCCCACTATGGATATAAAAGTGGACAACTCTCTGAGCCTCAGTTTCCTTATCTATAAAATAGTGTCTGATATTAACACCAACTTCACCCAGTTGCTGTGAGGACCAAATGAAATGTCCTGGAGTAAAATGCTGGGACATAGGAGGCTGGTAATCTAAGTTAGTTCTTCCTTCTGTCACTTTCACTTCAGGAAGAGAGGGGGTTTCCTGAATTGACCTTCAAGAATTGTCTTGTAACTCAGGTAACCTGGAGGTCGGGCTCCAGGGTTGGTTTCCTGTTCGAGTGTGTTAAAACCAGCAATTTGCAGCCCCTAGTGCACCAGGAAAGAAAGACACTCCCAAATTAAAGCAAGACATTTAGCATTCTTTAGATTAGAATTGGGAGCTATTACTGATTTAATAGAAAGTCAGTAACTTTTGCAAAGAATGTATGGCACCGAAAGTCCATCTGAATATTGTTTGTTAAATCAGGAGTGAAAGTTGAAAACCATCTCCACATCCCTCCATATCCTTCCTCTAAATTCGTAAACATTTAGAGGTGTAACCTTGACAGCATGAGAAGATGGTGTTTGTTTTTATTAAAAGGTCTTTCCTGTTCCTTGTGTGAAGCCATTCTCTTGATCACAGCAGGGCTAGAAGCAAGGGCGATCAAAACAGACCAGGAAGACTCCATCTAGGGCCACAGCCGGCATCGCAGATTTCTGAACTATTGCACTTTCACTGCCTGTGTGTTTAGGAGTTTTCTCCCCTGCTGGCAGGGGATTGAGGGGTGGGGGAGTTCGTTGATTATTGAGCAATTATATTTTTTAAGGATTCAAACCAGTTGTTGGTAGGGTTTTGAGTTATCCTTTAATTGGACTCCGGGCATCAGCCAGCAAACAGAGCCTCAAATTTTAAGGAAATAAATAAAAATGCATATGTATAAGTACTTGTATGTATGTATATAGAGTATATGTGTCCGTGTGTGTATATTTTTTTAATTGTGGTAAAAAATATATGTAAAATGAAATTTCCCATTTTAATCATTTTTAAATATATACAGTTCAATGTATTTAGAATATATAAAAATGTATACATAAATACTATATGTGTAGTTTTAATTCATAGAACTTAAAACAAACATCTCTGTATTTGTTTTGTATTTCATAGTAATTGCTAAACAGTCTAAGGAGAAGGGATGACCTTTCTTTTTTTATTTTTAATTAATTAATTAATTTTTGTTTTGTTTTCTTTTGTTTTTGAATTTTATTTTATTTTTTTTTATACAGCAGGTTCTTATTAGTCATCAATTTTATACACATCAGTGTATACATGTCAATCCCAATCGCTCAATTCATTTTTTTTTTTAATTGGAGTATAGTTGATTTACAATGTTGTGTTAGTTTCAGGTGTACAGTAAAGTGATTGTTATACATATACAGATATTCATTCTTTTTTAGATTCTTTTCTCATATAGGTTATCACAGAATATTGAGTAGAGTTCCCTGTGCTATACAGTAGGTCCTTGTTGGTTATCTGTTTTATATAGAGTAGTGCATGTATGTTCATCCCAAACTCCTAATGTATCCCTCCCCCTTCCCTTTCCCCTTTGGTAACCATAAGTTTGTTTTCCATGGCTGCGAATCTATCTCTGTTTTGTAAATAAGTTGATTTGTGTCATTTATTTAGATTCCACATGGAAGCAGTATCATGTTATTTGTCTTTCTGACTTACTTCAGTATGATAATCTCTAGGTCCATCCATGCTGCTGCAAGTGGCATTATTTCATTCTTTTTTATGGTTGAGTGGTATTCTGTTGTATATATGTAGCACATATCTTATTTATCCATTCCTCTTTCGGTGGACATTTAGGTTGCTTCCATGTCTTGGCTATTGTAAATAATGCTGCTATGAACTTTGCGGTGCATGTATCTTTTCTAATTAGACTTTTCATCTTTTCCTGATATATGCCCAGGAGTAACTCTATTTTTAGTTTTTTAAGGAACCTCCATACTGTTCTCCATAGTGGCTGTACCAATTTACATTCCCACCACCAGTGCAAGAGGGTTCCCTTTTCTCCACACCCTCTCCAGCATTTACTGTTTGTAGACTTTTTTAATGATGGTCATTCTGACCTGTGTGAGGTGATAGCTCACTATAGTTTTTATTTGCATTTCTCTGATAATTAGTGACATTGAGCATCTTTCCATGTGCTTTTTGCCATCTGTATGTCTTCTTTGGAGGAATATCTATTTAGATCTGCCCATTTTTGATTGGGTTGTTTGTTTTTTTGACATAGAGCTGTATGAGCTGTTTGTATATTTTGGAGACTAATCTGTTGTCGGTAACTTCATTTGCAAACAGAGTTCAAATCTCGATGGGACCTCCCACTATGGATATAAAAGTGGACAACTCTCTGAGCCTCAGTTTCCTTATCTATAAAATAGTGTCTGATATTAACACCAACTTCACCCAGTTGCTGTGAGGACCAAATGAAATGTCCTGGAGTAAAATGCTGGGACATAGGAGGCTGGTAATCTAAGTTAGTTCTTCCTTCTGTCACTTTCACTTCAGGAAGAGAGGGGGTTTCCTGAATTGACCTTCAAGAATTGTCTTGTAACTCAGGTAACCTGGAGGTCGGGCTCCAGGGTTGGTTTCCTGTTCGAGTGTGTTAAAACCAGCAATTTGCAGCCCCTAGTGCACCAGGAAAGAAAGACACTCCCAAATTAAAGCAAGACATTTAGCATTCTTTAGATTAGAATTGGGAGCTATTACTGATTTAATAGAAAGTCAGTAACTTTTGCAAAGAATGTATGGCACCGAAAGTCCATCTGAATATTGTTTGTTAAATCAGGAGTGAAAGTTGAAAACCATCTCCACATCCCTCCATATCCTTCCTCTAAATTCGTAAACATTTAGAGGTGTAACCTTGACAGCATGAGAAGATGGTGTTTGTTTTTATTAAAAGGTCTTTCCTGTTCCTTGTGTGAAGCCATTCTCTTGATCACAGCAGGGCTAGAAGCAAGGGCGATCAAAACAGACCAGGAAGACTCCATCTAGGGCCACAGCCGGCATCGCAGATTTCTGAACTATTGCACTTTCACTGCCTGTGTGTTTAGGAGTTTTCTCCCCTGCTGGCAGGGGATTGAGGGGTGGGGGAGTTCGTTGATTATTGAGCAATTATATTTTTTAAGGATTCAAACCAGTTGTTGGTAGGGTTTTGAGTTATCCTTTAATTGGACTCCGGGCATCAGCCAGCAAACAGAGCCTCAAATTTTAAGGAAATAAATAAAAATGCATATGTATAAGTACTTGTATGTATGTATATAGAGTATATGTGTCCGTGTGTGTATATTTTTTTAATTGTGGTAAAAAATATATGTAAAATGAAATTTCCCATTTTAATCATTTTTAAATATATACAGTTCAATGTATTTAGAATATATAAAAATGTATACATAAATACTATATGTGTAGTTTTAATTCATAGAACTTAAAACAAACATCTCTGTATTTGTTTTGTATTTCATAGTAATTGCTAAACAGTCTAAGGAGAAGGGATGACCTTTCTTTTTTTATTTTTAATTAATTAATTAATTTTTGTTTTGTTTTCTTTTGTTTTTGAATTTTATTTTATTTTTTTTTATACAGCAGGTTCTTATTAGTCATCAATTTTATACACATCAGTGTATACATGTCAATCCCAATCGCTCAATTCATCACACCCCCATCCCCACCCCCCGCAGCTTTCCCCCCCTGGTGTCCATACTTTTGTCCTCTACATCTGTGTCTCAACTTCTACCCTGCAAACTGGTTCATCTGAACCCTTTTTCCAGGTTCCACATACATGTGTTAATATACGATATTTGTTGTTCTCTTTCTGACTTACTTCACCCTGTATGACAGTCTCTAGATACATCCACGTCTCAACAAATGACCCAATTTTGTTCATTTTTATGGCTGAGTAATATTCTATTGTATATATGTACCACACCTTTATCCATTTGTCTGTCGATGGGCATTTAGGTTGCTTCCATGACCTGGCTATGGTAAATAGTGCTGCAGTGAACATTGGGGTGCATGTGTCTTTTTGAATTATGGTTTTCTCTGGGTATGTGCCCAGTAGTGGGATTGTTGGATCATTTGGTAATTCTAAATCAGTTTTTTTTTTGTTTTTTTTTTGTGGTATGCGGGCCTTCCCCTGCTGTGGCCTCTCCCGTTGCGGAGCACAGGCTCCGGACGCGCAGGCTCAGCGGCCATGGCTCACGGGCCCAGCTGCTCCGCGGCACGTGGGATCCTCCCAGACTGGGGCGCGAACCCGGTTCCCCTGCATCGGCAGGCGGACGCGCAACCACTGCGCCACCAGGGAAGCCCTCTAAATCAGTTTTTTAAGGAACCTACATACTGTTCTCCATAGTGGCTGTATCAATTTACATTCCCACCAACAGTGCAAGAGGGTTTCCTTTTCTCCACAGCCCCTCCAGCATTTGTCGTTAGAAGATTTCTGATGATGCCCATTCTAACTGGTGTGAGGTGATACCTCATTGTAGTTTTGATTTGCATTTCTCTAATAATTAGTGATGTCGAGCAGCTTTTCATGTGCTTCTTGGCCATCTGTATGTCTTCTTTGGAGAAATGTCTATTTATGTCTTCTGCCCATTTTTGGATTGGGTTGTGTGTTTCTTCAGTATTGAGCTGCATGAGCTGTTTATATATTTTGGAGATTAAACCTTTGTCCGTTGATTCGTTTGCAAATATTTTCTCCCATTCTGAGGGTTGTCTTTTCATCTTGTTTATGGTTTCCTTTGCTGTGCAAAAGCTTTGAAGTTTCATTAGGTCCCATTTGTTTATTTTTGTTTTTATTTCCATTACTCTAGGAGGTGGATCAACAAAGATCTTGTTGTGATTTATGTCAGAGTGTTCTTCCTGCGTTTTCCTCTAAGAGTTTTATAGTGTCCGGTCTTACATTTAGGTCTCAATCCTTGCCTCCTTTGTCATAGATTAGTTGACCATAGGTGCATGGGTTTACCTCTGGGCTTTATATCTTGTTCCATTGGTCTGTGTTTCTGTTTTTGTGCCAGTACCATATTGTCTTGATTACTGTAGCTTTGTAGTATAGTTTGAAGTCAGGGAGTCTGATTCCAGCGCCATTTTTTTCGCCTCAAGACTGCTTTAGCTATTCGGGGTCTTTTGTGTCTCCGTACAAATTTTAAGATTTTTTGTTCTAGTTCCGTAAAAGATGCCATTGGTAATTTGATAGGGATTGCATTGACTCTGTAGATTGCTTTGAGTAGTATAGTCATTTTCACAGTATTGATTCTTCCAATCCAAGAACATGGTATATCTCTCCATCTGTTGGTATCATCTTTAATTTCTTTCATCTGCAAACAGTGACAGTTTTACTTCTTTTCCAATCTGTATTCCTTTTATTTCTTTTTCTTCTCTTATTGCCATGGCTAGGACTTCCAAAACTATGTTGAATAATAGTGGTGAGAGTGGACATCCTTGTCATGTTCCTGATCTTAGAGGAAATGCTTTCAGTTTTTCAGCATTGAGAATGATGTTTGCTGTGGGTTTTGTCATATATGGCCTTTATTATGTCGAGGTAGGTTCCGTCTATGTCCACTTTCTGGAGAGTTTTTATCATAAATGGGTGTTGAATTTTGTCAAAAGCTTTTTCTGCATCTATTGATATGATCATATGGTTTTTATTCTTCAGTATGTTAATATGGTGTATCAATTGATTAATTTGCATATATTTAAGAATCCTTGCATCCCTGGGATAAATCCCACTTGATCATGGTGTATGATCCTTTTAATATGTTGTTGGATTCTGTTTGCTAGTATTTTGTTGAGGATTTTTGCATCCTTACTCATCAGTGGTACTGGTCTGTAATTTTCTTTTTTTATAGTATCTTTTTCTGGTTTGGTATCAGGGTGATGGTGGCCTCATAGAATGAGTTTGGGAGTGTTCCTTCCTCTGCAATTTTTTGGAAGAGTTTGAGAAGGATGGGTGTTCTTCTCTAAATGTTGGATAGAATTCACCTGTGAAGCCATCTGGTCCTGGACTTTTGTTTGTTGGAAAAATTTTAATCACAGTTTCAATTTCCTTACTTGTGATTACTCTGTTCATATTTTCTATTTCTTCCTGGTTCAGTCTTGGGAGGTTATACTTTTCTAAGAATTTGTCCATTTCTTCCAGGTTGTCCATTTTATTGGCATAGAGTTGCTTGTAGTAGTCTCTTAGGATGCTTTGTATTTCTGTGGTGTCTGTTGAAACTTCTCCTTTTTCATTTCTAATTTTATTGGTTTGAGTCCTCTCCCTCTTTTTCTTGATGAGTCTGGCTAATGGTTTATCAATTTTGTTTAT